>NW_024423343.1:100181463-100690324 GCF_017311325.1 Ursus maritimus | reverse complement strand
AAGAAAGAAAGAAAGAAAGAAAGAAAGAAAGAAAGAAAGAAAAGAAAGAAAGAAAGAAAGAAAGAAAGAATCTGTCAAACCCAACGGGTTTCCAGGTCAAGAATATGTTCTCCCTCTGCCCTCAGCTTAACCTAGGATTCTGTCACCAGACCGAACTAGAAAGTTGCCTAAGTCTACAGAGTACTGTTGCCTCTGCCTCTAAGTGGGCAATTCATTCAAGATGCTTGTCAAAGAGGGGCACCTGGCTAGTTCAGTCAGTGGGGCATGCAACTCTTGATCTCAAGGTCGAGAGTTCAAGCCTCACATTGGACGAGGAGCCTACTTTAAAAAAAAAGATTCTTGTCAAAGAGCCTAAGGATTAGGTGTGGTTTGACCCGAGCTTAGAGAAAGAGGTTGTAGAGTTCTTTTTTTGCCTGCTTGTAATAAACATAGTTTGTTAATAAATGTAATATGTGTGGTAGGACTAGACGTGAGACTTGTTTTCATTCTAATTCATCACCTGATGGCAAAAGTGGGGGAAGGGAAGTGGTGTCCTACCTTCCACAAAACATTAAATTTGCCAAAGACCATGCCAAAGATCAAGATCAGCTGGCAGAGAAATTTGACCCCATCCTTATCCTACTCTGCCGCTAACTAGCTGTATCGCCTGGGCCCAGACAATGCCTCTTCTGGTCTCAGTTCCCTCACCTGGACTAAATCCTACTCAAAGGGGCGCCTGGGTGGCACAGCGGTTAAGCGTCTGCCTTCGGCTCAGGGCGTGATCCCGGCGTTATGGGATCGAGCCCCACATCAGGCTCTTCTGCTGTGAGCCTGCTTCTTCCTCTCCCACTCCCCCTGCTTGTGTTCCCTCTCTCGCTGGCTGTCTCTATCTCTGTTGAATAAATAAATAAAATCATTTTTAAAAAATAAAAATAAAAAATCCTACTCAAAGCTCTGTTACGCAGTGATTTTCTCCCTGTTGTGACAGCCTCGTGTCCTACTGAAGGGCATGATCATAAAAATTGGGGAGGGGACAGGGAGGGAGACAGTAGCAATTTGCTTAAATGAAAAAGGATTAAGAAAAGGAAGAAAAGAACTATGGCCATGTGATTGTGGGTAGAGAGAAGGTCTGGATGCACAGGGAAGAAGCTTATTCTTCAATGTCTCTGTCTTGTCTTTGAGGAAGTTGAAATAAGGAACATGAGGAAATCTGAACAAGCAGAAGGAAACAAAACTATTAATATCTAGGGCAATTATATCATCTATTGTCCAAACCTGGACTCTTCTGAGAGTGATAGGGGACATGATGAAGAATTACTTCAGAAGAGACATAAACTATGCCCAGCACACTGAGATGGATGGTCACCTGACTCAGAGCTGGCTCTCACCTGCACACTGATAAGCAAAAGTGAGTTATGCATTTGATGGTTCCTACCACTAGGAAGGAGTAGCAAAGGTAACAATTGTGTCTTTCAAAACTAGAACATTTACTTTTAAAAATGAAAACATTGAAGCAAACATGCAAATACCAAAGGTAACTTGCCACTGTCACTTTTTTTTATTCTTAATTATCTTAACTATCTTAGCTTAACTATCTTAGTTTAATTGACAGTCTTATTTTGTCTTTTGTCCTTGATGAAAATCTTGAACCCTTGGGGGGAAAAAAAGTTATTTCCCCTCACCAGTAGTATAAATATTTTAAATAGGCAGACTAGAAAATATCTTTCAGGCTTCAATAAAAAGACTACTCAACTAACCAGACTCCTTTTCATATCATGGTCATCATTAAAAATTAATCTACTAATTTCACCCTTTCAAATAAATTAGGAAAAGTACTACCTTGCTTCAGGAAAAAAATATTTGTGAGAGCAAGACTAAGTGAAAATGCTAAATCAAAAGGGGTATAATATAAATGTCCAACAATAAGAAATTATTAAATAAACTCTAATGCATTCATGTAAGGGAAAATTGTGCAACCATTAAAACTAATCATTTAGAATTATATTGACTAAAGAAAGATGTTTAGGATGTATCGTGTTCAAAAAAGGTATATTGGAACATATGAAATATTTTTAAATCTATGAGTTCATAATGATACTAAGAACAAAAAAGAGAAAAAAACTCATGGTTCACTTTGGGGGAATGGGGAGGAAACAACCCATTATTTTGAAAACTGGTACTCTCAAGGAAAAGAATCAAGCATTTGTCTTGCCCTTCCTGTGCTAATGATGCCTATGGGTAACCAAATGTTTGGTGAGGGGGATTTATCTTTACGGAAGTATTTTAGCTGATAAACAAAAAAGATATGTTAGGATTAGAGTAACACCATTTTATATCATTGAATGAATTTATAGATGTATTGGTTTGCTGGGGTTACCCCCAAAAAGGACCACAGACTGGCTGGCCAAAGAACAGAAGTTTATTTTCTCATGGTCCTGGAGGCTGGAAATAAGATAAAGATGTCAGCCATCTTTTCCTTGTGTCTTCACATGGTCATCCCTACGTGTGTGTCTGTGTCTGTATCTCTTCTAATTATAAGGTTCCCTAATGACCTCATTTCAACTTAATCACATCTTTACTTTATCTCCACATTCAGTCACATTCTGAAGGTACTGAAGGATTAGAACTTCACTGTATATATTGGTGACAGGGGAAGGAGGAGGACACAAATCAGCCCATAACAATAGATATAGAAAACATTCTAAAAAGAGAGCTACCAAAGATTATGTGCCTCCTGGCTGACGGGCACAGTACCATTTACGAAGCAGAGTTGACTAGGATAGAATCTGAATCTGATGAAGTTTGAGACCTAAGTAACAATTTAGAGGACATAACGTTATAAAGGACACCATAGAAAAGCAATCAGTAAAATCCAGACTGAGAAACTCTATAGAATAGATGACCAAATTTCTTCAGCAAATGAACTGCAAGGGGGGGAAAAAAGAGGAGAAATCTATGGATTTTTAAAGATTTAAGAAACATATCACCCAAAGGAAGCAATTGCAAGTCCACCTTAATCTTGACTCAAGCAAATCATTATAAGACGACCAGAGAAATTTTAACAGAGACTGGATAGTTGAGGATTTGAAGATACTGTTGTTAATTATTGACGTATGATAAGGGCATGGTCACTTTTTAAGGTTCAATATCTTATCCAGATATATACTCGAATATTTACTGATTAAATGTTATGATGGCTAGGATTGACTTCAGAATAATCTGGGGTGGGAGTAAATTGAAGTACAGATAAAACAAGATTAGCCATGAAAGGAGATTCAGCCTATTATCCAGTCCATTTTAGTGTATGTTTGAAATGTTTCATAATGAAAAGATCTTTTTAAGCGGGGGGAGGGAAATAGGTTAGAGCACGTATAGTACAATTCCATCATGGAAACCGTAGAGAGGACACGCTTCATATGTGTGCACAGGCTTAGGAAGAAAATCAAACGGTAACACACTGAACCTTCTAGAGGCGCTCCCTGGATGGCAGAGTTGTAAGTGATCTCCCTGTTTTTACTCCCTTCTTCATTGTGTACAATTTTTAATGAGTATTTATCATTTTTACCATCAGGAAAAACAAGCTACTTTCATTTTTTTTATACTTTGAATAAATAAAAGGTCTGCTGCCTTAAGTCCCTCCTGTGGGCAGCAATTCTGGAGTTAAGCTGATGAATGAAAGCTTATTGCTCGACTAATCCTTCTAGTTTCCGGAGTTTGCGGGCTATTAAGGTGCATTACCCTATGGAGTAATATAACATCTGAGATCATGTCAAACCCACATTCGAATGGTGAAAATGGCATGTTTCATAGGCATGCCATAAAGAGTATAATTGGACCCATTAAATATGACGCATGTGAATTCCAAAGGTTACTGAATAAATAATGTTATTTAACAAAGTGAAATTGGAATGTGAATTGACTGAAATTAGAGTCCATTTCCCTTCCGAAAATTATATCGCTTTCTTCACAGAGTGAACAGACTGGAGTATTCTTTCCAGCCCAGCCCTCTCGTAGCCCAGCTGACAAGTCATGGGTGAGCAGGGAAGACTTGGCCTTGGCAATACGTCCCCACCCACTGCCCCCTGCCCATATGTGTCAGGAAGCTTCACTGGGGGGTCGGTTCACTGTATTAGAAAAATTCAGTTCAGTCTACCTCCCGTGGTTCTCTTTGGGGTATCTCCTTTACTTCCACACGGCTGACACTTCTGGTTACCAAATGTGGTTTTTCCCCACAAGCAATTCTCTGTAACACCAGCTGGATGTCCCACAGTTTGGGGTTTTTTTAATTTAAATTCAATTAATTAACATATAGTGTATTATGGGGCGCCTGGGTGGTACAGCGGTTAAGCGTCTGCCTTCGGCTCAGGGCGTGATCCCGGCGTTCTGGGATCAAGCCCCACATCAGGCTCCTCTGCTATGAGCCTGCTTCTTCCTCTCCCACTCCCCCTGCTTGTGTTCCCTCCCTCACTGGCTGTCTCTATTTCTGTCAAATAAATAAATAAAAATCTTAAAAAAAAAAAACATATAGTGTATTATAAGCTTCAGAGGTAGAGTTCAGTGATTCGTCAGTTGCATATAACACTCAGTGCTCATTACATCATATGACCTCCCTAATGCCCATCACCCAGTTACCCCATTTCCCCCTGCCCACCTCCCCTCCAGCCACCCTCAGTTTGTTTCCTATAGTTAAGAGTCTCTTATGGTTTGTCTCCCTCTCTGATTTCATCTTATTTTATTTTTCCCTCCCTTCCCCTATGATCCTCCATTTTGTTTCTTAAATTCCACATATGAGTGAAATCATATCATTGTCTTTCTCTGATTGACTTATTTCAGTTAGCATAACACCCTCTAGTTCTATCCATATGATTGCAAATGGTAAGATTTCTCTTTTTTGATGGCTGAGTAGTATTCCATTGTGTGTGTGTGTGTGTGTGTGTGTGTGTGTGTGTGTGTGTGTGTGTGTGTGTGTACACCACATCTTTTTTATCCATTCATCTGTCGATGGACATCTGGGCTCTTTCCATAGTTTGGCTACTGTGGACATTGCTGCTATAAACATTGGGGTACAGGTGGCCTTGTGGATCACAGTTTAACTCAATTGTAACTCTGTCTACTGGGAGATAGTGTCAGATCCCACAGGTGAAGGACTGAGTTTCACAACACTGCCGCTCTCTGCACCTCCCCTCCCCCGTCACCCATTTTAGATGCCAGCTGCAAGCCCAGGCCATCATCTGTGCTCTGACTAAGCAGCTATAGATCAGAGGGTCCAACAACCCCATTCTCAGGTTGGGTTAATTTGCTAGAGCAGCTCTCAGAACTCAGGGAAATGCTTACTTACATTCTTCACTTCCATATACACCCACTTTACTCTTCAGGAACAGCCAGCCTAACTAGGAGCCAACGGTAGCCATGGAAACTCACCTTGCTTCCCCACCCCCACTGCTTCTTGGAATTACCTCCCAAACATATGATGTCTGGGACACCCAAACCCAGGAGCACAGCTAGCCCAGGAAGAGCCTTCAGGTGAATTAGAATAAGGCCCCTTCTCTGAGTCAATACAGCCCTGGGGGAGTAGACAGTTCCTGTAGGATAATCAGAAAATGGCACCTCTTCCTCTGTGCAGGCCCCATAGCAGGGTGCAGAGCCAGCCAAGCAGAGCCCCACTGTGCTGCTTGGCTGATGTCCTTGCATACAGCCATATGCAAAGCCCCAGTCCAAACCCCTGACCACTGTGGCTGGCTTCTCACCTCAGTCCAGGGCTGTTTTGACAGCAGAAGATGGCAGTAGAAGTAGACATGGGGGATAGTCGACCCCTGAAGATCCTCCTCCTCATTCCCCCACCACCAACTCCAGCCCTGGTCCCACCAGCTGTGGGAGGCCACGTTCCCCACTCACAACAGGCTCAGAACCTCAGCCCAGCCTAAGTCTGGGGATTCCTGGGAGCTGCAGCTGGCACTTCCTTCAGCACTTCGTCCTGCATGCCTTCATCATCCCCTACAAGGCTAACCAGGCAAATGATTTAATGTCCCCAGAAGCGCTCAGGGGGGAACTTCTTAGTTACTTGCCTCCTAACTGTTGCTGTAGAAAATCCCCCAGAGAGACTGCTGGGGTGATCAAGAAGAGCAGGGGCTATTGCCCCTCAGCTCCATGGTGGTCCTCATTCCCAAGTCTCTCTGCCCCAGCGGGGCCTGTAGAAGCTTTTCCAGAAAGGGAATCTGTGCAGAACTCTGTCCCACTGCTACCCAGGTGGTAACTTCCCTTCAATAAGATGTCCTACGTAAGCTCAGAATCTGGCTCAATACTGATTTTTTAAGAAAATGTGTACCAACACCATTGTGGGAAAATGCAGATTCAGAGGGGGGAGAGTAATGACCAGGCTCCTCTTGGTCTCCCCTAATTCCTTTCATTCCGCTCATGAACAGCTCATGGATGACCTCCACTCTGGCGATACCACATCTGAGGATCAAGAATGAGAGTGATGTGGGGCGCCGGGGTGGCTCAGTCAGCTAAGCACCCAGCTCTTGATTTCAGCCCAGTCATGATCTCAGGGTCATGAGATGGAGCCCCACGCTGGGGTCCATGCTGTGAGTGAAGCCTGCTTAAGATTCTCTGTCTCTGCCCCTCCCCTGCTTCCACACATGTGTGTGTGCTCTCTCTCTCTCTCTTTCTCTAAAAATAAATGAATACTAAAAAAAAAAAATGAATGAGGGTAATGCAATTCATCTTGGACATGATTGTGAACCAGACTTATCAACAGACAATAAACTCTACCAGAAGTTCGGGGCGATTTCAAAGACAGCTTTGGAAAGACCTTTCAGCTAAACACACCTTCCTCACGTGCCTTCACACAGCCACCATCATTGCTTTATCCCTTTGGCCTAATTCTTAGCTCTTTTTAAAAATGCAACCATTTCTGGGAGCAGGGATGTAAGGAGCTCTTGGTATTACACAGTACAAGCCAGAGCTTAAGGGAGTGGGCTCTGGAGCCAGGCTTAGGAATTCAGATCCTGGCTCTGCCACTCACTGGTGAGTGACCTTGGGAAGGTCATTTATCCTCTTCTTGAGTCCATTTTCTCATTTGTGGAATGAAGGTCATCATAGTACTTTCCTCACAGGCTTGCTGGGAGTATTAACTGAAGTGACATTTAAGCTGGTTAGCATAGTGACTGACATGGAGAAAGCAATCGACAAATGTTAACATCATTAGTCTTTAATACTCAAGTATAAACTAGTCTATCAGCTTTGTTTCTTAGAGGATGACAGAAATTTAAACATGGTTGGTTTTAAATCAACTGACCAAAGAGTCAGTGATTCCAGCATCTCCCAGTTACCATCTTGCCTCTTGCCTAATGTCACCTTCTCCGGCTGATGTCACTTTCCCTCCCTACGAGATCAGTCATCCTCTCTGCAATGCCATCACTTCCCTCCTATTCCTTAGGGGCCCAGGTCCCTCCCACACATAAGGTGAAGCAGCTTTGCCTGGTCCAAAGTTTAGCCAAGGGCCTGCCCTTGGCTTTGACTGGAAACTGCTACGGAAGGCAGAAACTACTGAGAGTTGTTTAAAAACCAAGTCCAGGGCACTTTGCTAAGGGCAAGGTGAACATGGCTAAACCCTGTCCCTCTCCAGTGGCTGTAAATTTGATTTAATCAAAAAAGCATGGGTTAAGGATTTAATGGAAGCCTGTCTCCAGCTTGGAAAGAAGAAGAGTAAAAAGAGAGCGGTTATTGACATTTTTACTGCCTAGCAGGAGATGCATGCCTGGCCCAAGTGAGTGAATCAGGGAATCCATCAGCATTGGAAAATGGATAAGACGCCAATCAATCTCTCTCCCACTAAAGTGGAGCTGGGCAGCACCACCCGTCAAGCTGTGCACCAGGTGAGCGCCAGCTCGGCTCCCAGACTTCCAGAGCTAGTAAGGGCACAGCTGGGCTAGAATCTGGATGAAAATCTATGAGAGGGATTTATTCTTTCCCTTCTCTGATATGGTCAGCCTTTGAGATCTGAATCTCCTTAGTATACACGTGAGTGGGTGTTGCTCTGCAAATTACCTGAAGGTAACAGGAGTTCCTCTCCCCCACCCCAATTTCCAAATACGTCCTCTACCAGTACTGTCATTGCTTTGAGTTATTTTCAGGCATGCTACCTTCCTATTCTTTTAAAATTTATAAATATTCTGGAGTGACAATGAAATAAAAATATTATCAGATATTAATGGCAGAAGCTGAATTAGTGTATGTAGTTTCTCCTCCCTTTGCGGGGAGCCAAAAGCTGGTTGCTGGAGGAGGGATTTGGTATTGGGTGGAACATCAAAGACATCCCCAGAACAACAAAGGCCTATGCTCCCCCTCCTCAGAGTCAAGTTCTTGCTGAGGAGCTAGCCTGCAACTACATTTCCCAGCTCCCTTTGCATATGGATCCATCTCCATGTCTTGCCAAAGGAAAGTAGGTGGAGGTGATATAGGTCACTTCCGGACTGACATTGTTAAGCATTATGTACCTGATCCTCCACACTGTTCCCTCCATCTGCCAGCTAGGTGATACCAGGCATGCCTTATGGTAGCACAGGTGGCAGAGCCATCAGATGGAAGCAGCTTGGGTCCCTGAGTCACCCTTGAAGAAAACCACCTGACTCAGGATGGACTATGATGGTGATTTGAGGGTGGTTTGTACAGACGTTAATTTGTACTGACTTTATGGGGGGGTGTTGGCAGAGACCAGTCTCTCACAGATGGGGGCTGTGGGGAATGAGGGCGATGGCCCCGTTAGGGGAAGGAAAAGCATGCACTCATGCTGTGATCAAGAATTCCCAGATAGGGACGCCTGGGTGGCTCTGTTGGTTAAGCATCTGCCTTTGGCTCAGGTCATGATCCCAGAGTCCTGGGATGGAGCCCCGCATTTGGGCCCCCTGCCCATCGGGGAGTCTGCTTCTCCCTCTCCCTCTGCCCCTCCCCCACTCCTGCTCCTGCTCTCTCTTGCTATTGCTCTCTTTCCTCAAATAAACAAATAAAATCTTTTTTAAAAAATTCACCTCCAATTAAGTCACATGGGGTCACCCGAGAAGCGGAAGGAGCAGGAATCTAACACTCCAAACAGGAGTTGTTTTGTCAGAAGAAACTGAGTGATGGGTTGTTCTAAATTTCTATTTGGTTTCGATTTGACTTTCAGGAGGCCTGAACACCATTCCAAATAAGATGCAGTTTATCCCTGAGCTTCTCCGCATACTTGGAAATCCAACTCCAAAAGAAAGCTCTCATAGATCCACACACGTGCTAATGCACTCATGTCAGTAGTTTTGGAGCCTCTGAACTGAGATTTAGACCAGCTAATAATGTGCAGTAAAGTGGGTAAGGTTAGTGATGGTAAATAGTTTACCGGTTAGTGTCCTGCCCCTGGTATCTGTCATAGGGTACGTTTCCTTTGTCCCAAGGACTATTCTAGGAACCTCGTATGTATCAGTAAAGGTCTGTTGAATAATAAATGCAATACCATTCAAAACCATTCATCTTCTCAATCAGTTAAAATATCTCCTAAGTGGCTTCTACGCAAGCAAGACTCCCCCAGCCTCCTTTCTCTATAAATGTGTTTAAGGGGGGGCGATGGGGGGGTAGGGTGTGTAAAGTGAAACCATCTCAAACAAAACTGTCCTCCATCATAGTTAAGGATTGGATCAGATCTGAAGCAGCCCATTCATCCCCCTGTTAATTTCTCTGTGAGCCTCCTTAGGATGACGTCAACAAGTGAGTTAACTTGCTTCTTTCTCTAATTAAAGCTTTTCAAAGTCCCCATTGTTAATCTCTAAAACCCTCAATGAAGTCCTAAAGCGCACGTGCGTACACACACACACACACACACACACACACACACACACACAGGGGTAGACAGTATTGAACACTCTAACAATCACTGCTCTGAGAGGCAAACAACAGAAAACAACTCCAGCTAAATTAAGCAGAAAAGGAATTTATTTGCAGTGTAGTGGCTAAAATCACAGAATCAATGGAAGTTTGGAGAATCAGGGTCAGAAGAGAAAGAAGAACTAAGAGAAAGAAGGCATTGAGAAGATCACACCCTGAGAACGGTCTTCTTAACACACCATCACTGACGTCACTGTCCCTGGAGTCTTATCTGTATCAGCCACTGTGAATCATCTCTGCACATCCTATGCAATTGTGACCCACGTTCCAAAGTCTTATGACAGGGACATCCAATTGATTCAGGCTGTGTCAGGTGTCCGTACTCTAGCTGCTGAGAAACTAGGAGAGGTGGTAAGTGCCCCCCTTCATTTTCTCAAGTGGGTTGTTTGGAGATGAATATGTCAAAAATAACATGTCCAGGGGAGCCTGGGTGGCTCAGTGGGTTAAGTATCTGACTCTTGATTTCAGCTCAGGTCATGATCTTGGGGCTGTGGGATTGAACCCCACATCAGGCTCAGTGCTCAAGTGGGGAGTCTGCTGGAGATTCTCTCTCTCTCCCTCTGCCCCTCCTCTCATTTGCACACGCTTTTGCTCTATCTCTCTAAAATAAATAAATAAATCTTTTTAAAAAAAATATGTCCATTGCAGTCCATCACTTTGCCTCCCCACATTTCCTCACACTAGGAACATAATATAACTATCCTTTAAATTACTGAAGGTACTTTCAAGTCACACCAAGGTGAGCACCTATATTGTACAAGTTACTCTAGCCAGCTCAAAATCAAGGATCTCTAGACCATATCCATTCCATGTCTAATTCTGTTGCCATCCTGTCTTGATATTCTAGGTACCTATTATCCAGGTATCCTAAGTAATAAATTATAAAATAAGAATCATCAAGACTAGAGTCAATATTGAGAGACAGGCAAAAGAAAGGAAAGTAATTAACATTATAAATCTATATATTAAAAGACAAGAAAATGAATTAGTAAAGAGTATAGTTTCTAAAGCATGCTATTTATGTCTCCCAACCTTCATTGCTCATTCCAGGTCTCTTGCACAGTCCCTAGCACCTGCTATGCAGCTACTGACCTGGAAAATGCCTTTTCCTCTATTTCAATAAGGAAGAAAGCAAATAAAACAAAAATTTAAGACGCACAGCAGCTTGCTTTCATCTGATAGGGACAACCATACACTTTCTCTGTCCTTCTTTGGGGATGTGTTGTACTCTCAGCTCTGAGCCATACTCCAGCACACAGGAAAGTTCCCATCCCAGCACCCAGCAGGATTTTACACTCACTGACAGCACTGACCTCCTTAAATTCCCAATAAAACCAAGAGACAACCATGACATTCTGGTCCCACAGAAACCAGGCTTCTCTCAGTACTAGTGTTGAAGAATCCCCAAAACGACTGAATTTTCCCTGTCCCCATTGCACAGCTACTTTAGTAAATAGACATAGTCCTTTTGCAAAAGATTTGAAGAAAGATTTGTAGTACGTGCATGTGACAATACTGAAGTGTCTTCCCTCAAGGAACCCTGTCTTCCCTTTGATTCAAAGAGCTCTGGGTCTGGCAGCTGACTCAGATTTAGGGCAAGGTAAGGGCCATGACTTGACCACCACATCTTTGAGGGGATTTTTTCTTTTGTTTCTTTTATAGATCAAGTAGAATCTTAGTGGGATGCCTGTTTATTTCAATCCTACAGTCCCTAAAATTAACTAGCCCCCAAAGATACATGTGGGTCAAAACATTCCGATTACTAATCTAACAATACACTAGCCATAATTTGGTAACCATCTTGATTCTGATTTCAGTCTGTGCCATTCCAGAATTCTCTCACCCTTATTGAAATCAGGGAGCCCATTTCAGCTACTATGTCTCCTACCAGCAAGTAGAGATATCCCACTATGGTACTTTCCAAAGATGCTAATATTCTCTCTCAGCAATCTATTTCAGACTACCTTAATCAAGAGTAATGTCTAGGCCCTCTTGGGGGTATATGCAGTGTTTCCCCTAATCCCAAGAAACCAGGTCCCTCGTGGGTTCCACTCGAGTCCTCCTCTGGCTGTGCCCCTCTCCATGGAGTGAGATCTCTCGTAAGGTTACAGTAATCAACAGCTGTGGTTTCATCTGAAGGTTCAATTGGGTGGGGAGTTGGGGGACGGTGAATTTGCTTCCTAGCTCACTTACATTATTATTGGCAGGCTTTGACCCTTTACGATATAGGCCTATACAGTGACTCACAATATGTCAACTTGACTCTCCCAGGGATCTGAGAAAGTGAGACAGAGAGCCCTAAGATGGAAGTTGCAGTGTTTTTATAAACCTAATCTCAGAAGTAATATTGTGTCTGCTATTGTCTATTCATTAGAAGAACTTCACTAGATCCACCCCAACACAAGGGGCAGGGGATTACACGGAGATGTAAATATCAGGAGGCTGATATTGGGGTCTGGAATATTCCCAAATCAGTATGGTCTTTGTATAGGCAAAAGAACAGCAAATGTCCATGACAAGTATCTGGGTAAATTAAGTACCCAAAGATTAAGGAAACCAAAATAGACCCTGAAAAAATAAGCTAAAAGGTCATAGTGCAGTCTAAGAAGTTCTCCATCTCATTCTTGTTTTATTTCTGTGGGCATTTGTGCAGGCCTGGCCATTTGTGTGTGCAGATAGGCAGTGCCCACATGGTGTGATTCCACAGTCACAAAGAAAATCTGCCTCCTGGAACTGAGGAAGCCTCCATCCCCAGCTCCCAGGCTTTTATTCCCTTTTTCTCACACTTTGTGCATTCCAGTATCGGGAAAGTGTTCTTTGAGCATAAGGCTTTTGACGAAGGCAAACACCTCTGAGTCTGTTAACACGGGAAAGTTTTCTCAGTCATTAGTGCCTTGGAATGAATTTGGTGGCTCAGAGAATTTGTAGAGTGTATTTTGCTTGTGAAAGAAAAGTAGGAAAGAATAGCTGGAAGATCCTTAGGCATGATCACATGGTGATTCCAACCAAGGGAAGAGAAGGAACATTGAGCAGAGGTAAATGAAAGCCATCCTTTATTTTCTTCATCATTCTGTGTACAATTTTGAGTCTGCAACAAACAATCATATTGTATTTATGTATCATGCCTGCCTTACCTGACACTTTATTCTTACAATGACTTAGTGAGCTAGGTATCATTTTCATTATTTAATAGAGGAGGTGAAGTGACTTGCCCAAGTTCACACAGCTATTTTGCTACTTTGCAGCAGGGTCAGAATTACAACCAAAGGATGTGGATTCTAATAGCAATGTTCTTTCGACTGCAATATCTTCTGATCATAGAAAGAGGGAGTGGAAAAGTTGAAGGGGGGGTAACAGAGGGGATTTTCCAGAATGATCACTAAGGGAAGACTCATTCATGCCAAGGACAGCATCACTACTTGTGACGCTGAGAGCACAAGTAAAACAAATCCCTGCTTGAGGGGAAGGCAAACAGCTTTGCAGGCATTAAGGATTTTTTAATCCGATCTTGAATATTGAAGCTTTGATTAGATGGAAACAAATGAAAGAATGAACAAACAAAAAACAGACTCTTAAATACAGAGAACAAACTGGTAGTTGCCGGGGGAAAAATGGGGAGGGTGAAATAGATAAAGGGGATTAAGAGGCACCAACTTCGAGTTATAAAATAAATAAGTCACGCAGAAGAAAAGTACAGCATAGGGAATAGAGTCAATAATATGGTAATAACATTGTGTGGTGACAGATGGTGACTACAGTTATCATGGGCACTGCGTAACATATAGAATTGTCGAATCACTATGTTGTACACCTGAAACTAATATAACATTGTATGTGAATTACTCCTCAATTAAAAAATGTTTTTAGAACAATAGATGGACCATTTGGGAAAGGGCAGTTTAAGTTGAAGGGGAAGCCATACAGTTTAAATGCTAACACGTGCAGGCTCTGGCATGGAGCTCTGGAATAGTATGACTTCTAGAAGACAAGCTTCCATCCCAGAAGCAGTATTTTAGAGCCTAAATCCACTTCGTCATTTTCAGTGGCCCCTCCAGACACAACCAAGGATAAGGTATGAGGCTAAGCCAGGAGTCTTAGATGACTCATTAAATTCTTGTTTTTATCTTCTCTTCCAAACTTGAGAGTAAGGGGCCAAAAATCTGTTGCCGAAGAAGAAGTGTGAGCACACTTTTTCTTTGAAGGGCCAGATAGTAAACATTTTAGATTTTGTGGGTCAGTCTATGTCACAATTATTTAACGCTACCATTCTAGGGCAAAAGCAGCAATGGGCCATCGGTAAATGACTGGGTGTGACCAGGGTTGACCCTGCACTTGCAGGACCCAGAGAGTGAGCATCTTCTGAATTCTGGCACCCTGGGCACCTTGCTTCTCTTACCTAATGCCAGTCCTGGGCGTGGCTATGTTGCAATGAAATTTTACCTTCAAAAACAGTGGGGATCCCAGAGCCAAAAGGTAGAAACAACCTAAATGTCTGTCTACTGAGGAATGGAAGGAAAAAAAAATATGGCATATTCCTGGACTGGAATATTATCCAGCTGTAAGAATTGCTAAGTGAAAGAATCCAGTCACAAAAGACCATGTACTATGTGAGTCTATTCATATGAATGGAATATCCAGAACAGAGAAATCTATAGGCAAGAAAGTAGATTAATGGTTGCTTAGGGGGAGAGGAGGGAAGTGGGGAGATGTTGGGGGACAGTAATAGCTAAAGGGTACTGGTTTCTTTTACACATGAGGAGAATTTTCTAAAATTGACTATGGTAATAGTGGCATGTATCTGTGAATATACTAAAAACCATTGAATTTTACACTTGAAGTTGGTGAATTGCATTTATATGAATTATATCTCAATATACGGGTTAAGAAAAACAATAACAGTTGGCAGACTAGACTTGGCCCATGGGCCATAGTTTGCCAAGCCTGCTCCTGTATGCACTTCATTAAAAATTTATCTCCTTTCATCTTCACAGCAAACCTGTGAGGCAGGTCTGATTTTGGAGGCTCAGAATGACTGAGTAACTTGCCCAGGGTCACTCAGCCGACAAGTGGAACACCAGAGTCCCTGCTGACTTCAGAGGGCACGCCGCGTAGCATGTCACTCAGACAAAAGTGCTCACTTTTTTATCTCCTCCAGAGTGCAGGTGACCCTTGAACAACACAAAGGTTAGGGGTGCCAACCTCAAAAATCCACATATAATTCTTGACTCCCCAAACACTTAACTACTAATAGCCTACTACTGACCGGAAGCCTTATGGGTAATATAAATGGTTGGTTCATACACATTCTGTATGTTCTATGCGTTATATGCCGTATTCTTACAATAAAGTAACCTGGAGAAAAGAGAATATTATTTTAAAAATTGCAAGGAAGAAATACATTTACAGTTCTGTATATATTTATCAAAAAGAATCCACATGTAAGTAGATGCACATAGTTCAAGCCCATGTTGTTCAAGGTCAAGTATATGCCCAGAGCCATGCGCTTGGTAAGGACACGATAAACTGTTGGTTGGTTTGGTTTATATTTAGAGAAAACACGTAGTGAGAGGGTTAAGACGACAGACTCAGGGGGCGCCTGGGTGGCTCAGTCAGTTAAGCAACTGGCTCTTGATTTTGGCTTAGGTCATGATCTCAGGGTCGTGAGATCAAGACCCACGTTGGGCTCCACACTGGGCATGGAGATTCTCTCTCTCCCTACCCCTTTGCCTCTTCCCCTTAGTCTCTCTCTCTCTCTTAAAAAAGAAGAAGAAGAAGAAGAAGAAGAAGAAGAAGAGGAGGAGGAGGAGGAGGAGGAGGAGGAGGAGGAGGAGGGAGAAGAAGAAGAAGAAGAAGAGGGAGACGACAAACTCTTGAGCAAGACTGCCTAGATCCAAATTCCAGCTCAGGACTCATGCTCCGCCCTGAACAAATCGTTTCCCCTTGCTGAGCCTCAGTTTTCTCATCTCTAAAATGAGGATAAGAGCTCCTGGCTCTTAGGATTGTTGGGAGAAATCGATGAATTGTGGATATAAAACATTCACGACAGTGAATCAGACTTGCTGTCATGAGCTACCAGCCGCGAGTCCCGTGGGGGTGGCCGCTCTCACAGGGATACGATCTGTCTTAACAACGGCAAGCGAGGCTTCGCAACAGCCCAGCGAGGAAAATCTGGGGAATAGCGGAGATGCTGGGTCCTAGGCAAATCACGCCACCAGCAGGTCTTGCTGCTCATCCAAACCGACAACGCCCTAAGCATCTCGCTCCGCAGGACCTCCGGGGTCTGGGCAACCCCCCCAAGAATAGCGGGCGGAGGAGGCGGCCTGGGCCAGCAGCCGGGGGGCGCGCACCGGGCTTCAGGCCGTCAGCACCACCCAGCTTCCATTTAGCTTATAATAGCAGATATGAAAATTTTATCAGCTTTTCTGCTTTACTCTTGTGAAATATTAAGCATTAATAAATTATTAAGCTCAATGTAAAATACTACAAATGTGCCTAGATGCCAGCAAGAGGCACGTTTGTTATAGGGCTATTTCAAGCAAAGCAATCTACTCCAGTAAGGGACGCCTTCTTTCTTCCTCTGTTATTTGTGCTCCTTGATAGGGAAATGTCTATTCTGGGACTCGGGGGCTACAAATAAGCGGGAAGGAGGCAGGAGCTCGGTCTGTGTGGCTGCTTGCTCGCGCGTTCAGGGATGACTGCGGGCAGGAGCTGGAGTCTGTGTAAGAGGGGACGCTCAGAGCGTGGGGCCCAAACTTGGGAGAAAAAGGTGTCTCTTCAGTGACTTTTTCTCTCGGGCCCCCGAAGCAGAACACTCACCTCAGGCCTGAGTTGTGGCCAAAGGGGGGTCCGACGGCCTAGAGGTGTACGTTTGGCGTACTGACAAGAAGTGTCTGAGTCACGTCTGCTCCTCTAGGAGGCTGGGGCTAAACCCCAGAGGGAACTCCCGCAACCTGCGGAATCAGCTCATCTGACAAGCCAGCGGGCTGGGGCGCGTCCTCCGGGGAGCAAAGAGCTCACCACCCCAAAAAGAACATGCAAAGCCCTCCACCTCCGGTTGGAAGAAGGAATTCGGAGGCGAGCACTGTTGCTTCTCCTCTCGCCCTCCCCAGGCCTAGCCTCCTGAACACATAGCTGGACGAGGAAAAGAGAGATGGCTCCAAAGAGACCCAGGAATCCAAGTCCCCCACTGCGCTGTGCACAAGCAACAATGTTTGGGGACCCTCCACTACAATATGTCCTGAACCGGGATTGGGGAGCTTTCCCCTGCTTCGTCACAGACCGCCACGTGGCTCAGCACACACGTGACCCTCAGCCACAGACGGAGCACTGGACCCAGGACTGTGTGGAGGGGCGGTGAGGCCTGGTGGCCCAGCTCTTCCTGGGACCAGACACAGGTGGGTTCCGGCATCACGAGGAAGCTGTGGGGCAGACACACCAGTGCCTTGCTGAGGCCCCTCCAGGACAGCCCTGCTCCGCTACCTTCCTCCCCTGGGACCTGAGGCTCCCCTTGCACCTCCCCCTCCTACCTAACCCTGGGACGTCCTCCGGGCCGCAGTGCAGGTGTCCTTCCCCCCTCCATCCTGCCTCTGTCTCTTTCTCTTGAACTCTGTGTATCTATTTATACAATTTATTTTGTAAATTAGAGTGGCATCCTACCTCACAGCAAAAAAGGGTGTAACAGGAATCGTTTTGCCCATAACTAATAGAAAACTCACCTGCCGTAGCTTAGCACCTGACAGCAATTCCTGCGTGCAGCACACTCAACTGGCAGTGGGAGGATGTGAGAAACCAGCGCCTTCGTTCTTTCAGCACTTTCGATATTTCTTAGTGTGCTGGAGCTTTTCCCTCCTGTGGACGCTTCATACCACCACTCTAGGCCCCGTGTCCCCCCATGTAACATCAAGTACAGAAAACCTGACTTCAATGGCTTGAATGAATGGAGCCTGTTTTCCTCACATAATGAGAAGTCCAGAGGCAAGCAGCTGCCAACAACCCAGCACCTTCTATGCTTCCACACTCTCTCCTTTTTGGGTCAGCTTTCACAGTGCTCTCAGTTCATGGTAACAAGATGGCTGCTGCAGTCCCAGACATCACATCTGCCTTCGAGGTAAGAGAGGGGAAAGTGGGTAGAGCCAGCTGCAACTTCATAAAACCCCTTTTTTCAGAAAAGCAAAAGATAGATTCACTGATGATGCTCATAACTCCGTCTCCAGCCTAGCCTCTCTGTGGTGACCCAAAGCCACATTCAACGGTCTAGTAGACATCTCCGCAGTTCCCAGGTACCTGAGAAGACTAGGAGACCCGGGTTTGAGACCGAGCTCCGTCACTAGCTGGTGACCTCGGGAGAGGCACGGAAGCTCGCCGACCCTCAGTTTCTACCTGATTTGGGGATAATGCACCCCACAGAGCTACTGTAAGAACAAACTAAATACAAGTCGAAGTGCTTTGAAAATCATAAAGCACAATAGCAGCATTTCCTCACGTGTGCTCCAAGAATAACAGAAACAAACATATCTATGCACAGTCTTTCCCACACCCTCCCCTCATTCCAGATTCTTCTTTGTGTTGACATCTCACTGGCCCTCCTTGGTCGTGCAGCACCCCAGCAGCAGGCTGAGAATTCCGAGAGCTTAGATCCCAGGCACTCTGCCTGGGTACCAAGGTCGCAGGTGAGGCAAGCAGGATGTGGGGAAGGGGGGTTGGGGGTGAGTTGGGAGACATGTGAGTCAGCTCAGGCAGCCGTCACTAATAGCACAGACTGGCGGCTTCAACACAGACATTTATTCTCTCACAGTTTTGGGGGCTGCGGGTCTGAGATGAGGTGTCGGCAGGTCGGTTCCTTCTGAGGCCTCTCTCCTGGACTTGTAGACGGCCACCTTCTCGCTGTGTCCTCACATAGTCTTCCCTGCGCGTGTGTCTGTGTCCTACCCATCCGTTCTCATAAGGACACCATCCTATTGCATTAGGGGCCCCCCTCATGACCTCATCTTACTGCAGCTGCCTCTCCAAGGGCCCTGCCTCCAAATGCAGGCACCTCCAGAGGGCCTGGGGCTGGAGCCACAGCCGAGACATGGTAGAAAGAGACAGGTGTGACATGGGAGAGGCTGGAAGGAAGGTAAAGCCATCATCCCGCCCCACCTCCCCCACACCACCCATGCATGCGTACCCCACCTGTCTGCCTTCCCTGCTGGCTCCTGTCAGGACAAATCGCCGTGGAGGAGAGTCTTTGTGAGGGGAGAGAGAGAGGCGGGACAAAGAACCGCCCATGGCCGCCAGGAATGGGGAGGGCAGAGGGAGAAGAAGGGCATCTGGGGGATGCCTGGGCGGGAAGTTCCAGCTGCTCCCCAGGGCTCTAAGCACTGCTGGGCTGGAGCTGAGCCCACACGATGTGCAGATGACCCTGGAATACTAGGTCCTGGAGAAATGACTAGGGGGTTAGTTCCTTAGAAAAAGTTAGACAAGCACCCAGGTGATGCTGGCTGCAGTGATAGGAACCTGGTCCTTTGGACAGAGCCTCTGGGCACTGACACAGGACACGCGGGCCTGAGGACAGCAAACCGTGTGCTGTCCCTGCTCGCTCCTCCTCCAAGCATTCTGATTGTCGGGCCTGTTCATCCACATCTGTCTCAACACCAGTATTCCAAGAAAACCATTTAGAAATTGCAACACCCCTACAAGTAAGGAAGGGCGGCGTTCTCGAGCCAGTCCCAGCTTTGAAACCCGCTCCATTCAACAGAGTCACGCGGTCGGGCTCCTGCCTTCAAGGGGCTCCCAGCTCTGCTCAGGCACTGTCAGCTGCACTGTGAGGTGCACCTGCCCTCTCACCTCAGTCCACACTCCCTCCTCCCCTAGGCAACGTTCAGGACCTCTGACAAGGTGTTCCTGCCCTGTTTCTCTCACCCACTCACTCACGAGGTCGTCATGAGGGAGGCACCCCACTACCCAATGAAAAATTCAGCAGCAACATTCCTGAAAGACGCAGAGATATAGTGTGCCAGGGAGGGGCCCCAGGTCCTCCCCCCGCCCCTCCCCACCACGGGTTGGGCCAGTTCATATGCCCAACCTCAGGGATGCTGGGAGCCTATGTGGACCTTTGCATAAATCAAAAAAATTTTAAAAAAAAGATTATCCTTCTTCAGACACTTCATTTCCATGTATTGTAAAACTGTCATCATTTTCTGATATTTATTGAAATGAGATATTTTACTTCCACTTTCCAGAATTGTCATACTAGATGTATAAATCTATGGTTTCTATTATGTGAATGGTACTCTTTTTGCTGTGGCATCCTTGAGCAATGCACAGCCTGCACAACTGTACCCAGAGGTGCTGCCCAGCCCTTTATCTGCTAGTGCTAGAGTCGTACCCTGAAGGCTGGCCCCATCCCTCTCCTCCTAGTTGCTCACAGAACCATCCCTACATACACACAGACACACACACACAAAGATATATGAGCTGACTGCCCACCTGGGTTCCAGAACCACCTGCTATTTGGACACTGTCCTTGTGAAGCCAAACCAGCACCAGCGGTATCCTGACCCACTTGCACATCAGAAAGTCCACATCCTGCCCATAGAAAAACCCCTGGAGCCCAATGTCCCCCCACCCCCGTCATCTGTCCAATCTTCCTCCGCCAGGATGAATATAACTCTCCCTGGAAGAATATAAGCCCCCAGCATCCCTGCTAAAAGCCCCCTCCTTCAGTCTGTGTACCTGACGCCCAGGCAAGTGACTGGTTCCCTTTCCTGGTCCCCAGGCTCCCACATGCCTCCACTGGTTCATTTACCTGCTGGAGCCTCAGTTTCTTGTTTCCTTTGTTACACTCCACAGAAGGTGGGCTCATTAAAGATGGGCCTTTCTTCCCCTCATCCTTGTGGCTTCAGGGCTACACCGAGCCCTACAGCGCTGGCCACAGGATGGACGCCTTGCCCTACAACAGCAAAGCTTATGTCACTCAGTACGCTCTCGGTGTTGTCACAGTGAGCTCAGCGCCAGGGAAGCAGGATCCAAAGGGCAAACTCTTGTCCTCAAACCCAGAGGAGGGGGGTGGGCCGAAAGACATGGCTCTGGAGACCACTTTAAACATAGCGATGTTTAAGAAGGAAGCTACTTTGCTTTTAGGGCAAAGAATACTGCTTGTGTCTTATATTATCCTGCTTCCTGAGAAAAAGGTCCTCCGAGGGCCATCAGCGCCCTCCTGATTACCAGGCCTCCCCGATGCCTGATTTTCATACTCCTCTTGCCTTCGCCTGCACGGAGGAAGTGGGAAGGCATCCTTCCTTCCCCAGGGAGTAGAAGTAATGGATGCCTAATTCAATAGCTCTCACATTGTAAAGCACCGGCTAATAAAAAGCGTTTATAGAAAATTCAGTGGAGAACTTTACACTCGCACTCCCCAGTAAAAGCCTGATCATATCCAAGTGCTGCGTGGTCACGTGGGTCCAAGGAGCTGGCTGGGCCCGGCTCCAAACTCATACCAAGCATCCAACCCCTGTCAGATAGCGTTCCACTGGCCTGCCTCACTGCTCCACTCTCTGGCCTCGAGCTTGCCCTGGCCTGGCCTCAGGGCTGGGTGTGGGCCTCTGCTTCCCCCCACTCCGAGTCCCCCAACAGAAGGTAATAATTCTCACTATTGCACAGAGCTCTCTTACTGCTCAAGGTCAGAGCCCGCGACACTGCCCTTGTACTGTGCACCCCTGGGCTGAGCACTAACGTGCCTCAGGTCATTAATCTGCTCATCCTGAGAACTGAGTCCTATCAGTGACACAGAGAGCTCAAGCAATCTGCCCAGAGCCACACAGAGTCGGGCTCTGGACACCATGCTCTTCAGCACTGCCGTCTAATGCCGGTCACGTTAGTAGAGGGTTCTGATTTGTGTCTGACACTTGGGGGGATTTGCCCCAGGCTCTGCCATCTCCACCTCTACCTGCCTCCTGGATCCTACAAAGAGAGGTGAGCATCCCAGAGCCCATCTGACCATTTCCCCAAGGCCCAAAGAATTAAAGCATCCCAGCCAGAGAGTTGACTGTATCCACCCTGGGGCCAGCTCAAGGCAGGGATGACCTTGGGCTGTGTGCCCTCTAGAGAGCCCCGGTACCTTGGGCCACTCCGGGAACGGGTGGGGAAAGCCCCAGGCCAGCGTGCCAGGCCTCCTGCCAGACACACCCAACAGCAGGGTGTGTTCAGCCCCTGGGGCAGAGAAGGCGTGGCCACCCTATCCTGCTCCCACCACCCAAGTCTCCATTCCCACTGACGATATGCAAGATGGGGCCAGTCATCCCATCCATCTCCCAGAACGGGCCGGCATCAAGTGGAGGGAGGGCCGGAGGAAGCCTCAAAGGGTGACATAAGGCCACTGAGGTTTGAGGTTTGTTTCTGATTTCCCCGAAGCCTCAGGATTACGTAGAAGCCCAGTTAGGACACAAAGTACCATTGACAGATGCCCTACCGATCCTCCTGTCCTTAAACCCTGCAGAGTAAAACCCAGAATGCTCTCCCAGGCACTGCGGCCTAGAAACAAAGTCAGCCACTCAGAGTTCCCACACGCCTGCCATGACCTCTGCTCCCACCCTGCCTCTGCCCAGAACCCCTGCCCACTTGGCTTCAATGCCTCATGCATCTCCTCACCCAGGAAGCCATCCCCAAACCCTGAGGTGGCACAAACCGCCCCCTGGTCCATGTCCTCAATGCTCCAACACTCCCCTGTGGTCTCCCTCAGCACCCTGCATAGACACCTGCTCCAGCTCTGCCTTCTTGAAGGACTGAGGCTCTTAGAGGGTAGGGCATGTGGTTTCAGCATCTCCTGCTCCCGATACGAGGGCTGGCACCCACATACCAAAGAAACACAGCCTCACAGTTTGGATCTGGGTGTGGAAAGCCTCAGCATGCCGGGCCAAGAAGGCAGCTGAAAGGAACGGAAAGAAGGGTGGTGGTGGACAGCAGCAGCTGCTCCCCTTCCCATCTCTTTGTCTCCCCAAACCCCACCCACCACCTCCTCAATCTCCCCCAACCTAAAATGGTGTTTCTGGATGAGATCTTTCTGGTGAGTCCAAACTCTGACTGGTTTAGGAAGAACCATTTCCGGGGGCAGCATGTGAGACCTACAGGAGTCATGGCATCCACTGGGGGCTGCTTTTGCCCAGCGAGGACCCCTGGGAAGGGCATCAGGAGGACCCTGGGCCAAGAGGAAGGGACTGGCCAGGACTTTGCAATGGAACAAGAATGGGGGCTGTGTCTGATTCTCCGTCAGGCTGCAAGAGCCTGGACAGTGAGGAAATGGTAATGCTGTTCAACCACCAGAAGAGACAAAATGGCTTTGGGTCACCCCAGGAACCAAATCAGGACTGGGGGAAGTTCCAGGGCAGCTGATCTGCTTGTCATAAGAAAGAACATTCCAGAAATCAGACCTTTCTAAATAGACTCTAAAGATGTCAGCTCTGGGGGCCCCTGGGTGGCTCAGTCAGTTAAGCCTCTGCCTTCGGCTCAGGTCATAATCTCAGGGTCCTGGGATCAAGCCCCAAGTCATGCTCCCTGCTCGGCAGGGAGTCTGCTTCTCCCTCTCCCTATGCCCCTCCCCCCACACACTCTCTCTCTCCCTCAAATAAATAAATAAAATCTTTAAAAAGATGTCAGCTCCATGAGAAAAGGGACTGTCTTGGTCTTAGTCGCTACTCTATCCCCAGCGACTAATACATGGTAAATACTCAATGATACCTAAATGAATGAATGATGAATGAATGAGTGGATGAGTGACCCATGGATATGAGGAGCTCATCCTCAAGGTACACATGGAACACCATCTGCCAAGCAGAGGGCCCTGGCCCTGGTGAGTGCTAAGTCAGCGGTGGCTGGATGCATCCCCTCCAAGAAGCATTCTCAGTCTGGGACACCTGACCTATTGGCACTGGCCCAGTGAGCCTGTGGTCAACTGCTCATGAGCGACCCCTTGTCTTCTCCCTCTGTGAGCTCTGCAAGGCCTGGCCCCATGCACATGCACAGCACGGGTGCCATAATGTCTGGCCCCTGCCTCATTCTAGGCCACACTCCACTAAGCTACTCAGGTCTAATAGGGCTTGATTTTGAGATGGTTCTATATATGTTTTGGAGGCAACTTACAGCTCTTACCTGTTTCTTAATCAAACCTGGTGGTATTAAAATAGTGTAAGAAATGGGGGCTTGGTCTATAATGTTATCTAACTATTGGAATCAAATCTTATAAGCAATTCCTGCCATATAAGCCCTATTCTCCATGTCTAGGATCCGAATGTTTCAGCAGATCTTAAATGTCCAATCTCTATGTCTCTGAGGTTTTATTTTAAAGTTCTCTGGTAACTGAAGTGAACAACCTTGGCACCCTTCCTGGGTACATGCAGGAACCTCATTACCTACTAGCTGATGAACAATGTGGGGAAGAGACAACATATTCTATTTGGCATGGTGTTATCATGGGTGGCTGGGTGCCCATGAGCCCCCAAAGCCAATTTAAAGGCATGACCTATAAAACCAAGAGGATTGTGCAGATGGTGGTCTGCCAGGGCCCTCAGGCATCATTCAGTTCAATCCACAAAGAACAGGGAGCCTCCTGTCGGGAAGACAGGCAGGCCCAGAGTGAACACTGGCTGTACCACTTACCAGCTCCATGATCTTAGTCAACTTACTTCACTTTTCCAGACGTCAAGTTGCTTGTCAGTTAATGGGGCTAATTCCTCACTACTCCCTGGGATGGTGGTAAGAATGTGTCTCCCACAGACCAGATGCTCAACGAGTGGTAGCTATCATTTTCCAGGTGAGGAAGCTGGCCAGCACCAGACCCACTGGAGCATGCGCACAGGGTCATATGCCTTTCAGGAACAGGCCAGGTCCAGAGACTCCAGGGTGTCTCCTAAGCCCTGGCAATGGGGATCAGGGACCTGGTGCTCAGTGTCAGTTCCCGACTTCCCCTCAAGAACTGACAATTCCTCCAATCCTGCCCCTGCCCCTCCTCTCTTCTTGCTTCTAGAAGGTCAGCAAAGTTTTCTGGCCTCATGGGGGTCCTGGGAGCTTGCTGGAGATTCCCTTGTCACAACCTCAGCCCCAGTAGGTTAAGGCCTTGATGAGGTTTGATTTTTCATTAGATGAGCCCAATGGGGTGAAGAGAAATTCTAATTCCTCCAGCAGCCCCCTCAGAAGCTTTTTCTTCATCAAGCCAACCACGATTAAGTAATTTACTTTTTTTCTTTAAACCACACTGGAGAGGCATTGTCTAAATCAGTGCCTTGTCCAATTAAAGAAAACACTTCTTGCCAATAGTTTCCGGCAGGGCTCTTATGAGGCGCAGAGGATCCTGGCTTTGGGAGAGAGCACAGGTGACGGTGCTGACATTTCAATTAGCTTTACTTTACTTGGGCAATTTATGCCTTTCTCTGGCGTAATTACATCTCAAGCTTGCCTGCAAATCCTCCCACCCTTCAAAGTCTCTCTCTGGCCTCACCTCCACCTACAGGAAGCCTCCCCTGGCCCTTCACCCCCAGCCTCAATGACACTCCCTGTTACTCTGCTCTGAAGGCCCCTGATGACGGTTTCCCACGCAGCCCCTGAAACCAGAAACTCCAGAACATACATCCATACAAGGCTACGGGCAGGAGCAAAGCTCCTGTGTTTTCAGAGCCTGCTGAGAAAAGTCACGAGCAGCACCCAAGGCCAGAAAACACATCCGTTTCTGATGGATCCCCATGAGCAGACAGCAGAGAGGCCTAGTGTTTCCCAGCCCCAGCTTAGAACACGCAGTGCCAGAGAAGCCACCCCTGGACAGGCGTGAGGAAGACTGTCAGGGAAAGGGTGTGCGGCCGCCCATGCCCAATAGCTGGGGTGAGCTTAGGTTCTGGAGTTGGGCTTCCTCAGTTCAAATCCCACCCCTTCTTTTGACCCTCTCCAAGAACCAATTTCTCAACCTTTTTTTTTTAAGATTTTATTTATTTATTTGAGATAGGGAGAGCAAGAGCGAGTGAGTGAGAGAGAGAGAGCACAGCAGGGGAGGGGCAGAGGAAGAGGGAGAACCAGACTCCCCACTGAGCAGGGAGCCCTACACCAGGCTCAATCCCAGGACCCGGGATCATGACTTGAGCTGAAGGCAGACATTTAAGCAACTGAGCCACCCAGGCGTCCCCAATTTCTCATCCTTTATAATAAAGACTAAAATAGCTCCCACATTAATGAAGCTTAAAGATGTTATGCTGCATAAGCCAGTCACAAAGGGAAAAGACTGTATGATTCCATTTCTGCCTAGAGTAGTCAAATTCATAGAGGCAGAGAGTAGAAGGGTGGTGGCCAGGGGGTGCAGGAGGGCTGGGGAGTTGTTGTTTAATGGGCGCAGACTTTCAGTTAGGAAGATGGAAAAGTTCTGGAGATGCATGGTGGAGATGATTGCACAACAATGTGAATGTACTAGAACTAACCACTTGAAAATGGCTAAAATGGTAAATTTGATGTTATATGTATTTCACCACAATAAAAAAATATATATAGCTTCAACCTGGTAGAATGGATGTGAGGGTTCAATGACAGCATCTATGTAGGGTTTAGAATAGTGCCTGGCACTGCCCCATGCTGACCACATCCCAGCCATCCCAATGGTAACCCTATCCCTCTTTGATCCTGGTGTTCTGCCCCCTGGCTTGTTTTCCTGACCATGGCCTCGCCTCATAGGAAAGCTTCTAGGAGTCTCACATCTCACATGAAAAGATGCTCGGCATCACTCATCATCAGGGAAACACAAATCAAAACCGCAGTGAAATACCCCCTCACATCTGTCAGAATGACTAGTATCAAAAAGACAAGAAATAACAAGGGAGCCCTGGTGCTCTGTTAGTGGGAATGCTAACTGGTGCAGCCACCATGGAAAACAGTATGAAGATTTCTCAAAGAACTAAAAATAGAATCACCATAGGATCCAGCAATTCCACTTCTGGGTATTTACCTAAAGAAAACAAAAACACTAATTTGAAAAGATATCTGCACCCCTATGCTTACTGCAGCATTATTTACAATAACCAAGATACGAGGACAACCTAGTGTCCATCCATGGATGGACGGATACAGAAGATGTGGTATATATACACGTACACACAATGGAACACTACTCAGCCATAAAAGAGAATGAAATCTTGTCATTTGTGACAACACAAATGGACCTAGAGCGTTTTATGCTAAGTGAAATAAATCAGGCAGAGAAAGACAAATACCATATGATTTCACTTGTATTCAGAATCAAAAACAACAACAACAACAACAACAACAACAAAAATAGAAAGAGATTCATAAATACAGAGAACAAACTGGTGGTTGCCAGAGGGGAGGGTGGGTGAAGGATGGGGATTAAGAGGTACAAACTTCCAGTTATCAAATAAACAAGTCATGGGGATAAAAAGTACAACATAGGGAATAGAGTCAATAATATTGTAATGACTTTGTATGGTGACAGATGGTGACTAGACTTATCATGGCGAGAACTGCGAGATGGATAGCCTTGTCGAATCGCTGTGTTGTACACTGTATGTCAACTATACTCCAATTAAAATGTTTTCTAAAGAAAGAATCTCAGGTCTTGAGCCCCCTCCTCCCTCTGGCGGACGGCTCAGTTCACAGAGTTACCTTTGCCCATCATCCGCCATCCACTGTCCTTGCTTAGTGCGTTCACCTGCACCGTCCCACCAGGGCGAGCCTGGTGTCTGAAATACTCCTCAGGTTCTGGCACCAAGGTCATTATCAACTATAATAAGCAGGATGAAAAGAGTGAGGCTCCAAGAAGAAAAATAACATGCCCAGGTCCTCGTGGCCGGCAAATGCAGAGTCAGGATTCAGTGCCAGTTCTCTCTAACCCCAAAGTCTAAATTCTTCCTACTAAGTGGCCATGCTCTCACCCCAAGAGGAAAGAGTAAATAGTACCCAGTTCATCTCACTCAAGGCTATACCTCCAACACTGTGAAGTGAGACGAGCTGTCTTCTTAGCTGCTTCTCACTCCACTCTGTCAGCCCCATCCATTCTCTGGAAACTGGGAGAAATGCAACTCAGTTTTTCTCTGCCTTTCTTCACCACCACTGTCTCCCGCCACTTCTTGAACACTCCTATTCATCCTTCAAAATCCAAATAAAACGTGACCTCCTTTGAGAAAACTTTACAGATGGCCCCACTCCTTAGGCTAGATTAGATATCCTTCCTCTATGTTCCTAACTTTTTCTCTATCCTCCTACATTTAACTCTGCTTGTAGTTGATGTCCGTTCCTCCGCACAGGATTCTCGGCTTCTTAAGGGCTGTGTCTTCCTCATAAAATCCCAAAAACAGGGCTTTTTTTCCTTGGGCTTTTTTTCCCAGTCTAGGGAGCCAACCATAGACAAATGGATTCCAAACACAAGGCTGGAAGGAACAGGGAAAGAATACAAACCAAAGGCCTTCCGGAACTTGAAGGTGGAACTTGAAGGGGCAATCAAGCCCAGATTTTGAGAATCTTGGTTGGTCAACATCATGGATTTCGAGAACACATAAAACCCTGCAAACTCCATTCAACTCTCGTTTCAAGGATTATTTTCATCAGCCTGTCTTGTCTAAATTAACTGCCCCATTTCCTCCCCCACCAGCACCCAAGCTCCTCCCAGATAAAGACCCTGGAGGCGGACTTGCTGCCCCCTGAGCTTCCCTGTCTGAAGCCCCAGGTGGGAGAATCACAGGCCCTCTGGACAACTCAAGCATTCTGCGATATTTTCCCTTGAAGCAAAAGGAAAGGCGATGACACGCACAGCAGTGTTAACGCAACATGAAGATTAAAAAATTATAATAAATCATTCATAAGCATGAAAATAACATCAAGGTGCTGCTAATGTTTTAATTACAGATAGTAATATTGCTTTTCACAACAATGGACTTTCTGTGCAGTCACCGAAAACACTGTATTCCTGCGAGAGCACGGGCGCAGGTGCAGTCATTACAGGCTCTTCATTCATGCGGGTGAAAGGTAGCCCCGGGCTCTGGACCCCGAAGCCACAGAGACAGTTCCTCCATCTGCAGCTAATGCAGGCAAGTCCAACGTTAAGTATTTTCTGCCTTAGTTGCATATTAGATTCCCCTGGGAAGCTTTTTTTTTTTTTTTAAACCAAGGCCCAAGCCCCAGCCCCGAAGGTTCTCTTATAACTGCGGTCACTTACTACATCATGCTGCCCACTGCCCATCCCCCCTGCTGCTCACCCACCCCTGCTAACCATCCCCTTGGCTGGCCATCCCCACAACCACCACCATCACCCCTGCTGCTGCTACTGTGTTCCGGGCTCATGTCCCTTTGCATAGGAATTACTGTGCCTGCCCAGGGCGGCTGGGTGGCTCAGCTGGTTAAGCATCTGCCTTCAGCTCAGGTCATGATCCCAGACTCCTGGGATCGAGCCCTGCATCGGGCTCCCTGCTCAGCCGGGGAGCCTGCTTCTCCCTCTCCCTCTTCCCGAAACACCCCCTGTTGTGCTCCCTCTAGAGCTCCCTGTGTCAAATGAATAAATAAATTATCTTAAAAAAAAAAAAAGATGCCTGATCTTTCCCCACTCCCACCTCCACCCCTGTGATATTTCCTGCACCCTAAAAGGGACCATTTGGTTGTGATGGGGGAGACATAAGAACCAGACAAACGTGATGGGGCTGGGGGGCAAAGGAACCTTCCTGTGGCCCCACGCAGCATGAGCATGGGCATGCGACCACCAAGAAGATGAGAAGGCCCCAGCGATGAGATCTGGCACATGGATCTGGTCACTGCAGTTACTCGGTGATGAAAGCACCGCCTGCTCCAGCCAGATCATGTGCTAGACACACAGGGATGGAGAGAAAAGACCGGCTCGGTCATCAGCAACTCTGGGTCCAGGGGAGAAATCCAGCACGTGAACAGAGTGTCTGTGCGTGTGACCACTGTCCTCATGGAGGGCACCCAGGGCTGTGGGAGTCCAGAGGAGGCCCCTGGCCTGTGGGGTCAGCGAGGGCTTCCGGAAGAGCTGATGTTCCTGGATGCGTCACCTGGATTTACGGAACACTCTCCCACATTCTCTCTCTGTGAAGCTTCACAACTCTGAAGGACAGGCCCTGCTACAGACCCCATTTATGGATGGGGACACTGAGGCTTAGGAACACTGAGTAACTTGCCCAAGACCTTGGGTGTTTGCAGCCAAGCTCTCAGCAGCACCAATAGAAGTTAGACAAGCACTAAAGGAATTTTTATATGATAAAGTAGACTTACAGGATCCTGGGGTGGGGGCGGTTGGGTGGGCATCAGGCTAGGATTGCCTTTTGCCCTTAGCAAAGTGTCAACATCCAGGCAGCTAAGTCTCTAGAGGAAGGTCACTCTGCCTGTTTTAAGGACTTGTCAATGGGCTGTAGGTAGTAAGGAAATTTAATAATTTATCTTCTGCCTTTTTTCCCACATCAAGTTTATTAACATTTATACTTCAGGTATGCAGGGAAAAATGAACGTCTCTTCAAGGTGGCTTAGAATTCAGGCTTAAGACTTCCGGTTAAGATGGCGGAGGAGTAGGAGACACCTTTTTCAGCCGGTCCCCCGAGTCGAGCTGGATAGGTACCAGACCAGCCTAAACAACCACGGAACCAGCCTGAGATGCAGGAAGATGCATCTGGATCTCTACAAATGAACATCTCCAGTGCTGAGTATTGAGGTATGAAGCGGGGAGCCATGTAAGCCGTGCACAGATATCGGAAGATAAGCGGAAGGAGCCGCCGTTCGGGGCCGGGGAAGCGGTAGCCGCACGCACGGGAGAGCAGGTGGGGCTCGCGAGGCCCGGCACCTGCAAAACGCAGACGCTGAGACCGTGAGCGGGAGCTCGTGCGACCAGGCATCTCGCGGAGGCTACCGGAATCGATGCGCTCACGAGATCCAGACTGAGACCGGGAGCTTCCGGAGCGTCGCTTGGGGCGGCTGGCGCGTTAAACACAAAGGACAGAGCGCGCGGCCCTGGAAGTGAGGCTGGGACGCCGGGTGTGGGCGCACATCCGGGAGCTGCAGGGTTGAGCAGCACCAACAGTAACAGAGTTAAAGTGGCAGAACATTAGTAGAGACGGGCAGAATCCTCTGTTCTGTGACAGAGAGCTGAAATTCGGCCGCTGCTGCTTTAACTCTCAGAAGAGGCACAGCAAACCGCCAGGAAAGTCGCCAAGAACAAAAGCCTGGAAATACCGGCTCAGAAGTGCCCATCCCATCCCCCTAGGGGACGGAGACTCTACCCAAACAGGGTTGCCTGAGTATCGGCGCGGCCAGGCCCCTCCCAGAACACAGAAGGCAGGCTGAAAAATCAAGAAGCCCACAACCCGGGCGCCTGGGTGGCACAGTCATTGGACGCCTGTCTTTGGATAGGCGTGATCCCAGCGTTCCGGAAAGGAGTCCTCTCGGGCTCCTCCGCTGGGAGCCTGCTTCTTCCTCTCCCATTCCCTGCTTCTGTTCCCTCTCTCGCTGGTTGGCTGCCACATAAATAAATAAATAAATAAAATCTTTAAAGAAGAAGCCCACATCCTAAGATCCCTTTAAAACAAGGGGCACGGCCTGGGACCAGTCAATAATTTGGGCTCTGGACAACCCCGCAACCTCTCCTCATCAGAATGACAAGAGGAGCCCCCGGCAAAGAAAGAAGACAGTGAGTCTGTGTCCTCTGCCACAGAAATAATGGATATGGATGTAACCAAAGTATCAGAAATGGAATTCAAATAACGATGGTCAAAATGATGAGTAAATTGAAAAACTATTAACGAAAAGGTTACTGAGAATATAGACTCCCCTAAGGACAGAAATGAGGAGCGAATCTGACAGAAATTAAAAATTCTATGAGCCAAATGCAGGCAAAACTAGAGCTCTGACGGCCAGGGTCACAGAGAAGCAGAGGACGAGTTATGAATTGGAGGATGGGTTAATAGAGGAAAAATGAAGAAATAGAAGATGGTCTTAAAAAAATCCACACCCACGAATGTGATTTCACGGAAGATTACTGACTCAATGAAACAATCCAATGTTAGAATCATGCGGCATCCCGTGGAGAAGAAAAACAGAGGTCTAGAAGAGGTATTTGAACAAATTGTAACTGAAAACTTCCTAATCTAGCGAGGAAACAAACATTCGTGTCAAGAGGCAGAGGACCCCTCCCAAGCTCAACCACGACAAACCTATGCCATGTCACGTCATAGTGCATTTCACAAATATTAGATGCAAGGATACAGTATTGAAAGCGGCCAGGGCAAAGAAATTTCTCACATACCAAGGCAAAGGCATCAGAATTACGTCAGACCTGTCTACACAGACCTAGAAAGAGAGAAAGGGTTGGGGGAGCATATTTAAAGCTCTTTCAGAGAAAAACATGCAGCCAAGGATCCTTTATCCAGCAAGGCTGTCATTCAGAATTGATGGAGAAATAAAGACATTTCAGAATGCATGTCACTAACCAATTTCGTAACCCAGGAAACCAGCCCTACAGGAGATATTATGGGGGGTTCTATAAAAGTAAAAAGGCCCCAAGAGTGATAGAGAACAGGAAGTCACAGCCAATACAAACAAAGACTTTACTGGCAACATGGCATCATTAAAATCATATCTCTCAGTAATCAGTCTTAATGTAAATGGTTTGAACCATCCCATAAAGTGCCACAGGGTTGCAGATTGGATAAAGAGAAATGCCCATCCATTTGCTGTCTACAAGAGACTCATTTCGAACCCAAAGATGCATTCAGACTGAGAAGTAAGGATGGAGTACCATCTTTCACACAAATGGACCTCAAAGAAAGCTGGGAGATGCTTAGCATCTCATGAATAAATTGGATTTTAAACTACAGACTATAGTTAGAAGCGCAGAAGGACACTATATTATTCTTAAAGGAAGTATTCAACAAGTGGATATGACAATTATAAATATATATGCCCCCAACAGGGGAGCAGCAAGATACACAAGCCAACTCTTAACCAGAATAAAGAGACATATAAATAAAAATACATTAATAGTAGGGGACCTCAACACTCCACTATCAGAAATAGACAGAACACCCTGGCAAAAACTAAGCAAAGAATCAAAGGCTTTGAATGCCATACTCGACGAGTTGGACCCCATAGATATATAGAGAACACTACACCCCAGAATCAAAGAATACTCATTCTATTCTAATGCCCATGGAACATTCTCAAGAATAGACCATGTTCTGGGACACAAAACAGGCCTCAACCGATACCAAAAGATTGAAATTATCCCGTGCATATTCTCAGACCACAACGCTCTGAAATTGGAACTCAACCACAAGGAAAAATTTGGGAGAAACTCAAACACTTGGAGACTAAGAACCATCCTGCTCAGGAATGACTCGATAAACCAGGAAATCAAAAATCAAACAATTTATGGAGACCAATGAGAATGAATATACAACAGTCCAAAACCTATGGGATACTGCAAAGGCAGTCCTAATGGGGAAATACATAGCCATCCAAGCCTCACTCAAAAGAATAGAAAAATCTAAAATGCAGTTTTTATATTCTCACCTCAAGAAGCTGGAACAGCAACAGAGGGACAGGCCTAATCCACGCACGAGGAAGCAGTTGACCAAAATTAGAGCTGAAATCAATCAAGCAGAAACCAGAAGTACAGTAGAGCAGATCAACAGGACTAGAAGCTGGTTCTTTGGGAGAATCAATACAATTGACAGACCACTGGCAACACTTATCCAAAACAAAAGAGAAAGGACCCAGATTATTAAAATTATGAATGAAAAAGGAGAGGTCACGACGAACACCATTGAAATTGGAAGGATTATTAGAAATTTTTATCAACAGCTATATGCCAATAAACTAAGCAATCCGGAAGAGATGGAATCCTTCCTGGAAACCTATAAACTACCAAGATTGAAACCGGAAGAAATTGATTCCTTAAACAGGCCAATTAATTATGAAGAAATTGAGTCAGTGATAAACAACCTTCCAAATAACAAAACTCCAGGCCCGGACGGTTTTCCTGGGGAATTCTACCAAACATTCAAAGAAGAAATAATACCTATTCTCCTAAAGCTATTTCAAAAAATAGAAACAGAAGGAAAGCTACCAAACTCATTCTATGAGGCCAATATTACCTTGATCCCCAAACCAGGCAAAGACCCCCTCAAAAAGGAGAATTACAGACCGATTTCCCTAATGAATATGGACGCCAAAATCCTCAACAAGATACTTGCTAATAGAATCCAACAGTACATTAAAAGGATTATCCATCACGATCAAGTGGGATTCATACCTGGGATGCAAGCGTGGTTCAATATTTGCAAATCAATCAGCGTGATACATCATATCAACAAGAAAAGACTCAGGAAGCATATGATCCTCTCAATCTTTGCCGAAAAGCATTTGACAAAATACAGCATCCTTTCCTGATTAAAACCCTTCAGAGTGTAGGAATAGAAGGTACATTTCTCAATCTCATAAAAGCCATCTATGAAAAGCCTACTGCAAATATTATTCTCAATGGGGAAAAGCTGGAAGCCTTTCCCTTAAGATCAGGAACTCGACAAGGATGCCCACTCTCGCCACTATTATTCAACATAGTACTAGAAGTCCTTGCAACAGCAATCAGACGACAAAAAGGGATCAAAGGTATTCAAATCAGCAAAGAAGAAGTCAAAATGTCTCTCTTTGCAGATGACATGATACTCTATATGGAAAACCCAAAAGAAGTCACTCCCAAACTATTAGAAGTTATAGAGCAATTCAGTAACGTGGCAGGATACAAAATCAATGCTCAGAAATCAGTTGCATTTCTATACACGAATAACGAGACCGAAGAAAGAGAAATTAGGGAATCCATCCCATTTACAATAGCACCAAAAACCATACGTTACCTTGGAATTAACTTAACCAGAGACGTAAAGGACCTATATTCTAGAAACTATAAATCACTCTTGAAAGACATTGAGGAAGACATAAAAAGATGGAAAGATATTCCATGCTCATGGATCGGAAGAATTAACATAGTTAAAATGTCCATGCTACCCAGAGCAATCTACACTTTCAATGCTATCCCGATCAAAATACCGAGGACATTTTTCAAAGAACTGGAACAAACAGTCCTTAAATTTGTATGGAAACAGAAAAGGCCCCGAATCTCCAAGGAACTGTTGAAAAGGAAAAACAAAGCTGGGGGCATCACAATGCCGGATTTCGAGCTGTACTACAAAGCTGTGATCACAAAGACAGCATGGTACTGGCACAAAAACAGACACATAGACCAATGGAACAGAATAGAGAGCCCAGAAATGGACCCTCGGCTCTTTGGGCAACTAATATTTGATAAAGCAGGAAAAAACATCCGGTGGGAAAAAGACAGTCTCTTCAATAAATGGTGCTGGGAAAATTGGACAGCTACATGCAAAAGAATGAAACTTGACCACTCTCTCACACCATACACAAAAATAAACTCCAAATGGATGAAAGACCTCAATGTGAGACAGGAATCCATCAAAATCCTAGAGGAGAACATAGGCAGCAACCTCTACGACATCGGCCAAAGCAACCTTTTTCATGACACATCCCCAAAGGCAAGAGAAACAAAAGATAAAATGAATTTATGGGACTTCATCAAGATTAAAAGTTTCTGCACAGCCAAGGAAACAGTCAGAAAAACTAAGAGGCAGCCCACGGAATGGGAGAAGATATTTGCAAATGACACTACAGATAAAGGACTGGTATCCAAGATCTACAAAGAACTTCTCAAACTCAATACACGAGAAACAAATAAACAAATCAAAAAATGGGCAGAAGATATGAACAGACACTTTTCCAATGAAGACATACAAATGGCTAACAGACACATGAAAAAATGTTCAAAATCATTAGCCATCAAGGAAATTCAAATCAAAACCACACTGGGATACCACCTTACGCCAGTTAGAATGGCAAAAATAGACAAGACAAGAAACAACAATTGCTGGAGAGGATGTGGAGAAAGGGGATCCCTCCTACATTGTTGGTGGGAATGCAAGTTGGTACAGCCACTCTGGAAAACAGTGTGGAGGTCCCTTAAAAAGTTAAAAATTGAGCTCCCCTATGATCCAGCCATTGCACTACTGGGTGTTTACCCCAAAGATACAGATGTAGTGAAGAGAAGGGCCATATGCACCCCAATGTTCATAGCAGCAATGTCCACAATAGCTAAATTGTGGAAGGAGCCGAGATGCCCTTCAACAGATGACTGGATTAAGAAGTTGTGGTCCATATATACAATGGAATATTACTCAGCTATCAGAAAGAATGAGTTCTCAACGTTTGCTACAACATGGACAGCACTGGAGGAGATAATGCTAAGTGAAATAAGTCAAGCAGAGAAAGACAACTATCATATGATTTCTCTCATCTATGGAACATAAGAACTAGGATGATCGGTAGGGGAAGAAAGGGATAAAGAAAGGGGGGGTAATCAGAAGGGGGAATGAAACATGAGAGACTATGGACTATGAGAAACAAACTGAGGGCTTCAGAGGGGAGCGGGGTGGGGAATGGGATAGGCTGGTGATGGGTAGTAAGGAGGGCACGTATTGCATGGTGCACTGGGTGTTATCCACAACTAATGAATCATCGAGCCTTACATCGGAAACCGGGGATGTACTGTATGGTGACTAACATAATATAATAAAAAATATAAATTAATTAATTAATTAATTAAATTAATAAAATAAATAAATAAATAAAGAAGTTAGACAAGCAGATCAGGTGAAGGTTGTTAGGGGGTCGCCAGTCCTCAAGCAGGGGTCCCCACCTGCCCATGGTCCCCACACTCTCACCATCTCAGGGACGATACCCGTCCCTTCCTGTGGCCCCAGAACTTTTGAGAGGTGTGTCAGGCCCTCACAGTCCAGCCTCCAGGGACACACAGCCTGCAGGCCTCTCAATGCCTGTTCATGGACATTGCTGGGGTGGTGACGAAGGAGGGTCTGTTGCCCTGGTAGGGCCTGGGCCCAGCAGCTCTAGAAGGTGCAGGTAAGTCACCAAGACGTGACGTCTGCTGGTTTGGACCGGACTGAGGGCAAGCACTTCACCCCCGCCTAGTCCCTAGAGGAACAGGAGTACAAGCCTCCATTCATGCTCACACTCCAGCCAGGGTCAGGCGGGAACCCCAACCTTTTCTACAGCTGCGGGTGCACCTTTGCCCACCTTTGCCAGCTCCTGAGACTTGTCTATGGTTGGATAACATCGTGAGGTAGTTGTGTATAGATGTTTTTTCTCCCTACCTTTCCCCTCCACACCCCCAGAGCAAGTAGCTGAGTCTATCCTTCATTGCCTTGGGAAAGATATACTACATGGCAGAAAACAGGAAAACAAAACAAAACAAACAGGAAGTCTTCCTGGATTTCAGGTCCCAAAAGTCCAAGCTCTTACGACAGTGGTCCTCAAACCCGGTTGGGTACACCAGAATCACCAGGAGGGCTGTTGAAACACAGCTTACTGGGCCCCACCCCCACAGTCTCTGATCCTGGGGTCTGAAGTGGGGTCTGAGAACTTTCATTTCCAACAAGTGCCCAGGGGATGTTGACCCTGCTGGTCCAGGGGCCACACTTTGAGAACCCCTGCCCTACCCTCAGTGCTTCTCACCTTGGCTGTATATTAGAGGCACCTGGGGAGCTTTCCAAACCTCCCAACCCTGGCATACCTCAGACATTCTGATCTCAGTGCTGGGCCAGGGCGTGAGCACTGGAAAGTTCTGGATGCTCTCCTGGTGATGCCAGTGTACAGCCAGCTCGGGGGAGAGGGTGGTTTTCACAGCCTAGTCTGGGCACTCTGTCTAGCCTCTCCTAGCTCTTCAGGTCAGCGCCCCCACATCCTACCTCACTGCTTCAACCACACCCCATGCCCGCTCTGGCTCTGCGTTTCTTCCCCATGTCCGCTGCCTAGAGGGCTCTGCCCCTATACGCCCATCCTCCTCCCCCTCCTCCGCACCCTGCCCACAGTCCTCCCAGGGTCCTGTTCACAGTCCATCCCCGCCTGCACACCCAGGTGTCCCTGCCACCCTAGCCTGCTGGTTGAGGACCATTTGTCACATTCATTTCTGTGTTCCCTGCACCTGGGAGAGTGCTCGCTGGTTCCCAGCACGCAGTGGGTGCTCACTGTGTTTGAATGAGTCCTGGAATAATCATCCTTCCACTTTGACCACTCCCAGAGGCCCAAATTCAGTCTCACACACCATGCGGTGAGAAAGAAAGGCAGCAATTTGGCCTTTCAGCGAGACCTGAAAAGAGTGATCTTCAAACACCTGCAGGACAGCAGGAAGGAAGGGAAGGACAACTTTTCCATGTCACCTGGGGCACGGCACTGAAGCTCCAAGTGGAGGTCATGAACAGGCACAGTCCAGGTCAGGTCAGGAGCACGTTGTTTCCGTGGTGACAAGCGCTTCTGGAAGCCCTCTAGGCAGGGTGCTGCTTCCACCAGGAATACTAATAGATTTGGGGCACCTTGGAAGGACAGAAAGCAGGCCGCTGAGGGGAGCCATGAGCCATGATGTGGCCAGGGGAGCAGGCAGAGGAAGTTGTTTTACAGGGCAGGAAGAAAGATGGACAGACAGCCTGACAGGGTGGGAGTCCCCTATTCTGGAGCCCAGGATGGGGCCTGCTACAATTCCAGCAGCTTCCAAATCTTCCCCTCTAGCTCCGAAAACATTCTCCTTTTATGCTTAAACAAGCTCCAGCAGATTTCAGTACTAGCCACCAAACAAGGGTCTGTCTCCACTTAGTGCAAAAACGTTAGGATAATTAATCAGAAAATTCCATTATTTGTTTAATTCCTAAGGTTGTCATTATCAGGCAAATAAGCAGAGGGAGAAAAAGAGAGCGTGTGTGATGCTCTCCTTCACTCCTTTCCATGCATTTAAACCCACTTTGGTTAATAGCACCAAAAAAGGTTAATGAGTACTAGTTCCCTTCCCCCACCCCTAGCCACAAAGGTTCACAGTAGCGCGCCTCAAAACGTGGTGGGGGGGGGAGGGGTCAGCAGCAGCAGCGGCACCTGAGCACTTTGGTTAGAGATGCACATTCCAGCCTAGCCTTACAACCTGGGTGGGGCCCAGCTTCAACAGCCCCCCAGGTGATTCGGATGCACAAGCCAGTCACGACCCTCAAGTTCACTAGTTACCAAGCGCCTTCGCATACGTCATCCCCGCAGCAACTCAACATGCCCATGGGAATAACTACTCTTCTGGTTTCACCTCAGAGGAAGCGGAAGCTCAGGAGGCTGCCTCGCCGGAAGTCATGTGACCGGAAGAGGCCAGTGGGGACACACACACACACACACACACACACACACACAGAGGATGGTTTGTGGTCCCTTCCGCTCTCCCTGGTGCCTCTTTGCTCCCATGCACCCTGGGAGACTCGGCCACCTTCTGGGTGCTCCCCAGGCACATAGGTGTTGTCTTTCTGCTGCCACTGAAACCAGACTTTCCTTGTCAGCCTCAAGAGCTGCTCCCTGCTGGGCCCACTCATTCTCCCGGCTTTCAAGCGCTTTTTTTTTTTCCTTTTAATTTTTTTTTGGGGGGGAGGTTGTTCTATAAAGATGGAGACTGTCTTCTTTACCTTTGATCCTTCCCCTACCTTCAGGGGGGTCCTAGCACATGGTACCCTGTGTCTTTCTAGCCCACCTACAATTTTATAGGCTTAAATTGAAATTGTGAAACCGTGAGTTCCACATCTGCAGACAAGCCATACAGCGGGACGTCCTTCCCCCATACAGCAAGTTGTATCTACTTAGTGTTGAATTGTGGCAGCCAAGCAGCTTCCTTGAAGGAGCTCCTATTTAGGTAGTAAGCATTTACTCCCTCTCCTGAACGATGGACTTGATAGAGTCTGGTGCTGATAGAGACTGGTGATAGAGCCGGGCGCCATCGACACAGGCGCTGTGCTGACCAGGAGATAAGAGAAAACAAGGAAGGGTGTGCTCCTTCCCTGAAGCCCTGCCTTGTTGACAGTGACCCCTACTGAGACCCAGGAAGAACAGAAGTAGGGAGAGAGGAGGATGCCGAGAATCTGAGCAGGTGGGAAAAGACCACATCCCGGGGGGGGGGGGGGTAGACAATCTCCAGTCCCTTTCCAACATCCCCAGCACCACCCAGCAGAGTCGGCCTGACTGTAGTGTTTCCCTTGCTTACAGACTGCTTCTGGCCGTCACCCTTATCCTGACGGGACACCCGCCTGGCAGAGCGTGGGCCCAGGTGCCTGAGCAGACAGGGCCAGAGATCTTGGGCAAGAGAAACAGAATGACAAATACCAGGTCTGCAGGGTTTCTCCTGAGAGAGATTTCTCAGGCCACCTCCTCCCAGGGAGTGACTAAAAAGCAAGCAGATTCACGACTGAGCCAGAGTGGGGTTTACTGGGGTGGTCGTAGCATGAGCAGCTTCAGCTCTGGGAGAGCTTCTGTACAGAAATGCTGACGTTCGCTGGACCTCCTCCAAGTGGTGGGGGCTCAAGCCTCTATAACCTGCCCCAGGGAGGCTGTGGAAGCTCTGAATCAGCTGACTGCTGGCCAGGGCTCTCCTTGTCCCCAGGCAGCGCTGCACAGACCCACCAGGGAGGGAGAAAGGGGCTACCTTGCGAGTGAAGGAAGTATGAGCTTTTGTTCTCATACAGAAATGATGAGGAGAGAATGGGGGAACGTAGAAGGAAGCCACCATATGTTCAAAACAAAGAGACCAACAATAAATAACGTAACGACGGAACTACACCTGTGTAAGCACGGAATGAGAAAATAATAATGTCTGTGTATAAACACCTCCTGCGTGCCATGCTTTGTGCTGAATGATTTCCATACGTGGTCTTGTTTAATGCAGTGCCCTGCAGGGCAAGAGTTACTACTCCCACTTTGCAGTTGAGAAAATCGAGGCTCGACGTCATCTCAGTTCCCTTGTATGCTGCCAACCGCTGCCGTGGGCTTTTCCCCGGACGCCTTTGCTCCTTCGCAGTCAGTCTCCTCGTCCTTGAGGTCAGCAGTCTCAGGTTCTGGTTGGCTGCACTCCCAGAGAAAAGCCTCTTCTGTCCACCCAGTCACAAGAGCCAGAAGTCAGGTGCAGTCCTGGGCCTCTCCCTGCTTCTCACCTGCTACATCCGGTGCGTCGCCAAGCCTCAGCTGCTAAATCCCACCCCTCTGATGACTTCATTCCTCGAGCAGAATGTGCTGTCACTTCCCTTCTGTGGCCTCACTGACTTCTCGTGGCTCTCAGGGAAGCAGTAGAGCAAAGGCCTCCCAGACCTTCCCTGTGGCCCCCACACCCCCCTCAGCTCCCACCATTCATCCACAGACCCTGTGACTGCAAAACTCTCCTGTCCCCTGCCCAAGTCAGCCTCTTCCTCCCCTCCTGTCCTGAGCTAACTACTCAAGCCTTTCCTGACTCACCCAGGCTGAGCCAAAGGGCCCTCCTCTTGCAACCCTGTCTCCCTCGCACATCCTGTCAGAGCACTTAATGTAAGCATAGGCCTTGCCGCTGTGCTTGTCTGTTTCTGCTAAGACCCAGGTCACTGAGGGCAGGGCCTACGTCTTACTGACCATGGCATCCAGCCCCTGACAGAGCCTGGCGGATTGCAGGCACGATGAGCTGAACAAACCAATGATCGGGCACCCCCAGTGCTGATCCCTCAATGGCAGAAGGTGGCCTGTCAGTGCCTTCCAGCCAGAGACCACCAGGCACCCCCCTGAGGTTGAACTAAGTTGAGTTCAGTAACTCATTGCAACACAGGAAAACACCCTGGGGAACCACGAGGCATCTCGTGGAGAGGGCGTTAAAAAGGACTTGGAGGATTTGGACTCTGTTACCTGATTTGGGGGAGGGCTCAGTGCAGCAGGCTTTGCTCTGGACCGGAAGCTGGGAGGAAGCAGGGGTAATTGTATGACTGTTTTACTAAATCTTATTTGAAAGATGAGGTGAAGGAAGCGAGGCTAAGTACACAATTGGTAGAGAAGCAGTGGTCACTCTCCTCGGCCAGGACACGGGGATGTTTGCCAATCTTGTGGCTCGACGACATTCTTGTTTCCGAGGTCAGACATTACAGAGGGGTCTCATTTTGGCTTTGACCCCTCATGGTCACAGAGGAGCTCTGTCTGCTTGGCAGGGTCCCGTGACATGGTTTGTGTTCAACAGGAGCTGTGGGTGCCAGGCCAGTGCCCAGCCCACAGACTGCTCTTCTCTCTCTAGGCCTTGTGCCAACCAATCCTGTGATCAGGTGGCCTAGCGCAGCCACAGGGCTGGAGGCTCAGCCCAGTTCTGTGCTTCCCTTTTGAGCCGTAGATTCCAACCCAGAATTCACGGGGCTGGGAGCGCAAGTGGCTTCGTCTCCTCCCAGCATCTCCACCTCCAATGGTGGGGGGCCTCATTCTTGGCTCCCCACAGCCCCGGTGCCTGCCCTATCCACAGCTGTCAGGGAATATCTCTCCCTTTTGGAAGTTCTCAATGCTCTCCCACCCCCCCACCCTGACCCCGGCTCTGAGCTTCCTTTAATCTGTGCTTCCCTGACCTCCACCCCTGCTGCTTTTCAGGCATCAGTTCTTTGGTTCCATTGGAGGGTCCACTCAAGATGGGTGTGTTGGAGGGGCAGGGGAGGAAGATGCAGACTGCAGTAGGAGTGGAGGAAGGAGAAAGGAGACCACATGAGCCCAAAGTGGATCTCCAAAACAATCAGACCGTCAATGCTGCTGAGTTCAACTCCCTCTTAGTAGATCCTTTAGCCTCATTTTGCTAGAATGCTCTGTCTCTTCCTACACCTTGGATTGCATGACCAGCTGCACCCTGTGTCAAGAAGACAAATAGAGGGAAGAAGAACTAGGATGACCAGACTTTACTTTTTGAAAACTGATTGATAAACACAAAATCTCCCTTGTTAATTCCTCATAGTCTCTCAAATATCAAACACTTAATCTCTGTGCATTCCATGTTGCCCATTATCACATTTGTACTGTTTTGAGGACATCTTCCCTACATTATTTTGGCCCTCACAACTCAATTGTAAGACCCTGAGAGGAGAAACTGCACCCCATCCTATTTGGGTCCCCCCAACTATACCATAATCCCCTGAGGAGAGGGACTGAGCCTCACTGCTCTGGTCACTGCCTCCCAACCCAGCCCCATCTGGCTTCCCATCAGCCCGGTTGGCTCACCCCAGTTGGGGTCACACCCACACTGTCTTCACTGAGCTTCTCTTCTACAGGCCCCAGCAATGGGTCCAAAAGGAATTTCAACATCTGAGCTTCGTCCTGCTAACCCTAGGTGACAAAGCAGCTGCAGGGACAACCTCCATATAACAGTGTGGGGCTTTCCCTTTCCTCCCATGGAGGGAGGGAAGCCAAGAAGGAAATGCCAGCTGAGGTCCGCTCTCCACCCAGGGCTAACCAGGGGCCAAGCATCTGAGGATGTGCACATGAAATAAAGTGCTCTTTCATTCAGAACAGCTGGTTCAAAGATTTCATTAATTTTGATGGTGGGAGGGGCAGAGGGAGAGAGAGAATTTCAGCAGACTCCACACTGAGCACGGAGCCCAACATGGGGCTCCATCGCACAACCCTGAAATCATGACCTGAGCCGAAATCAAGAGTCGGATGCTTAACTGACTGAGCCACCCAGGTGCCCCCAGAACAGCTGGTTCAAATGAGAAATGCCATGACCTCTGCCAGTAAATGCAAGCTGGATTTGTGGGTGTGTGTTTGGCCCAGTGGGGCTAGGAAAGGGGGAGTTTCTGGGGATTCTGTTTCCTTCGTATGTGTGTAGGGACATCAGCCTCCAGTGTTCCCCATTCCCACAGCATCTGCTCTCTGAATTATCAATTATGTTCAATGCAGCACTGTTATGAACCAAATGCCACCCAAATTTTTACTGCTTCTTAGCCACCATATGGATCAAAGAGAATAACTGCAATGTCCTCAGGGCCAGACCTCCCTGTAGTGGGGTGACTTTGTTTACCCTACAGTAGCTGGCACCTGGCTGGGAAAGCAGATGCACACCTTGCATTTTTTTTATGGCCCATTTGTGGTGCCGAGGTGCTGTCACATTCAAGATCTTAGCTCTACGAGGTCCAGGGGAAAAGCACCAGGATCCACATTTAAGCCCAGGCAGCTGAGGCAGGGCCGACTCTAACATCAGGTCTGCCTCTTCATCTACACCTATTCTAAGTGTGAAAATGCTGTAAGAAATATCCAAACTTGGAAATCACACAAATGAGGGGAAATTATTTGCATTGCAAAAATATTTATTTTTTGAAAGATTTTCTCACTTTGTATGCTTTTTACTTGCATGTTTCCAAGATATTACTTACTTGTCAAAATAAAAGGCACAAAGGTAGAGAAACTGAAAACTAAATTAATAGACTAAAACATTAAATATTTAAAAATAAAACAGCAATAAACTAAAAAAAAGAAAAGAAAGGAAAGAAAAAAAAAAAAAACCTGAACTGAGCATGAGTTAAACATGCCAAAGAAAAGTACTTCTAAGTTCAAAGGAATAGAACTCGCAAAGGAAAAAAGGTGGATATATCCCAGTAAAAATAGACCTAGTAAAAATGAAATACATATAACCTTTAATAGCTAAAACTGATACAAACTGACAAAAAGCACCAAGAATGCAGTTTAAAAAAGCATTGTAATATATCAACACATGGGAAAATATTCAACTCCATTGGGAATCAAATAAATATGAAATAAAACAACAGAAGAAAATTCTTTCTGTCATAAAAATTGAGCATAAAATGCCCAGTGTTGAGGCACCTGGGTGGCTCAGTCGGTTGAGTGTCTGACTCTTGCTTTCAGCTCAGGTCATGATCTCAGGGTGGTGAGATGGAGCCCCACAAGGGGCTCTGTCCTCAGCAGGGAGTATGCTTGAGATTCTCTCTCTCTCCCTCTCCCTCTGCCCCCTCCCCACTGACATGCTTGCTCGCTCTCTCTCTCTCTCTCAGAATAAATAAAATAAAATCTTAAAAATAAATAAATAAATAAATAAATAAATAAATAAATAAATAAAATTCCCAGTGTTGATGAAGATGTGGTGATGGGCAATATAACGCATTTCTGAGAGAAGCATAAGCTAATCCAACTGTCTTGAAAAGCCATTGGAGAAATATACATGCATGCATCTGTGTTTGTCTTTAGCCTTTTTTTTAGCTTTGGAAGAATGTGACTCTTTTGATTCTACATACATCTATAATGTACTATAATATATATTAATATGTACTGTGTATTTTATATATTGTACTTCTAGATATGATGTGCTATACTACATATATATATGGCATGTAGGGTTTTATATATATACAATGTATCATAAAAGATTCACATCTTGCCAAAGCGAAAGAGGGAAGTTAAAACGGAGAAGAGAGCAAGACCAAAGGCTGCTCCTTGATCTCAGATAAACTGACACTCGTGTCTTCTATCAGAGCAGCCTGGCTTGTCCTCCATCTGCGTCTCTGGCTTCAGGCTAGTTCTTGCCTACAACAATCGGGCAATGGCCTTCCCAGTGGTTCTCATATGTGGGCCTGCATCAGAATCACCTGCAAGACCCATCAAAACACAGATCACTGGGCTCCACCCCCAGAGCCTCTGCTTCGACAGGCAGGGGAAGGGGGGGAACTCTAGAATCTGCATTTCTTACCAGTTCCCAGACCGTACTTGGGAAGCACTGACCTGCAATGCAGATCGCATCTCGGAGCCCCACCTGAAGGACCTCCTCGCTCCTCCCCAGCTGGCAGAGCGTTGTTGTACAACTCCTTGTCGGGGACAGAGGAGTGAGGACTTACATCCAATCCCAAGGTCCAGTGTTATACAGCTACTGCTCAGATAGAAACTGCTTGTATCCTCTCAGCACGCAGGCCTTTTCTTCAAGTACAAAACTCTCAGTCCCTGCGGTAAAGGAAATCAGTTGCCCTAGGCAACTGGATGCCTTGGTCCCTTCAGCTTTCTCCCCTGCCAGCTGCGGCTCGGAAGCGGTCCTTGGAGCGCCCTCTAGAGGGCTCTCGACTCTGTTCGCATCCCCGCTGGCCACTTTCTACCTGTAACACCTGGGATGCATTCCTTCACCAGCATGAGCTTTAGGATCTTCACCAGCTGATGGGCGCAGACACCTGCAATGATTAAATTAGGAACGAACACAAACCCCTTGTTGAGGGCTTGCTTCGTAATGAGCACGCAGCACAAGCAACTCATTATTATTGTCATTCACTGCCCAATCTCACCTGCAACTTTCAGTTTTTCTAGTTACTAACCCAATCTATCCTGTTTGTTTTTCTTTAAACTATGTCACTTGGCTTCTTCCATACTGTGAAATGCTTTTGTTTTTTAATGGTTTTAGTAAAGGAATAGCTGCTTATTGTTCTAAGTCATCCATTCTGAAGTATAAAAGGGGCAATTCCCCATCCCTCTCTATCCCAGTCCTCTGAGGTAACTACTGCTAACACTTGGGTGTGCACCCTTCTCATCCTTTACCCACAAATACACAAACATCTAAATACATGTGTGTGTGTGTGTGTGTGTGTGTGTGTGTGTGTGTTCGTTCGTTCTATATATTTAAATGTCTGCAAGAATGAGGTAGGGCCACATATTTTCCTGCAACTTTTCTGTTGTCTCTTTTTATGCTGAAAATTTCATTCAAGGGACTTCCAGTTTCCATTCGAGCATGTGAAGAGCTTGGAAGTTGTCACTCCCATGCTCACAACATGAAAAAAACTGAACCAACTGAAAACCAATGATGTTTCTGAGACCCATTAGAGAATTGAGGTCACAGGGCAAGCCATCACCCCAAAATCTAGAGAGACAGACAAATCCAGACAGTCACAGCCAGTGACAAGGTAAGTCAGCTTACCTTGAGTGAAAGCTGCTGTAGCCATAAACTGGTAGGAGCACCTCAGTGAAAACTCTGATGGAACTACTGAAGGTTGAGTGTGAACAAAGGGGAGAGTGAGAAGCTCCTAGGGGCCGTAGGCTTGGGGGGGGCCTATGCTCCTGTGGGCTTTACATTATCACAGTGAAGAGTTGAGAAATATCTTATGATTTTGGCAGCAGGGGAAGGGAAAGGTCACCCTTTTTAAATAACCCAGAGGAGCCTCTATAATAAAGCCTGCTCTCCAGGAGAGAAGCCCAGAACCTCAGCCATCTCCAGCCCCTCTGGCCTCATTTTCTCACCTATGGAGGGTGAAAAGCCAAGAAACATTTGTGAAGGTCACAGGCCAAGCAAAGGACTGAAATTCATTCATAACATTCTAGAACACTTTCTTTCCCCACTCCTTCCTATCACACCAACAGGGCTCCAGTATTACCCAGCGATGGTGGATTACAAGTGAAAGAGCTCAAGGCATAGATCCTACTGGGAGGAGTCTCTAGGGAGATCCAAAGACAACAGGGGAGACAAAAATAAGGAATTTGAAAGAGGAATTTTAAGCCTCTTGCATTATAGCTACAGCAAGCATTAAGCAGCCCAATTCCTAGCAAGATCAACATAAAGCCTTACACCAAGGGCCTATTTAGATCGGTTCCTATTACCTAACATTTTATGTCTGGTTTTTAAACAAAAATTACAAGGCATGCTAAAAAGCAAGAAAAAATAAAGTCTGAAGAGACAGAACAAGCTTCAGAAACAGACTCAAATATGAAACAGATTTTAGAATTATTGGATAAGGAATTTTAAATAACTGACTAATGTGTTAAGCATTCTAATGGAAAAAGTCAACAACACATCAGAAGAGAAGGCTCATGTAAGCAGAGAGATGGAAACTCTGAGAAAGAATCGAAAGGAGATGCTAGAAATCAAAACCACTGTAACAAAAATGTCTTTGAAGGGTTCATCACTAGACTAGACATGGCTGAGGAAAGAATTGAGGAGCCTGAAGATAAGTCAATAGAAACTTCCTAAACTGAAATGCAAAGAGAAAAAAAAAAGAATTTAAAAAATACAAAAGAATATCCAAGAACTCTGGACCTATTTCAAAAGGTGTCATTGGAATGCCAGATGAAGAAGAAACAGAAAATGGGCCAGAGAAAAAGATCTGAAATAATAATGGCAGAGAATTTTCCAAATTAACGATAGATATCAAACCACAGATTCTGAACACATAGGGAACACCAAGCAGGATAAATATCAAAACAACCTACCCAAAGTATATCATGGTCCAACGGCAGAAAACTAAAGACAAAGAAGAAACCTTGAGAGAAATAGAAGGGGAGAATGGACACCTTACCTATATGGGAACAAATATAAGAATTACCACAGACTTCTCATCAGAAACATGCGAGCAAGAAGAGAATAGAATGAAATAGTTAAAGTATTGAAAGAAAAGCACCACCAACCTAGAATTCTGAATCTAGCAAAGATATCCTTCAAAACTTAAAAAGAAATCTTTTCTAAAACAAGCAAAATGCATCACCAGCAGATCTGCCCTGCAAAAAATGTTAAAAGAAATTCTTCAGAGAGAAAAGAGCAGAGAAACATGGATCTACACAAAGAAAAGAGCATTATGAGAAGGAATAAATGAAAGGAAAATAAAAGTCTTATTCATAATTCATCTAGTAAATTACTGTTCAGAGTAATAATAGTAACAATGCATTAGTGATTATAGCTTATAAAATGATATTTTAGGGGCTGGGTGGAAGGACTCGAGAGTGCTCTGTTATAAAGTACCTGCACTACTCATAAAGTAATACAGTATTATAAGAAAATATATTTAGATTAGTTGCAAATGCATATCACAAACTCTAGGGCAACCGTTTTAAAAATGTGTTGAAGCCGTATCATTTCAACATAAGAAAGGAGAGAAAATAGAATCATAGAAAATGTTCAATTAAAATTGTACATAAGTGTGCCACGCTCTTGCACTGGAGTGTTTAAGGCTTTCCATTTTTTAGAGGTTCAAGATAACTAAGGTGTTATTGCAAATTTTAAATTTCCCAAGAGCCACAGTGGTTCTTCCCTTCTAAGACCCCTAGCCAAATGGTGACACACAGTGATGCCCAGTGAATACCTATGAACTTGACTGCAGAAGTCGGGTTGTCCTTCTCTGACCCCTAGTCAGAGGGTGAGGATGAATCTGGTCGCTGGTCCCTGTGGGCATAATATACAGGGGTGGATTGGCTACATGATTCTCTTTTCTGGAATCTGATTACCTTTCCAATGGAAGAGTGTGGGCTGAATGAGCATAGAAAGGGCTGAAAACTACCAGGAGAACCAAAAAAAAACAGGGGGGGGGGAGTAGAATGTTCATGGCTTTTGTGAGTCAGCGAAGAGGAGAAGCCACAGCCAGCTACCAAAATCCAATACGCCCCTTCCTTAGGCCTCCTTCTCTTTCGGGAACACCTGCCCAGAGCCTCTATGCGCTTTCTGATGAAATATTTTCCATGGAAGGGTACTGACATTTTACAAAAGATGATCAGAGAGAAAAGATGATGTTTAATGCACCCTAGCAAGTCCCTTTTGAAGAAATTAAATAAATCGAAAAGGCAGGACACTGATACCTGACCTACAAATGACTGTGTTGGAATCTGCTAGAGGCGCTCTCTAGTCGCTCCCTGTGTACAGCGTAAGACCCAACTACAGTAGACAAACGACCACTCACCAACATCCGGTTCCCTCCATACCTGAGCACCAGGGGACTGTGACCCACTGGTGAAGCGTCAGCAGGGGCACGTGTCTTGCTATGGCCAATAAAATATCAGTATGTAAGACCCAATGTGTCTTCCTCTTCCCTTCCCCCACCTTCGGTAATTGAAGATGTTGCAAATGGTAAACCACGGACCCCGAGTGAAGAACTGGCTGGCTCAGATCCCCCTACTAAGCCACTATGAACCTGAAGCATGAGCAAGAAATACAACTTTGTCATTTATAGCTCCAGGGATTCTTATTTTATTTATTTTTTTAATTATTACTATTATTATTATTTTACAGTTCCCTCACTCCTGTGAATCAGTCACTAAGCCTCTGAGTGTATTTATCCAAGAGAACCCACGGGGCATACACACCAGTTTAAATTCACACGCAGCTAGTGAGGTCATCTTACAGCTTAGTTAGCAAATCTAATTTCTTCTACCCAACATATTTTATAACTTAAATGGATAAAGGCATTTCTTATAACAAACCTGGGTCCCAAGTCTATATGACTAAACCATTAAACTTACCAGTTCCTTCTTCTCGTTAAGGGCTAGTTACGTGAGGGAAGAGCTTATTGCTGAAAACCTTGTCCCCACCTCACCCTTCATTTCTCAAGCTCTCATGGGAACTGAAGTGAACGTCCCTCTCTTATCAATCACCACGGAGCAGTGAAAGTCCGTGGGGCTCTTATTCAAGATCATTACAGATTTGCTTCTGTAACTAAAGGCATTCTATGAAAGGGAAGGCGGCAATGCCAGATTTCCCCAGTAGCACAATCATGATTTTTTTAAAAGAAGTCCTATATATTGGGGTGCTTGGGTGGCTCAGTCAGTTAAGCATCTGCCTTCACTCAAGTCATGATCTCAGGGTCCTGGGATCGAGCCCCACATTGGGCTCTCTGCTCAGCAGGGAATCTGCTTCTCCCTCTCACTCTGCCTCTGTGCTCTCTCGCTCTCTCTCTGATAAACATCTTTTTTAAAAAAGAAGTCCTATATATTTAAAGAAAGGCAAAAATAAAGGCATGAAATTGTAGGCACCTGTTGTCTTTGAGTGATGAGAATATGAGCAATTTTATGGTTACAATTTCTCCTTTTTTGTATTTCCAAATCTTTATAATAAGTACGTATTATTTTTATAACAGGGAAATACATACCTATCATAGGCTCAATTATAAAATGGATGTATTAATCTAAAAAATGTATCTTTCCACTCAAGGTATACAGTTTTAGATTAGGTTTTAATCTGTCTCTAGAAGAAAAGTGGTCACCAGGGGTAAAGGTGGGCTTTAGACATTCCAATCCCATACAAATAAACACACAGCACCAAATAAAAAATTAAAAATTAAAAAAAAAAACAGACTCACAAATATAAAGAACAAAGTGGCGGTATCCAGACAGGTGGGAGGTGGGAGGATGGATGAAAGAGATGAAGGGGATTAAAAGGTACAAACTTCCAGTTATAAAATAAACAAGTCACAGGGATGAAAAGCACAGCATAGGAAATGTAGTCAATAATACTGTAATATACTTATCATGGTGAGTATTTTGTGAAGTACATAATTGTTGAGTCACTATGCTGTACACTTGAAACTAAAATTCCGTGTCAGCTACACTTCAATTAAAAATAAACATTTTTTAAAAAGGGGCGCCTGGGTGGCTCAGTCAGTTAAGCATCTGACTCTTGGTTTCAGTTCAAGTCACAGTTTCAGGGTCGTGAGTTCAAGCCCGGCGTCCGGTTCCATGCTCAGTGCAGAGTCTGCTTGAGATTCACTCTCCCTCTCCCTCTGCCCCTCCTGCTCACGGCTCTCTCTCTCTCTCACTCTCTCTCTCTCTAAAATAAATAAATCTTAAAAAAGTAAAATTGAAATTTAAAAAAAAAGAAAAAAAGAAATGCCAATCCCATGAAGGATTACAAAATCAGTGTGCTAGGAGAGACAGGTGAAAATAGAAAAAGAAGAGTCCATTAGAGACACAGGACAACAGTAGTTCTCCAATTTTCAAATACAGCATGAAAGAATTAGGAGGAGCTTAGGAAAATTTGGATGCTTGTACTCAATACCCAGAGATCATGATTTGGTATCTGCAGAGGGGCCCAGGGCTCTGCAGGGTGAGCAGGGTTCCCGGCTGAGCCTATGTGGAGGTCCCCGCACCGCACCTTGAGAGAAGGGCCCCAGAATGGTTCCAGCCAGGGCAGAGGCTGGAAAGGGAGCCACACAGGGATATGTTAGCTCGCTGGGTCTCATCCCTGGGGGCATATGGGAATCCTCTGAGTGGTGTTTGTTTTAAAGTACTCATGCCCGAAAATACTAATGGATAAGAATCCCTAGGCACCTGCAGATCTGGAAAGTTCCCCCAGAGATTCTGATGTATGGCACGCTGAAGGCTGGTACGACGGGACATAAAGGCTCACACCCTTCAAGTAGCATCACAGAGTGACCGCCTGCTCCGTCTATCCCTGGCTGCCTGCTCAGGCCTCCAGCACAAACCCTGGTGACGGGGCAGAAAACAATTTGGCTGAAAACAAGCTGGCCAGGATGCAAGTCTTAAATCCTTCAAACAGTAGAGAAAACTGAAAGCATGGCCAGAGCAGCAGAGCAAACATAATTGGCTTTAAATGAATTCAAAACTCGAAAACAAGGAGCTCCGACCCCCGAAAAATTCCAGAAATTTTTCTTCTGCAATTTCTTTCGCTGATGAGTTTCCATTGTTGTTGATTTCCTTTTAAAAGAGCAATTCCTTCCTATGAAAGAAATGTGAAAATACACACAAGCAAAAAGGAAAGGTAAAGAGCATCTGTAACTCCACTTATTCCATGACAATCAATAAAGAGCCTCAGTCTCCTTCTAGACCTTTTCTTATGCAGATATGTGCATCCGTCTTTGTCTAATACTATTTTTCAAACTACTCCCGTTTGCCATTTACAGTGATCCACACTGCCCTTGTTCTAAAAAGCATAGAAGAGGGAGTCATGTCTAAGAATAACTTTAAGTACAGAAGAAAAAAGAATGTAAGAAAAAATGAAGTTCTGAAAAACTATCAAAAATTCTCAGGGAGACAGAACGTGTTGCAAAAAGACTCTAATTCTTTTCGAGTATTACCACAACTCGCAAATACAAACGACACATATTCCCAATGAAATCATCACTGCTGCGAAATCCCTGTGAAGAGCAACTTTGCCAGTTGGGCCAAACTGCTTTCTGTGCAGCAGGACCCTCCCACCCGCCACTCGCCACCCACCACCATCCTTCACGGGGACCCAGGGGCTCTCTCCTGCCTCTGCAAGACTTCCACACCCTCCTGCCCTCCCCTACCCAATGCCCCTCCTCCCAGTCAGTTTAACCCGTCCTTTCTGTTGTTCAAGGACCAGTTTAAATCCACACCCCTCCCCCAACCTGCCCGGCTATATTTTCTCTGAACCCCTCAACATTTACTACCCCTTTGCCTCGGGCTCGTAATCAATTCTTGTTCTATGCGTCTCAGAGTCCCCTGTGCATTAATCTCAGGTCCCCACCGAGATCACCATTTGTCCTCAAGCTGAATCCAAGCTTATCCTTTTTGTGTCGCTCACAGCATGGAGCATGGGGCTGGGCACACAATAAACAGTCAATAAATATTGAATGAAGTGGAGGGAATTTATAGGGAGAATTTTTTTAAGACATTCTATTCATCAGCAAAACCCAGTGGGATGGTGTTTACAATTGGAGGGCAGCCCTGGAGTTCTGGAGGTTGTAAAGAAGCCCGTCTGAGAGAGGGCAAGGGAGTGACAAGCTCCAAAGGCAGGCAGCTGTAGGGGGATGCGGGGCCAAGCCTTCGGGTGAGGACAGAAGAAGAGACACAAACAGCCTCCTTGTCGGAAGTTTCCCCCAGGCTGAACCCTCTGATGAAGGTTTTCCCAACACAGTCCTCTACACCACTGGGGGTCGGACAGGGCAGGGAGGGGACCCGGGCAATCTGGCAGTGTCCTGCTGCCAAGAAACCGGCCACCCTAGCGATCCTTGGTGGACCACAAAAATGGGATCGATGAGGACGGAGGAAGCCACGAGGGGCAAAGCAGCTTAATTCCCACTGACAGAGAGAGCAGGCTGCAATGTCCAAGTGATGACAGCCTCGAGAAGGAGTGACAATTTCACACTGGAGTCTCTGATAGGGATGACAGGTTGGCCAGTCCAAAGGGGCATCCGCTCCAGACTTTGGAGAAAGAGATCTTTTTATTCTATAAAAGATAAATATGATCCAGGGGCTCAGGACAAGTGGGAAGCTAAAAGAAACTAAATCCTCATCATAAAATTCCAAGCCTCCCGCCGAGGAAGGGCATGCCGCTGGAGAAACACAAAAGATTCACCACAGAGAGCGCCCCAGAGGTCAGGTCAAGGTCCCCAGGGGTTGATGCCCAAGAAATTTCATTAGGAAAGGCTAGAGCCCAGGATAATCTGAAAACCGCCAGAGAAAATAAGCTGGCTTTCTAAAGAAGGAGATAAAAATTGCTTTCAGAGGAGGATTTCTTTACGCGGATTGCACCGTACTTGTTCAGAAGAAATTCCCTAATAAGCCACTCGGGATAGAAGCTGTAGGCTGTAGCAAATGTGCCAAAAGCCAATTCAGAGAGAGCTAATTCTCCAAAACACATAGTGTTGAATGTTTAATTCGCTGACTGTCCAGTTTGCCAAGCAGCGTCAGACCCATGCCGTGAAACTGGTCCCTACCAGTGTGCCACGGCGGCTCCCCCAAATCCCACCCAAGGTGAGTGTCCTCTGGCTGTTTCCATGGCTGGGGGTCACGGCCTTTCGGGATGGGACTGCTGTGTGTGCTCCAATTCCAGGCATCGTGCCATGCCTTCTGTGTCCGCGGGACAGGATTTCTGTCTTCCTGCATATTTTCACTCGTGGTCCCGCCTCTTCCCCATCACTTCCCTCGAAGACGCAGCGTTAAGTGGCTACAGCAATGAAATATTCCAGGTTCGCTTCACATCGCAGGTCACAGGGTTTGTTACTCCAGACACGAAGGAAGACCTGACTCTTTCGCCATTTTACACCGGTTCAGTTTTTCTCTCTTTTATAGACTGTTTTCAACCTACCACTCAGAAGTGGGAGGCACTGTGAAACCGTAGGCATAGAGTCTGCATAGGCTGATTTAGGGAGAAGGATGCAGAAGCCGAGGGGACGGTGACCTGCCTGGAGGGTAAGCCACCCCACTCGTAGCTGACTCAAGGCCAGCCTCTGGAAGGTGAAACATGCAACACTCACATCCATCCCACCTGCACAGACGCCGTGCAAAACCATGGCAGGTCCCCTTTATGATTCTAAGCTGGGATCATCCAGGAAGTGAGTTTGGGGCATTAGCTTACATCCAAAAGGGGGACCTCTCATATTGGCCTAAAAAAAGTCTCACACAAGACTAATAGGGAGATTTCTTGGTTGCAAAGGGACAAGGGAAAAGAGCAAAGAGGGGAGAGGAGAAATCACACCAAGCAGTGAGATGAGGGAAGGCTGCAACACTGTGACTTGCAAGGACCATGAGTTAATTTCTTTGGGAGAAGCAGAATTCTACATCCTGGGACTTGAGGGGTCTGTAGAGTGGAGTCCTGAAGGTGCAGGATTGCCAAAACAGGGAGCAATCATAGGATCCTACAGAGGCCCTGGAGAGAGATCTGGATCGTCACAGGTCCAGCAAGCTGGATTCAATCAAGTTCAACTACATCTGTGAGATGCAGGGGACCCAGGTGACATCTGGACTGGATGACCCAGAAGACAAGGTTGGCCCACTAACACATGTTTGGAGCAGAAAGCTGGACAATAAAAGGAAAGTTTCAGTGCTTAGGAATGCTTGTAAGACTTAGAAAATGAAAGGAAACAGAACTATCCTGGGGAAGATGGTCATCAGCCTTGCAACCTGATCATACTGAAAATGAAATGTAAGGTTGGGAAAGGCAGGCAGTGTAAGAACCCCCCCAAAGATGCCCACTTCCTGATCTCCAGCATCTGTGAATACCTTACTTTGTGGCAAAAGGGCTTTGCAGATGTAATGAAAGGCATGACCTTGAGATGGGGACATTGTCCTGCATTCTCTGGTGGACCCAATATAATCACTTTGGTCTTTTAAAATGGAGAGCTTTCACTGGCTGTGGTCAGAGAGGAAAGAAGAAAAAGAGAATCCAGGTGTGAAAGGTATGTCACCTGCTATTGATAGCTTTGAAGATGGAGGAAGGGGACCATGAGCCCAGGAATGCAGGAATCTCTAGAAGCCAGGGACACCCCTCAGCTGATGGCCAGCCAAGAAGTGAGATCTCATTCCCACATCCACAGGGAACTGAATTCTGCCAACAATTCAAATGAGCAAGGAAACAGATCCTCCCCTAGAGCCTCTGGAAAGGAGCGTAGCCCTACAGATACCTCAATTTCAGTCCAGGGAGACCTGTGTCAGACCTCTGACGTCCAGAACTGGAGGTAATCGTCTGTGTTGGTTTACACATCTACATCTGGTAATTTTTTGCCACATTAAAAGAAAATGAAAACAATGAATACACAAATAAGAAGAAAGCTAATGACACCTTTAAATGAGTTTGAATCTTTGGGCCCAAATTAATTATGTCCTAGAGAGCACAGGGGAAAAAATGGCACGTGGTAAAGCTGAAAAACTCTATACATTATTCTCCTTGCTTAGAGATTCTCAAGACTTATTAACAGCATGTTAAAGGCTCTAAAAAGTCCAGGGGAGGGGGGAGTTTCACTTTCTTTAGCCTAACTTTTACAAAACTGTATAACCTTGAAACCCACTAACATCTGCAGAAAAAGATGGGGTCGCTCCTGTGCGTTGCTACTGGTTGATGTACGTTCGACCGTATCACTCTTCTGCTAATAAACTTTTGGGGGCTTTCCAGGCCTTAAGGATAAGCCACGTGCTCCTTAGCATGGGGCTCAAAGTCCTCCATGATCCCATCCTGCCAAGCACTCTAGCTTCGCCTACCAACACAGTCCCTAAATATTCTTTGATAATTGTAAAAACTGAGTTAAATTTGGGGAGGAATATTGTGTTTTCTAATTAGTTAAGAGCGAAATGCTGCCCCTCTTAGCTTCCTTCTTTCCCTTAATTCCAGCCATACTGAAGAGTATCTCTAGGGTTCCATTTCCTCTCACTTCCGCTCCTTCCCATATGCGATTTCCTTTGCCTGGAACACATATCCCCTACTTTCTTTGCCTTGAAATGTCTCTTTACCCTCAAAACTCTACTCCAATGCCACTTTCTCCAGGCAGCCCTCCTGACTCTCCCTCTGTGACTCAGGTTAGAGGCTCCTCTGCTCTGCCCCCTCAACACCCCAAGCTTACATCTGTCATCACAATTGGCCCTCTAAGGCCCCTGTAGTTTTCCATTTTCTTCTCTACCTTCCTCAATAGATGATGAGCTTCCAAAGAGCTGAAATCTTAACTTCTGTGCCAGGCAAGCAGGAGATCACTGGCTGTGACCAGGCTGGGCAGGAGAGTCAACAGTGCAGCATTGGGAGCAGAAGGGAAATGCAGGGAATTTCCTAAGCAAAACAGACGCAGAAATGCTATGAATCGATAAGCAGAGACAAGACCTAGATGTAAGTGAACAGGGGCAAAATGGAACCCATGACCAAAAACAGGAGGAGGAGACAGAGTCAGTAAAAGGATCCATAGATACCCACAAGGAGAAAGTCTAAGGGAATGCTTAAGATCTTGGGGGCGGAGGGGGAGTGCTCAGGCTCAAATCAGTCTAGCTTTTAGTCCCATCTCTTTCTTGACTTGGAACCACAGCATCTAGCCTTGTACAGAGAATGTATTTATTCAACAGATATTTGTTGCACTTCATCTATGTGCCAAGCACTGTTCTAGAAGCTGAGTGGACACACTGAACACACCAGTCACAACTCCTGCTCTCAAGAAACTTGTGTTCTAGGGGCACCTAGCTGGCTGCATCGGTAGAGCATGTAGTTCTTGATCTCAGGGTTGTAAGTTCGAGCCCCATGTTGGGTGTAGAGATTACTTAAAAATAAAATCTTTAAAGAAGCAGCAGCAGCAGCAGAAGCTTGTGTCCTACAGAAAGATGAGGCTAATAGCCAAGAAATGAAGCAAGAAAATCTTAGATAGTGGTAAGTGCTAGAAAAAAGATTATTAAAAGGACATCATAGAGACTGGGGATAGGGATGAGATGTATAGCTTGTATCAAGTGGTCGAGATCAGGAAGACTTTTATCAAAAAGATGAAAGATAAGTGCTGGGGAAGATGTAGAAAGATAAGTGCTGGGGACCCTTGTGCACTCACTCACAGATGAGAATGTGAATTGGTACAGTCATTATGGAAAACAGTGTGGAGGGTACTCAAAATATTAAAAGTAGAAATACTATATGATCCATCAATCTCATCTCTGGGTATATACTCCCCAAAAATGAAATCAGAATCTCAAAGAGATATGTGCATTCCAATGTTCATTGCAGCATCGTTCACAGTAGCCAAGATATGGAAACAACCTAAATGTCCACCAATGGATGAATAAAGAAAATGTGGCATGCATACATATATATGTATGTATGGAGGGGACCCTATTTTCTGTCAACCATTTACATGGCTATATAGAAATACATATATACCTATATATAGGTATGCCATATATATGTACATAATGGAATATTATTCCACTTTTAAAAAGAAGGAAATCCTGTCATTTGCAACATGGATGAACTTGAAGGACATTGAGCTAAGTGAAATAAGAAAGACAAACGCTGCGTGATCTCACTTATACGTGGAATCTAGAACAGTCACACTCAGACGCAGAGAGTAGAATGGTAGTTGCCAGGGGCTGGGGTTTGGGAAAACGGGGTGATGTTGGGCAAAGGGTACTAAATGTCAGTTAAGCAAGATACATAATTTCTGGGGATCTAATTGCCAGCAATGTGACTATAGTTAACATTATACTATACTGTATACTTGGAATTGGCTAAGACTAGATCTAAAGTCACAAACAACAACAACAAAAAGAAAAAAGAAAGAAAAAGAACTACGTGAGGTGATGGATGTGTTAATTAGTTTGATCGTGGTGACTATTTCACACTGTACAAGTAGGTATACGAAAACATTGAGTTCTATACCTGAAATACACACCATTTGTATTTGTCCATTACACCTCAGTAAAGTTGAAGGGAAAAAAGACGAAGAAGCCTCTCTGCACAGGTGATTTGAGTTGCGTCCTGAATGACAAGGAACCAGGCATGTGAGATCTGGGCACAGAGCAGTTCAGGCAGAGCAAACAGCAGGGGCAAAGGCCCTGAGGCAGGAACCAGCTTGGTGTGCAGAAAGTCAATGTGGCAAAGTTAATAAATGTAGGGAGGCAGGGCAGAAGACCCAGACAAAGAGAGCACACAGAAGTTAATGGTGTGTGTTCTTTATCCCAAAGTGTAGAGAGCAATGGAAGGAAGCAGAAAAAACGGTTGGCAGAAAATAGGATTCTCTCCCTGTTCAAGTACTCCATGCGCACTACTACCTCCACCGGTTGGGGGTTAAGTGGTATCTGTGGGGTTGCTCTATGTTCCATTCCAGGGGCCACGTCCACCTCGTATTTCCACTTAGAGTTCTCCTGCCTCTGCTATGACCTAGTGGAGCCAAAGGAGATGGCTTGCGGAGTGGAAAAGCAGAATCTGAGCTTCTGCAGGTGTGCTGGCTTTTCCCTCATTGCGTCCTTCCTCTGCAATGAGCTTTGCTCACCAGCCCAGTCAGGTGCAAACGTCCTGGGGAGATGTGATAAATGAGTCCATTCTCTGCAGAGACATTGTATTTCCTAATGGGTTAAGAGCAAAATTTCAAGATGTTGTTGGTGTAGCTGCTGGCCAGTTCTGCCCCATTTAATCACATTATCTTGAGGGCAGAGAGGGCAAGAGAGTTTGGGGGTTTGGTTTGTTTTGTTTCGTTTTCAGCTGGAATTCATATAGACACAGGGTAATGGAATGGAATTAACCAAATGTCTAAGGAAGAGAAAGAAATGGCGAGCTGCCCTCTGAGCTTCTTCTCCCCTCTGTCCCACCACCGCCTGGGGTCTAATGTTCACAGGGAGACAGGATCTATTTGGAAAGCTCCAGCAGGAAAGCCCTCAGTAAGCCCAGAGAGCAACATGGCCATCCTAAACTGGATAATAGGAAATTTATTGACTGGGGAGCATGGTCTGCCTCATGAAGACTGTTGCTGTCATCATTTCTTTAAAGGGAAAATCAGTTGTGTGGGCAACTAAGGAGCTCATAGATTGTTTACCACATGGCCATCTGCCCTCTAACAGAGAGGACTTTTGCTCCTATTAGAGTTGTGAATTTCACTGCAATTTGATGGTGTTGTAACCCCTTTCATTTAGCTTTGGTTGTAATGTACCACTCAGGATATCAGCGGCAATGTTTCTATTACTTTCAACTCCTCTATTTTATACTTGCCATGATTAAAAATTGCCTTCATAGTTGAAATAAACATTTTAAAAAGTAAATGTATAATTGCAAAGCAGAAATTCTCTGACTTCTAACCCTTTTCCCACTGAAGCAATCAGGTGTATAGCGAAGTCAGTCCATAATCTATTTCAGAGTTATTGTAAGGAAACATGAAGAATGTGTGAAAAATATGACACTCAGTAAATGTCAGTTCTCTTTGTTCTGTGTACCCCTGACCTATATGGAGAGTTTGAAATGATTGTCAAGGCATAAAGCACCAACAGGACTCTGGGGAAGCTTCGAGGGTTGGTGGGTAAACCTCAGACTTTAGAAGCAAACAAGCCTGGTAAAGATCTTGGTTTCTACTCTGAGTAGCTATATGACTTTAAGCCAAGTACCATACCTTTCCAAACCTGAGTTTTCTCATATGTAAAATGAAGGGAAGAGGAGTTTGGTCAAGATGAGGTAAATGATGTGTGCCTCAGACCTAGCCCAGAGGAGGCCACCCACAAATGAGAGTTCTTGTTACTTCCTAGTGCCCGAGTAGGATGGAGCAAGGGGCCAGCTCTAACTGGTGTCCTGCCCTCCAGAGATGAGAAGTTCTGGTGAGTTCCTATGCTCTCGTTCTCTTGAGGGGAATTCCCCTATTTCTGATCTTTGGGACCCCATCCTGAGCCAAAATCAAGCTTTCTTTTCTGGAAGCAAATGCACACACTAGGGATTTATGCTGGAAAATTTGACGTCGTCCATTGATTTAGAGCCAAGGTCCGGCAGAGATCCTCACAGGCGGTATAGTTCATCATCATGGCCAGGCGGTGATTTCTGCTCCACAGATGTGTCCCCTTTCATCTCAGACCCAGGCAGTCAGTATCAGATCTTCAGCGAATTCTAGACGTCCACAGTTGGGTGCCAGGGAGGGTGTAAGGTCATGCATCTACTATTACCTGGGTGAGAAAGTTACTTCCCCCTCAGATCCTCGACTTCCTCGCCTGGAGACTTACCACCTCCTCATGGTGACAGTGTGTGCAGCACAAATGGGCAAGGGACAAGCAGCTGTGGTGACAGCTGAGAGGGGCAGGCATGGGAGAGGAAGAAGGACGAGGAGCCCTGATGTCGTCCAAGGACTGATTTCTATCAAAACTGGAGAAGTGGAGAGATCAGGTCCTCTGTTCTCAGAACTTCACCCCCTGCCTCCTGCCCATGCCCCAGGGAGCCCTCCCCAGCTCTGCTTTCAGAGGGTGGGTTCCCCACCCTCCTCTCCTCACCCCTCCTCCTGACACCAATCACCCCGTCAGCCACTTCGTGAGTGGGCTTCACAGGACTAGCACTCCCCCTATGGGAGGAATTGCAAGACAGCTTTTTAGGGATGAAGGAGATCCCTTGTCATCCTCACAGGTGGCATCTCCTGGAGGTTGGGAGCCTCCCTTCATTCCTTCACTCATTTGGTCACTCATCAAACACGTGCTGAGTATCCACTGTGTGGCCCCAGGCACTGGGCACACAGTCACCCAGGATAGACAGACAAGGGACAGACATCACAGTACCCTTCTCCCCCTGGGGCTGAACACGCGTCTCCAGATCCAACAGATCTGAGCACACACCATAACTCTGCCCACTAGAACTCTGGAACTGTCTCTGAGCATGTCTTCTCGTCCGCTAAATGGGCCGATGTTAAGTTTCGCTCTCAGCGTTGCTGTGAGATTTCTGTGCATTCTAGCTTATTCCGCAGCTCTGACCCACCTCTGCCGTCCGCCCCACATGCACGAGTCTGGAGCACACTGGGCCAGCCAGCCCTCCCTGAAGCATGTGGCCAGCACCCCGCAAGGACAAATGCTGCCCAACGCTGCTGTTTGGTCCTGGCCCACTTCTTCCTTGACCAGCCGCCTGTTCTGCTTTCTCAGTTCTTCTCAGGAAGGCCTCTGCCTGTACCCCTGAGCCAGCCTTCCTGCTGCAGACACACAACACCCCTCCCAGCTTGCATGTGGCTGACCCTGCTCTTCCTCCTCCATGGGGCCTTACGTGCTCCCAGGATGGCGTCTGCTCCCCTCGGGTCTTGGGGGCCTGTGCTCCGCGAAGAGGAACCAGATACCAAGAGTTAAGATCTTGTCTCCAAGGGCTCCCCATCCTGGACCGAGCCTTGAACATGGACCCAGCTCCCTTAAGCATGTGAAGAACCAGAGTTATCCAGGGTCTTCTGTGTGCCTCACGAGGTAGAACCAGCGACCACGATAGAGTAATTTTCAGAGGCACAGAAAAGCCTACAGACCCCAAGATGCCTCCCTTACTTGCTCACTGATGCCTGAAATTACTTCAACAGAAAACAACATGCTCTATTCCACAATTAGAAGTAAGCCTTTAAATGTAGTTTTCTCTGGTCGAGAAAACACAATGATTGCATTCATACTGAAGTATAAATCAGTGATTCTCAAGGGAATGGAGGAGTGTATCACAGTCTCTCGAGGTAGAAGATTTAAGACGCTTGCAATTCTTAAAAAGCACATTCAATAGCATAATCTAAGTTCAGGTCTTCAGTTGGGCAGTCTGGTAGCATCTATTAAAATGCTGAGTAAGTACTGATGTGCTGACCTAACTAACCATTTCTTTTTTTTTTAAGATTTTATTTATTTATTTATTTATTTGACAGAGATAGAGACAGCCAGCGAGAGAGGGAACACAAGCAGGGGGAGTGGGAGAGGAAGAAGCAGGCTCCCAGCAGAGGATCCCATAACGCCGGGATCACGCCCTGACCCGAAGGCAGACACTTAACCGCTGTGCCACCCAGGCGCCCCCTAACTAACCATTTCTGTTCTGAGTCCCCAAGAAACCACTGTGTATGTACAGAGAGAAATACCTTCCAGAATGTTCCCTGAATCATAGTTTGTAGCAATAAAAAATAATAATAATAATCCATCTACATGTCCATGAATAGGGACCTGGCTTAATAACTTGTGGTATTTCTGTCCTGTGGAATATTATGTAGCAGTTAAAAGAAATGAGGTAAAGCTATCTATACTGACAACCTAGAAAAAACTTCAGGATTCTTTCAAAAGTAAGAGAAAAAAGCAGGCTGCAGAACGATGCACAAAGAATAATAGCATTCATGTAGGAAGAAAGCAAACCTATTATTTCCAAAGTTAGCTGTGTCAGTGTATAAATGGATAAGGAAAAGATCTGGAAAGATACAAATCAGAGATAGGCATGGTTATCTCTTCAAAGGTCTCGGAATCAGAGGTGATATTTATCCGAATTTTATTTATAATGATAATGCATCAGGAAATACTTGCATAATTAAAAATATTTTTAGTAGGCTCTATGTTTGGAGGAAAAAACTGTTTATAATCACAATACAAACTACAATATTAAAGTTAGACAAAAATCTTTCTAGGCAATGGCTCATGGGCTGAAAAAACCTGACCACACACTGAAATGATAGCAATGTAACAGGAATAATATTTTGAAAATTATTAATTTTCTCTTTTGCCTTCCCAACTATATAATCTTCGTCCCACTCACTCAGATGCATTCATTCATTCGGAACACCTATTTGTTACAGAAAGAATGCAAAGGAAAAGAATGAGGAAATGAATAATCTGCTCCTGGCATGCAAAGTATGACTTTGCAGCAAGGCAATACTCTTGAAAGATGGGATTTGTCAGAGCGGAGATTTCCAATTTCTTTAGCTCCGCCTTAGTTTATCAAGAGTCTGAAGGGTCTGTCTGGTGGAGTTCCCCCTCAAAGTCCCCACAGACAAAAGAAGATGGTCCTCGTACACGTGACAGTTAGGTCACAGAGATCGCTGCTGTGCGGGAGAAGGAGCAGAATTCAGTTGCACCCCCTGTCCAGCCGAGAAGATGGTAAGAAGCAGGAGGGAAGGTCCAGAGCAGAGCTGAGGGGGGGTTCTTCCCCACCTTCTCCTTCCAGACCAGGGTGCTCAGCCAGCAAGGGCAGCCTGAATGTATGAGTTGACTCCCCAGGTGGAGCTCCAGAAGGAAGGCTGAGCATAAGCTGCCCTGGAAACAGTCAGAGGAGGCCTCAGGAACCAGAGAGCACCCAGACCAGGATCCCAGCCTTCCCCGTCTCCACAATGGCCGTCTCCTCCAAGCTCCGTCCTCCCTATGCGCGTCTTGGGAAGGAGCCAGGAAGGAAGCAGAAAACCACAGAAACCTGGGAGACGGGCAATTGTTTCAAGGAGACTGAGCAAAGAGACAAATAGGAACAAGTGTTGCAAGGAGGTGGGGAAATGGGAGCCCTCCTACCCTGCTAGTGGGATTGTAACATGGTGCAGCTGCTGTGGAAGGTCTTGGTCGTTTCTGAAATCTCGAACATGGGGTTACCACCTAACCCGTTGTTCCAGTCCAGGGGATTTACCCAAAACAAGTGAAAACATGGGTCCGTCAAAAAACTTGTACAGGAATATTCCTAACAGGCAAAAAAAGGAAGCCACCCCAATGTTCACCCACTAATAAATGAATAAATAAAATGTGAGTTGTCCGTACAGGGGAGTACTATTTGGCTGCACAAAGGAATGAAGTACTGATGTGAGCTACAGCGTGGCTGGCTCTCGGGAACATGCTGAGGGAAAGAAGTCGGGCACAAAAGGCCACGTGTTATAGGATTCCGTTGTCATGAAGGGTCAGAACAGGCAAATCTATGGAGACAGAAAGTAGGTTGTGATTGCCTAGAGCTGAGGGGAATAGGTAGAAAGGGAGAGTGAACACCAATGGGTAGTGTTTCTTCCCAAGTCCCGAGAATATTCTAGAACTGATTGTGGTAATGGCTGCCCAATTCCATAAATGTACTAAGTCATTGAAGTATACTCTGTAAGTGGGTGAATTATGTCTCAGTGAAGTCGAGTTGGCCCTAGAAGACCACAAGACGGACCCGTGCAGGTCCATTACTTAGATACGGATTTTTTTTTCAATAAATACAATACGGCACTATAAATGTATTCTCTTCCTTATGATTTTATTAATAACATTTTCTTTTCTCTACCTTCCTTTTTTTGTAAGAATACAGCATATAATACATGTAACATATAAAATATGTGTTAATTGACTATTTATGTTATCGGTAAGGTTTCCGGTTAGCAATAGGCTCTTAGTAGTTAAGTTCTGGGGAGTCGAAAGTTATATGCGGGGACGCCTGGGGGCCTCAGCCAGTTAAGCATCTGCTTGGGCTCAGGTCATAATTCCAGGGTCCTGGGATCAAGGTCCGCGTTGGACTCCTTGCTCAGCGGGGAGCCTGCTTCTCCCTCTGCCTGCCACTCCCCCGCTTGTGCTCTCTCTCTCTCCAACACATAAATAAATAAAATCTTTTTTTAAAAAAAGGAAAGTTACATGCAGAGTTTTGACTGTGCAGGATCAGCGCCCCTAACCCTCCTGTATTGTTCAAGGTCAGCTGTAGTTGAAAGTAGAAAAAGAAGTATAGGAAAGAGAGCATGAAGAAGCAGATTGTTTTGAGGCTGTTTGGAGAACAAATTAGCTAAAGCAGACCTTAAAAAGCACACAAGAGACTGGGCATTCATGGCTTCTACCCCGAATAGTTTTGCAATCCACAGGTCTGTGACATAGTAGGATTTGTCCTTTTCCTGAGTCACAAATTGGAACATGGCCTTGAGGAAGGAAGTTGCTAAGCTTGTGAGCACAACAGACGGACGACATCCACCCCCTAAAATGAACTTGTTCTTCCACCTTCATTATAGCACCCAATCATTTTTATAAGCGAGGAACATTCTGTTTCTTTGTGGAAAGCCAACTGCCAGTGCTGGTGAAGTCAGCGAAGAGCATGTGAAAAAGTCTGATAAAAAAGTCTATGCCTTACCAGTAGCTCTTCCTATAAGGACTAGTAAATATCTCAGGCATACGTCTCCAACGTGACAAGGATCTGCTTTGATAGAAACAGATAAACTGACAGAAGCAGAAACTGGGAGGCCAGGAAGGAGCCCAGACACATAACAAAATGACAATTAAACAAGAAAATCAGGTGCCTTGGGTCCTTGCCAAGCCCAGGCCCTGTTCCTGGCACCATCTTAGGCTTGGTGGGACCCATGGAAATCCAAGCCACCCTGCCATCTGGGCACTTGAAACCTAAGCTGTAACGTCAGACTCAAACACTTGAAAATTCAAACAGAAATTCAAGAGAGAAACAGGACTTCGAGAAAGCAGAAGATGAGCCACAAGGCCAGGCATAATTAATTGCCACATGAATCACATGCTGGCTACAGCTGGAGGACTTCAGAGGGCAGGAGAGGTTAGTGCAGGGCAGGAGGAAACCTGCACCGCGAGGAGAGGCCATTTGAACAAGACAAATACAAGACAATTTAAGAAGACTGGCCTAGAAACATTTTGCCCTTTGATACTTTCCAATTAAACCTCCCTTTCCCATTGCAGGTTTAGCTCCTTTTGGTGGACATTGGAGTGTATTTTGCAGCCTCGTCCTCTGTGCGTCAGACACCTCCAAACAGGGAGGGAGACAGGTACAAAAGAAAGAGGCTTGTATTCGTTGTAGCACATGTCCCCGCCACAGCTTACTGCTGCCTCCCCATCACCCCCCATCACCCCCCTGCTCAGAGGGCCGACTAACATCCCTTTGACTTCCCGCCGCTCTCCCCAAAGTTCCTAGTGACTTGAGTCAGAACAACTCCTGATACTCTCAGTCTTTACGACATCAGTAAGACCTAGCCTCCTTGTGTGATTCCTGCTGGGAAATGCAACGAGATCACTCGGCGGTCTTGGGAAGGCAGCACTGCTCAGTCTTCACCCAAGAGCCAGCATCAAAGTCCCTAGAGGAGGGCATCTTCCATGACAAGGAGGCTGGGGCTTGCTTTGAGGCAGCCTACCGGGGAAACATGCAGGGAAGCCAAAGGAAAGAAATTACCTGTGTGCTGAGCTACTTGCTAGGAGCTTTAGAGGCTCTTTTAATCTTGACGATAAGCCACAAGGGAGATAAAATTATCCACGTTTTACAGTCGTAGACACAGACTTAAAGCGATTAAATCGTTTGCACTCATTCACAAGCTGGATTTGTTGAGTTAGGTCGTGACTGCCGGTCTGTCTGATCCTCTGAACTCTGCTCTGTTCATTTTACTACATGCCCTGCATCGAGCCACAAGCCATCAGACCTCATCTTCCGTCTGTGCTCAAGAAACCGGTAGGAATGATCGTTATTATAATAGCAGTGATTTGTTCTGGGCCACTAACTCCACTTGTATTACTATTACACTTCAAAAAAGAAATCTGTCAGGGAGGGGCCCCTAGTGGCTCAGTCGGTTAAGCGTCTGCCTTCGGTTTGGGTCATGATCCCAGCATCCTGGGATCAAGCCCCATGTGAGGCTCCCTGCTCAGCTGGGAGCCTGCTTCTGCCCCTCCCCTCGCTCGTGCTCACGCTCGCTCTCTCTCTCTCTCAAATAAATAAATAAATAAAATCTTTTAAAAAAAAGAAATCTGTCAGGGAGTGATTTTTTTTTTAATTTTTTACTATGTTACGTTAGTCACCATATAGTACATCATTAGTTTTTGATGTAGGGTTCCATGATTCGTTGTTTGCATATAACACCCAGTGCTCCATGCAATATGTGCCCTCCTTAATACCCATCACCAGGATAGCCCATCCCCCACCCCCCTCCCCTCTGAAACCCTCAATTTCTTTCCCAGAGTCCATAGTCTCTCATGGTTCATTCCCCCTTCTGTTTACCCCCCTTCATTCTTTCCTTCCTTCTCCTACCAATCTCCCTGCTATTCCTTATGTTCCACAAATGAGTGAAATCATATGATAATTGTCTTTCTCTGCTTGACTTATTTCACTTAGCATAATCTCCTCCAGTCCCATCCATGTTGCTGCAAATGTTGGGTAATCGTTCTTTCTGATGGCTGAGTAATATTCCATTGTATATATGGACCACATCTTCTTTATCCATTCATCTGTTGCAGGGCATCTCGGCTCCTTCCACAATTTATTGTGGACATTGCTGCTATGAACATTGGGGTGCATGTGGCCCTTCTCTTCACTATGTCTCTATCTTGGGGTAAATACCCAGTAGTGCAAATACTGAGTCATAGGGTAGCTCTATTTTTAACTTTTTGAGGGACATCCATACTGTTTTCCAAAGTGGCTGTACCAACTTGCATTCCTACCAGCATGTCAGGGAGTGGTTCTTACTCCCGTTTTACTGCCATGGAAACTGAGGGCTGTATTAGTGAGGTTGGGCTAGGCTCCATTTGCGGTAACATATAACCCCAAAATCTCACTAACTTCACAAAACCAATATTTACTCCTCACTCATGTTGATGTCCAACGTGGGTCAATGGGGGCTCTGCTCTACCCATTCACTCAAGGACCCAAGTCGACAGAGGCTTCACTGTCTTATAGATTCAGCATAAATACCAGCTTCCTCATCACTGAGGCAGCAACAGTTAAGCAAAGTGACCTCACACCTGTTCTTCTATGCTTCCACACAGAACAAATTCCCACCACAATGCAAGGAAGTAGACTGGGATGTGTGCAGGAGCCCGTGGATATTTGTTGAGCAATAAATGTCACTACCACAAGTCTCAATTAGGTTCCAAATATTGTGCTAAACCCCAGAGCTGAGGCTTGACAGTGGCCTATGTCTCTCCAAGGTTCCTGACTCATTGTGGAATCCAGAGAAGAAACTGCTCTACATCCATCAGACTCGCTATGTCAGTCCTGTGGTCCATCCAATTTAGGATTTCGTGTCTAGAAGGAACACCCAGGGCTGCAGGAAACTATAAATGTCCTTACTGACTTCAATCACAGACTTTTGTACCGATTTCTCCAACATTCCAGCGTGATGCTCTCTCTCTCCTTTGCAGATTTATCCCAGCCTCTGTAGAATTGCATTTATTTCCGGCCTGTGTTGCCTCTGCAGGCAAAGAGTTTTATGCTGCCTGTCTCTTCATTCATATGTTTATATATCACCACATTCTACAAAGATTTGCTGCAGCAAAACCAAAAAAATGCATAGAAAGTAAGTTTTGGAAAATAAATATGTGAGAAAAACAGAGTTGAGAAAAATTAAGATGAGAAAAATAACATGAAGTTAAGGATAATGATATTAACCGAAGTGCTTATTGTTGGATTCGATGCACTTGCTTAAGATGAGTCAAACAAGCTTTCTGAGGTTCACAGGCAGCCAATGAAAGAGTCAAAATTACCACATAATTCATAAAGACCCATAAGATAAAATTCAGCTAAATATTCAGGGGAGGCTCTCATATTTCTGGTACTCACCCCTGATAGAAATCTTTTCATGAGTCTACCCAAAGAGGATATAGCGTGAGAGAGTAGAGAGGGAAAAAAAAAAAAACAACAACAACTATAAGAACAGTTTCACAAAATAAATGGCTCATCGGGAGCTCTGACTGGAACTCTGAAGGGCCTTGAGAACAGAGAGAACATGGGGTGATCAGAGGTTAGGAAACCTCCTCTGAGGGCAGGAAGAGGGGGGCTTCTGACAAAAAGACATCAGGGAAGAAAGAAGAAAACCATGGAAACCTCAAAAAAAGTCAATAATTTCATCTTTCTTATGGAATAAGGATGACTTTAGCTGCATGAGAGACTCAAATTGGAAATAAGAGACAAAACAATATGGCAGCCAGCTTCTTTGGAGACTGCAGAGTCTAAATAGGCAGAAGTAAAGTTGCCCCCAGGAGGACTGAGCAGAAATACCAGGAAAGCTTGGAGCCAAAGTCTAAAGTCTTCCCACATTCAAATATGTAACTAGCTGACTGATGGCCACCAGATTACAAACAGATCTGCTTTAGGGAGACTTGCAGGATTCCTCCACCAGCCATCAAATACATGTTGCCCATTTTCGATGAAACATATGAATACAACTCTGTGGGGAGTGCTGGCCCTAAATCCAATATTCTCCAAAATATGAGGAAAGAATTTGCAATGGAAACGTAATTGGAGGGTCAAAAAAATTGTATACTTTATCTTTAATCCACATCGCAACCCAAAATGACTACTTCACAAACAACTGTACTGAGGTCAGGAACATGGAGTGACTTAAACAGTAGCATAGACCTCATGATGGGGATTAGAGAATTCTAACTTATAACCGGCTGGTCTCTGTGCCTTTTCACAATATATTACTGCCTCTTCACACTCAGGTAAATGGGAGAAATGAATACTGAAATTAAAAATGTACTGAAATTCCAAGCCAAGATAGAAAACAACATAAGCTTTTGCTCCATTTGAAACTCCCCTAAAATAATAAGAAGTAAATTTTTGAAGACATAAACCACGAAGACAGAAAAAACAGAGGATGAAATCATTGGATCAAAATTTTAGAAAGTGAAAAACAGATGGATGAGTGGGAACTGATTTAGAAGGTTCAAGAACACTGAATCCTTAGCTGGCAGTAGGCAAAGCCAAGAAACACCCAAGGGGCGCCTGGGTGGCACAGCGGTTAGGGGCGCCTGGGTGGCACAGCGGTTAGGGGCGCCTGGGTAGCACAGCAGTTAAGCGTCTGCCTTCGGCTCAGGGCGTGATCCCAGCATTATGGGATCGAGCCCCACATCAGGCTCCTCCACTAGGAGCCTGCTTCTTCATCTCCCACTCCCCCTGCTGTGTTCCCTCTCTCGCTGGCTGTCTCTATCTCTGTTGAATAAATAAATAAAATCTTAAAAAAAAAAAGAAAAAAAGAAACACCCAAATTACCCTGCATAACCCCTAAAACATAGAAGAATTGGAGGTGTCTACTACCACTGGAAGTAGGGTAAAAGTGGGACTAAATCTTGAAATTATGTTCTCCATGCTAAGAATAAATACTTTTAATAAGGTGTCTTCGGATTTTTTGTTACCATTGTATTCCTTTGGAAAATGAACAATAAATCTTTAAAAAATGAAAAAAAAAACCCAGGATTAATAGTTAGTAAAAAAACAAATAAGCAAATGCCCTCCCAAACTCCACACAGCCTGGGACTGCTCCCCGCTCACCAAGCAGAGACCTGGAGGCTTATTCTCTGGAGAAGTTAAAGCATACTCTGGACCAGGGGCACCGGCCATAGTCCCGGGTGGAAACTATTTTTAAAACAGATGGTTTAAGTGCACATTTGCAGATAGAATTCTGAGAGTCACAGAGAACTGTCAGCTATGTGCAAATACTATAAGCCCGAGACCGGAAAGACCTTCTCTGGGGAAAATTCCCAAAGATGCTGACATTGAAAGTTTCCCAATGGAATAGCCCAGCCAGATCAACCTACGTTAATACCACTCCCAGGGCCCAAACTGCCTATCAGTCTTATAGCCCTACAATTGATTGTGAGTGGATAATGAAGTATTACCAGACAGCTGAGGAAAGCATCCAACATGAGTGCCAGCCACCAAAACAGAGAAAAGCAAATTGGAAGAAAAAAAGTCCTTGCAAAAGAAGATGACATCAAAATAAACTATCATTAATATCCTCAAATAAATAAGATATTGTATCTATGAAATAAGAAGAGCTTTTTTTAAGTTACCATTCATAAAAAAAAGAACTCTTGGAAATTAAAAATATGAACACGGGGTGGTTCAGCTGGTTAAGTGTCTGACTGGTGATTTCAGCTAAGGTCACAATCTCATGGGTAGTGAGATCAAGCCCTGTGTCAGGCTCTGTGCTCAGCAGGAAGTCTGCTTGGGATTCTCTCCCAGCACTCCTTCTGCCCCTCCCCCCACTCACATACACACGCTCTCCCTCTCTCTCAACTAAATATTTTTAAAAATATATGAAAACAGATATGAGAAACTCAATAGGTGGTCTGGATTATAAAGTGAAGGAAATATCCCAGATTAAATTAAAAGATAAGAGAGTAAGAGATATAAAATGTTAGAATGTTAAAATGACCACATGTCAAGGATTTTTATTTAACTCATCAATTAATGAGTTGCAAATGGTTTTGATGTTGCAATGGTTCAATGAAGAAATCAAAGAATAGACACATTGGACATATGGACAATCAAGAAGGCTGAAATGGACATAAATGGACAATCAAGAAGACTGGAGTGAATGTGCTAATAGATGCAGAACTGGCTTCTTGGGGAAAGAGGTGACTCAATTTGCACCTGCACCAGAAAAAATTTATTTGCATCTCTATGGAAAATATCATTTGCATTCCTATCAATTTTCTACAACTTACAGAGTTGTACAAAAACTCAAAGACAATGAAAAGTAGAGGCCCTTTCTAGAATCAGATAACCCAGAAGATTGCACTAAATAGAATACTCACTCTTTTTCCTGACAGAGAAAAAATAAGAAAATTAGAAGATCAAGAGTCAGTTGCTTAACCAACTGAGCCACCCAGGTGCCCCAAAGAGCCCATCTTTTATACATTGATCAAAACTCATGAAACTGTTTGCTTAAAATGTTTGCATTTGTTATATACAAAGTAAACTTCAATAAAGTTGATGCGTTTTAAAAGGGGCCTCAACTAGTACCTATCAGAATGGATGAACTAAGACCCACACAAAGACATTCATCAGGAACTTGTAAATCTCTGGATACAAAGAGAAGATTCTATAAGCTTTTCTAGAATAAAAGTCTCACATAAAAAATTTAAAATTCAAATGATTTATTACATGTTAATTAATTTAATTTAAATTTTTAAAATTTAAAAAAATTAAAAGTCAAATGATTTCAAACTTTTCAAAAGGTAGACAATAACTAGGGGCGCCTGGGTGGCACAGCGGTTAAGCATCTGCCTTCGGCTCAGGGCGTGATCCTGGCGTTATGGGATTGAGCCCCACATCAGGCTCCTCTGCTATGAGCCTGCTTCTTCCTCTCCCACTCCTCCTGCTTGTGTTCCCTCTCTCGCTGGCTGTCTCTATCTCTGTCAAATAAATTCTCTTTAAATAAAATCTTTAAAAAAAAAAAAAAGGTAGACAATAACTAAAGCCTTCAAAATTATGAGAGAAAGCTATTTCCAATTTAAAGTTCTGTATTCAGCTAAGCTATCATAAATACATGCAAAGTCCCCCAAAAAACTGTCTCCCTTGTACCATTTCTTGGGAAGCCAACAGAGGTTTTGTTCTACCAAATTAAGGCAGTACACATAGAGAAAAGGCTTGGGATTCTGCACAAGAAAGAGGTGAGGATCATCCCTTGAATGCTGGTGCATTATAGTGCTGGGCACCAGATGCTGTGAGCAACCAGTGCCCATAGGAGCAGGTGAACAGTCCCCAGGAGACAGTCCTTCCAGAAAATAAAACTGATAGGATGACTAATGCATCTGAACCTCTTGAGAAGAAATTTAGGTAGTTGGCAGAGTTTTGAGGCTGAATAAACAGAAAACTGGGCAAACAAACTAAAAATAAGACCATCCTTAACTCCAAAAGAAAGCAAAATTATTGGGGCTCAGGGAAGCCTGCCCCCACTGTGACATATTGATTATTTTGAATTGAAGTTACTTTTTTTAAAAGCCAATGCAAAAAGAACACTCTGTCCCTTGTCTCCAGATAGCAGGAAATAAATCCCCCATGTGAAAGTTACCTTCCCTGCCACCAGAAGGCAGGGAGACATCCTTGTTGTCAGACAGGGAATTCAGGGCCTATATAGGGAAGAAGCCAATATAAACAAATCTTTTTACTTTTATTCACTTACTACCCCCAGCCCATAATTCTCTTTAGAATTCCTTATAAATTGATGCCCTGAAACATAAGTTTTCTTGTCTTGTCAATTCCTCACAATTTATGTTTTTTTGTCTAAATGTATTAAAGCTATATGCCTTTATGATTTCCTTGGGTCTCAATTTTATTATTGGACTTTCATGAACACATCATTAAACTTTGGTTTTTTTCTTCTGTTAATCTGCTTCATATCAATTTAATTCTTAGACCAGTCAGAAGAACATGGAAGTGTAGAGAAAAATTTTTTCTCCCCAACAAAGGTAACATAGGAAAGTAAATGTAATCTTAGTGTATGACTTAACCAGCTGTAGATCTCTGAACATGTCATAATAATGGAAATACCAAATAATGAGGTAACCAACATTCTAATACAATTATATTGGAAAGGTAGAGGACTTGAGAAGTGTCTATGTGTTTAAGTGGTGGGGTGAAAAAGTCACACACTTTTCTTCTGCAAGGAAGAGTCAATAGACACTCTGAAATTTTTTCAAGAAACAGCATATGAAGTACGTTATTTGGTCATATGGAAGTAACACAAAGAGAATTGGCTAAAAGAGGTTTTAAGTGCTGAGAGTGGTGTTTTTCTAATAGATCTCTTTTTCTCTTCAAGTTATGTGCATGTGCAATTTTGACAAACTTAAGTTTTTAAGAAGAATACATTGACAGGGCACCTGGGTGCCTCAGTCAGTTAAGTGTCTGCCTTCAGCTCAGGTCATGATCCCAGGGTCCTGGGATCAAGTCCCACATCTGGGCTCCCTGCTCAGTGGGAAGTCTGCTTCTGCCCCTCCCCCCTGCTCATGCTCTCTCATGCTCTCTCCCTCTCTCTCTCTCTCAAGTGAATAAATAAAATCTTTTTTTTTTTAAAGAATACATTGACAAAGCTGTGATTATAAGTTTTTCATATCCAGGGAAAGAAGGATTTCCTTTTTTTGGTTCCAAACATTCATCTATCAAGTTTCCAAGGGCACTCAATCTTAATATCCCAGAGTTATTTTCAAGCCATAGCTGACCAAAGCTGTCATGTTCCAAACAGAGGCAAAGTAACCCATTCTCTGAATTTTTGCCTTTAATAATACAAGACTCAAGCCCCTTTGGGTGGGAAGAGGCCTGATGTGAGACTCAGAGCATCAATATTTTACTTCCCACTCATCAATCATTCACCACCTGCCGGCAAATAGCACCTTCCAGGGGGTGTCTCCTAGTCTCTGACCAGCACCAGGACTATCAATATTTTATGGTTGGGAGATGAAGTTGCTACCCAGACACATTATCTCTGCCCAAGACGCACACACAAAAAAGCTCATCCTTCCTCTAGGCAACTACAAAAGCACATGGCAGGCAATATCCTCAGGTGACTCCAGCTCACCCTGCAAGCCCCAGAATCTGAATACCACATGGCAGGAGCGGGCATGCACTTGCACAGATGTACTTCCACAGAGGGAGATCGGGGCAGCATTTCAAGTGTCCTCAGCACCTTCCCTCAACTATTCATACTGCTCTTCAACCAGAACATCATCCTCTTTCCAACCTCAGGCCCCAGCCAAGGGGTAAATTGAAGTTTTGGTTGATATGACCTAAAATCTCTTTAATTCATTTACTGAAAAGCATTTACTGAAAAAAAAAATGGGCCAGGTCCACAGAGAGGTTCTGGAATAGTAGACACAAGACATGTTTGTGGACTTACATGCCCATCTTCATGGCAATAGTAGCCCTATCTCTCATTCTCTGACCACTCATTGTGTACCAGCCACTGTCTAGGGCATTTTATATGTGCCTCCTTTCTTTTCCCTATCTAGTTAAAAGGCAGTTAAATTAGATTTCAAGGGTAGATAAATAATCCCTCTAAGAGATTTCAGTAAAGATTTTACTTATTTTTTTCCTTATCAAGTGTATTGAGAAATAATTGACATGCAATAAACTGCATCCATTTACAGAGTATAATTCTATGGGTTTTGATAGTTGTATTCACCCTGGAAACCCCCACGACAATCAAGAGGCAGGGCATTTCTATTGCCTCCGGAAGATTCCTTTTGTATTCTTTTTTTTTTTAAGATTTTTTTTTTAATTTATATATTTGACAGAGAGAGACAGCCGGCGAGAGAGGGAACACAAACAGGGGGAGTGGGAGAGGAAGAAGCAGGCTCCCAGCGGAGGAGCCTGATGTGGGACTTGATCCCGTAAGGCCGGGATCACGCCCTGAGCCGAAGGCAGACACTTAACGACTGCGCTACCCAGGTGCCCCTCCTTTTGTATTCTACCCCCCACCCTTCATTGCTAAGCCATCACTGATCTTCTTTTTGTTGTTACAAATTAGGTTGTGTTTTATATAAATGGACTAATACAAAATAAACCCTTTTGTGTCTGGCTTCTTTCATTCAGCATAATGATTCTGAGATTCGTCCACGTTGTGCATGTATCACAAGTTCATTCTTATTTACTGGTGAGTGGATTTCCATTATATGGGGAGACCACATTTTGTATACCCATTCGTCTACTGATAGACATTTGGACTGCTTCCAGTTTTTAGCTATTGCAAATAAAACTGCTGTGAACATTCATGTCCAAGTCTTTGTGTGGAAGAATGTTTCCATTTCTTTTTGGTAAATATCTAGAAGTAGAATGCCTGGATTGTATAGAAGATACAGGAAGTCCTTCCTTTTTAGTATGATTTGATTATCGGGTACATGGCTCTTTTCAATGACACACCAAGAATAGATGGGTTCCAAAGATGCCCAGTTTTATCTGCATTACATGGTCAACAAGAAACTCGTAGGCACCAAAAGTAAATAAGTAACTGTGTGGCTCTGAATGTCATCAGTTGCTATAATAATGTTTACTGGCATAATCAGGGGATAAGTGAATCCATGTAAGTAAATTTTCTGAAAGCTAAAACTTACCATTTCAATCTTCTACCTTTAAATTCTTTTAAATATTACCTATTTCTGATCATATCAGAAATCTAGTAACATTGCTAATCCTCTAGAAATCATTTTGGAAGTTTTACCACCTTGTCAAAGTGTGTCTTGTCTCACTGGCCGTTCAGAAGCATCATGCTGGCTGCCCAGTGTTGCCCACTTAGCCTGGCCAAGCTAATGGCTAGGGGGAAGCTGTTCGCCCCTACACTGAGGTGTTGGGGTGGCTCTGTAGGTTCATCTGCTGCTTGGAGATGTCCTACTAGTCACAGGACCTAAGCCACGGAGAGAAACTCTCCACTGAGAATGGTGTAAGAGACAGTGGAAAATAAAACGAAGTTGCATCTGATTACATCCCTCCTGTCATGCTTGTTCAACACACCGGTTACATAAATTATCAGCACCCAGACTATGGATGACTAAGCAGTGCTTAAAAAGAATGAGTAATAACAGGAAAGATGTCCAGGACATATTATTATGTGGGGAAAAAGCTAGTTGCAAAATAATTCTTAAAGCACAATTATGTTTATGTTAAAAAAAACATACAATTTGCATGTGTGCACATGTACCTTTGTGTGGTATGTGTGTGAGAGGGAACAGGTTCTCTGTTCCCTCCATTCACTTTGTTCAATCCATCCTCACTCCAAATAGGAAAGGGGTCCTTTGGTTTAACAACAGCCCAGAGTCTTGTGTGAAAGTTGATCTGTAAGGCAGGAGAGGTTTGCCCGGCATGTAGGTGCTTGTCTCTGAAGGATGAGGATGTAACCCATCATTATCAACCCAAGGACAGAGCAAGAATGGGCCCCCCAGGCTTGGTCATAGAGTTGGTAGCAGAGGGACTGTCCTGACTGAAGAGTAGGAAAGAAAGGAGAGCAGGTGAAGGGACATTCGGGCACTCCTCCTAGCTGGCTGGGCTGCTAGATGGCTGCCCATCCCATGAGGAAGGGCAAGGAAATATTTTACATCATCCTCTGGACTTGGATGTTAGGGTGCAAGTAACATCCCTCCAGGCACTGGGGATACAAAATGAGCTTCAGAAGGGTTATGACAGGATGTGTACTCCCCAGCCAACAGTGGGCACAGTAGGGCCACAGGATGTGGAATTTAAGAATGAAACCTGTTGTTTTAAGATTTATAGCAAACAGGGGCACCTGGGTGGCTCAGTCGTTAAGCGCCTGCCTTTGGCTCAGGGTGTGATCCCAGAGTCCTGGGATTGAGCCCCACATCGGGCTCCTCCACTGGAAGCCTGCTTCTTCCTCTCCCACTCCCCCTGACTGTGTTCCCTCTCTCGCTGGCTGTCTCTCTCTCTCTCTGTCAAATAAATAAATAAATAAAATCTTTTTTAAAAAAAAGATTTATAGCAAACAAACAAACAAAAAAGATTTACAGCAAACAGGAGGTATCACAATCCCAGATTTCAAGATCTACTACAAAGCTATAGTAATCAAAACACTATGGTACTAACACGAAAACATACAGATCAATGGAACAGAATAGAGAGTCCAGAAATAAACCCATGTTTATATGGCCAATTAATCTCCGACAAAGGAGGCAAAAATATGCAATGGGGAAAAGAGAGTCCCGTCAACAAATGATGTTGGGAAAACTGGACAGCTACGTGCCAAAGAATGAAACTGGACCACTTTCTCACACCATACATAAAAATAAACTCAAAATGGATTAAAGGCCTAAATGTGAGATCTGAAACCATAAAACTCCTAGAAGAAAACATAGCCAGCAATTTCTTTGACACGGCCATAGAAACGTTTTTCTTTTTTAAAAAAGATTTTATTAATTTATTTGAGAGAGAGAGTGAGAGAAAGCATGAGCAGGGGTTGGGGGGAGAGGGAGAAGCAGGCTCCCCACTGAGAGGGAACCCAACGAGGGGCTCAATCCCAGAACCCTGGAATTACGACCTGAGCCGAAGGCAGACACTTAACCTACTGAGCCACCCAGATGCCCTAGAAACATTTTTCTAAATACGTCTCCTCAGGCAAGGGAAACAAAAGCAAAATTAAACTATTGGGACTACACCAAAATAAAAAGCTTCTGCACAGCAAAGGAAACCATCAACCAACAAAAGGTCAAAATACTGAATTGGAGAAGACATTTGTAAATGATATAACCTACAAGGGGTTAATATTCAAAATACATAAAGAACTTACACAACTTAACACCAAAAATCAAATAGTCCAATGTAAAAATGGTCAGAGAATCTGAATAGACATTTTTCCAAAGAAGACATACAGATGGCCAACAGACACACGAATCACAACACTAATCATCAGGGAAACGCAAATTAAAACCGTAATGAGATATCACGTTACACCTGTCAGAATGGCCCAAATCAAAAACACAAGAAATAACAAGTGTCAGCGAGGATGGGGAGAAAAGGGAACCCTTGTGCACTATTGGTGGGAATGCAAATTGGTGCAGCGACTGTGGAAAACAGTATGGAGGTTCCTCAAAAAATTAAAAATAGAGTCACCGTATGATCCAGTAAAACCACTACTGGGTATTTAACCAAAGAAAATGAAAACACTAACTCGAAAAGATACAGGCGCCTCTGTGTATTGCAGCCTTACTTACAACAGCCGAGTCAGGGAAGCAGCCCCGTGTCTATCAACAGATGAATGGATACAGAAGATGTGGAACATATACAGTGGAATATTACTCCGCCACAAAAAATGAAATCTTGCCATTTACAACAATATGGATGGACCTAGAGGGAATAATGCTAACTGAAATAAGTCAGACAGAGAAAGACAAATACCATAGGATTCACTCATATGTGGAATTTAAGACACAAAACAAACAAAGGAGAAAAAGAGAGAGAGAGACAAACCAACAGACTGTTCACTAGAGAGAACAAACTGATGGTTACCGGAGGGGAGGTGGGTGAGGGATGGGAGAAACAGGTAATGGGGATGAAGAGTACGGTTACTGTGATGAGCACCAAGGAATTCCTTAGTGGGTTTGAGACATCCAGCTGCTGAATTAATTCCACAGCACCGAGCACCCGCACTGAGCGGCAGGCCACTCAATCTTTGATTAAATTCTATTCAAAAAGTCCTGTATCTCAGAGGAACGATCAAGACTGCTCTAAAGGTATATTAATCTTAGAAAATCGTGTGGTTAGTAAAGGGTAGAATTTAAAGACTATTCAAGTCATAAGAGATCATTAGAATGGTGCAGTCCCCTTGGAAAACTGGCTGACAGTCTCACTGACAATCAAATAAACTGTTATCACGTGACCTAGCAACTCCATCCTAGGCTATGTACCTGAAGGAAATCGAAACAGAGATCCACACAAAAACATGAACTGAGTGTTCACAACAGCATTATTCATATTAGCCAAAAAATGAAAGCAACCCAAATGGCCAACACATGATGAATGGATAAACAGAACGTAGCACAACCGCACGTGGAATATTACTCAGCCACTGAAGGGGCTGCGGTCCTGACGCATGCTACAACACAGCTAAACCCTGGAAACACCATGCGAAGTGAGGGGCGCCCGGCTGGTTCAGTCCACGTAGCATGCAACTGTTGATCGCAGGGTTGTGAGTTCGAGCCCCACATTGAGGGTAGAGAGTACTTTAAATAAGTAAGTAAGTAAATAAATAAATAACATTATGCTAAATGAATGAAGCCAGGCACAAAAGGCCACATATCATATGATTCCATGTATATTAAGTGCTCATAATGGCCAAATTCAAAGACACAGAAACGTAGAGGTTGCCAGGGAATGGGGGAGAAAGGTGGACTGGGGGTGATGGCTGAAGCCTGAGGAGTTTCTTTTTTGGGTGATAACAATGTTCTAAAATTGGGGCACCTGGATAGCTCAGTTGGTTAAGTGTCTGACTCTAGATTTTGGCTCGGGTCATGATGTCAGGATTGTGAGATCAAGCTCCGAGCTCAGCGTGGAGTCCGCTTCAGTTTCTTTCTCCTCTTCCTCTACTCCTCCCCCATCTGCTCGCTCTTTCTCTTTCTCTAAAATAAATAAAATCTTTTTAAAAATGTTCTAAAACTGACTGTAATCATGGTTGCACAACTCTGTAAACAAACTAAAAAACATTGAGCTGTAAATGTTAAATGGATGAATGGTATGGTATGCGAATTATATCCCCCAAAAAACCTGTTTCTAAAAAAGAGAGAGAAAGATCTTGAGGTCAAATCCAGCTCACTCACTTACACTCTGGTGTCAGGAAAATTGTCTTAGGCATCAGCCGGGATGAAACCCCAGAGTTCTCCATCCCTTTGCTCATTCAGTCATTCTGCAGGAGGTCCCCACCTGCATGACAGGCACTGTTCTGTCCTGCGAGCGGGACAGACAGAATGACTAGCATGGGGAGCTGCCATCCTGGAAGGGAAGGCAGACGTCATGAACAAGAAAGGTGAGGGACAGATGGTGATAAGTCCCATAAAGAAAAATAAATCGGGCCAAGTGAGGAGGGACAAGGGAGGCTCAGCATTGCTAATTCTCAGTGGTCAGGGAATGTTCGCAGACAAGATGGCCTTTGAGCAGAGGCTTGAAGGGGGCAGCCCATGCAGGAGGCTGAGGAAAGAGAAACTGCGGCTGAGGGAACAGCAAGTGCTAGGGTGCTGCTCTCATCCTCGTGCTCCTGGTCATGAGTGTCCGGACTGTGTTAGGAATTCTAGCACGAGGACGTCAACAGATGACTAAGATTGTTTAACGATTCCTTAATTCACAGAATGGATTCGCGGCAATAGGCTATTTCATAAAATTTTCCCTTAGAACTTATTTGATCACAAACAAATCAGTTTACATGCAACTTCTCCAGGCGCAGCTCAGGAAACCCATGGAGAACCTGAGTGTCCCAGGCTGTGGGAAGTTCCATTTCCAAGCCGCGTGTGTCGGTAAGAGGCAGCCTGGAGTGCTTACCAGTCTGGAGCTGAATTCCTCTCTGGCTCCAGGATTTTCAAGCTGTGAGTCGTTCAGGCCCCAGTCTTCCTCCTCGGTAAAGTGAGGACTCCATTCCCACCCATGGCACTCTTGGAAAGGTGTACAGGAATAGCTAAGACTTGGGGAAGGGGCCCCCTTTATGGAGGGGCTGCTGTGAGCGAGGCCCCACCCAAAGCATTTGGCCTTGATTGATTCTCTCAGTCCCTCCGCCAGCCGTCTGAGACACCCCATCTTACCGACGGGGCCTCCTCTCCTGACGGCTCAGCAGAGTCATGTTATGGGGTCCTGAGGAAAGGGATGGGAGCAACGAGGACTCCATGCTGGTAGTCACTGGAGAACTACAGCAGAGCAAGGGCTTTTCCTCTTCCTCAAAAGTTTGTGTAGGAAGAAAGGCAAATCTGTGCAGACAGAAAGTAGATTATGGTTGCCTGAGGCTGAGAACAAGGATGAACGTAAACAGGCACAAGGGATCTCATTGGAAGGAATGAAAAAGTTCTGAAACCGGATTATGGTAATGGTTGCACGACTCAGTAAATTTACTAAAAAATGAGTGAGTTTTAAGATATGTAAATTATTTTTCAAAAGTTTGCATGAGATGAAAAAGCAAGATTGGAGGGGGGAAGTGTGGGAGTTTTTAAACCTGGCTGAAAGTTCTTTGAGGCTTCTCCCATTGAGAGGTGAGGCTTTTGTCCCTTCCCTTTGAAGATTTTATAGATTGATTCATTTCAGAGAGAGAGAGAGCAGGAGCAGGGGGAGGGACAGAGGGAAAGGGAGAATCTCAGGCAGACTCCCAGCTGAGCACAGAGCCCAATGTGGGGCTCGATCTCAGGACCCTAAGATCATGACCTGAGCTAAAATCAAGAGTCAGACACTTAACCGACTGAGTCACCCAGGCGCCCATCCCTTCCTCCCTTCCCTCTGAATCTGAGCAGGTTTATAGCTCTATGGACCAGGAGAGGATAGTGCTTGTTCACTGGGACACTCCCCACCAGGCTGTGAGTAGAGAGTCCTGACAATAATCCCAGCTGAGCCTGAATTCAAGTCATCCCCCATCCCGCCACCGCCTGGAAGTGAAGAAGCCTCCAGATGATTCCAGACCCAGTCATTCGAGTCTTCCTCGCTGAAGTCCAAGACATCGTGCAGCAGAGACGGTATGTCCTTGCAATGTTCCCTTGGAATTCCTGACCTGCAGTGTGTAAGCTCTTGTTTGTGGCTTATGGCTATTGATAGAGTAGCCAGGCAGGGTGCAGGGAGGCTTGACGGAGCCTGCAGGGTGCAGGGAGGCTTGACGGAGCCTGCAGGGTGCAGGGAGGCTTGACGGAGCCGTTGAAGCTGACACTGATGCAGGATGTCTGAATCTATCAAGGACAGCCTTGGGCAAAACCGCTCAGCAGCTGCTGTCGTGGGTGCTCCGGCCTCTCCTCCTAAGGAGTTCTTTGTGTACCTGCCGCCCAGCTAGCTGTAAGCCCTCAAAGACATCGGCCACCCCTGTAAGCCAATGAACATCTCCACCTTCGTCCCTACTTAGGTCTTCTCTGGCTGCAACCAGAATGAAAAGGTCAACCACACAATAAGGGACCTCCGGCTCATCATTGCCTAGCAACGGCTGTATATACCAGGGGCTGGGACAGACAGACGTGTAAGTGGTGATCCTCACCTTTGACGAGCTCACAGTCTACTGGGAAAGACATACAAATCATCTAATTCTTATCATTATTTTAATGTCCACCTTCCTGGGCACCTGGGTGGCTCAGTCGGTTAAGCATCTGCCTTCAGCTCAGGTCATGATCCCAGGGTCCTGGGATCGAGTCCCTCGTTGGGCTCCCTGCTCGGCGGGGAGTCTGCTTCTCCCTCTGTCCCTCCCCTCTCTCGTGATCTCTCTCTCTCTCTCTGTAAAATAAATAAAATCTTTAAAAATAATAATAATAATAACAATAATAATGTCCACCTTGCTACTGGACTATAAACTCCTTAAGAAATTGGGTCTCCTTTGCTCACTTAGTTATTCCCAGAAGGCACTTGATATAAATGTGCCGAGTGACTGAATTGAATTGCCAAGTGATAACCTCTTCAACACAGGTCCAACCAAGATTCAGAGCAAACTATGGATTATGTCACTGCCAAAACAGACCTAGGCCAGTGGAAAGGTGCTCAGAGGAGAAATTAAACATCTATAATGGGTAATCCCTCCCAGGACCAACGTGTCTCACCTGCTCTGAGCTCGCAGTCACTGACCAGCTACAGGCTACTCCCTGAACCCTACTTCATCCTCCCCTGGGCTTGGGGACCCGGAGAAATAGACCAGCCCCACCTGCACTTAGGTTGTACTAAACTTAACCGGTGCTCTCTTATACCAAGTCAGGAGAACGGCGCTACAAAATCGAGTTTATCTCCTACTTATGCAGGGCTCGATCTCAAGACCCTGAGATCACAACCTGAGTCACTTAACTGACTGCCCCCCCATGGCGCCCCCTCAATCGGGTAAAGAAGTTTTTTACTCCCATTTCAAAATCCCAACAGCTTCAAACTTCAAGGGGATCCTGTCTGTGTAGTCCTGCCCGCTCTGGTGAAGAAAACTCCAGTTTCGGAATTTGTGATCTCAGTCCTTTCCCACATCAGCCCCGAACTCCTAAAACCGAAGCAGTCTCGTGCTTGCAGGCTGAACTCGGATCACAGGCTTTGGGCTCTCTTTCCTCCCTGGGATCATTTTCGTTTTTGTGCTGAATGCGATAGGCCTTGTCAACAGCAGAAATGAGGCCTGCAGCCCCCGATGAGTGCAGGAAACAGACACGCATTCTAGTCTTGTGAGCCCGACTCAGCCAGGGAAGCTCCTGGGGTGACTGAGGGGAGCCGGGCCCCGCCATAGAAAGAGTCTGGAGTCAATCCTAACTAGGTCCTGTGCCGACCCCAGTGCCAAAAGTCAGAACGTTGCCACTCTGCCCTTGGTCTCCAGCTCAGTATGTCTCCCGGCTATACCTAGATCACTGGAGAGTTAGCCAATGAGAAGGAGATTCATGCCAGCCTGCGCTCCCTCCCCAGCTGCACCTCTCCGGCTCTTGTTGCCTTCCTAATCCCTGAATCAGGCCTCCCCCCGGGCTCCCAGAAGAAAGCAGGGAGCAGGAGATATTTCCTCCCACGGAGCACTCCCTCCTGCTTCTGGTTCCGGAGGGAAAAGTCTTTCTTTCCTGTTGTGCTGAAGTTTGAGGGGTTTGGTATTTGGTTTTTTTGTTTGTTTGTTTTTTTTGCCTATTCAAGAAATTTTTTAATTTCTCTCCTTGAAGAATTTTTAAATGGAAAATTGGGGAATTTCAAGAAGAGTTTAAGGGCCTATGAATTCTTATACAGCCATGCCCCCGAGATAGTGCTGGTTCCGTTCCAGACCACAGCAGGAAAGCAAATACCACAAAACAGCAAGTCAAATGAATTTTTTGGTTTCTCAGTGCGTATAAATATTATGTTTACGCTATACTATAGTCTGTTAAGTGTGCAATAGCATTATGTCTAAAAAAACAAAGTACATACCTTAATTTAAAAATACTTTATTGCTAAAAAATGCTAACCGTCATCTGAGCTCTCAGTGAGTCATAATCACCGATCACAGATCCCATAACAAATACAATAATGAAAGAGTTTGCAATATTGCTTTAATTACCAAAATGTGACACAAAGACACAGAGTGAGCAAATACTGTTGGAAAAACGATGCCAACAGAATTTGCTCAACACAGAGTTGCCACAAACCTTCAATTTGCAAAAAAATGCAGTGTCTGCGAAGCACAATAAAGCAAAATGCAATAAAACGGGGTACGCCTGTAATCCGAATTCTCAGTATTAGACTTCTTTCTCCTTTCTTTTTCATTTGCAGACAGAGTCATTGGCTGGCTTTGTTCTCCCCAGGAAATGGTATTCACTCTTCACCCTGGCTGTCCTGCTCCCCCTCCACCCGGACTGGAGATGGGGCCACCCCCTTGGGGCAGGGGCCTGTGAGGGCTTCAGGGCAGGCCTAGATTCACAGACCAGCCCGTGTGCTCGAACTCTCTGGGCCTCAGTTTCTCATCAGAAAGTGATGTCGACCTCACAGGGCTTGGAGTGGGTTAACCAAGATGGCAAGTACCGTCCATGAACCTAATATACGAGCAATGAAAGTGATCTGCCCCAGCCGGCCCCCAACCATTTTTCTAGGGCTCCAAAGCTGGAATCCTAGGAAGACCTCAACTATGAATCTCAAGCCACAAAACGGAGGTCGAAGCATTAAGGGTGCAGAGATGTCTATTGGAGCAGGTGACTGTCACCCCGAAGCTGTTTCTGCTCCTTCTACAGCCCCCACCCTCCATCCCTTACCCACCCTGTTGCCTGGCTGTAGAGATCGTGAGCCCCAGGAGGCTGCACCGAGGACCCCAAGAAGAGGAGCCGGGGGTGGGGTGGCTGGAAGGGGATGGGTGTTTGTGCTGGAGGGTGCCTGGCAGTGAGCAAGCCTTGGAGCGCAAAGGGGAGACCGTGGGATTTGGGTGAGCTGGAAACATTCTCACACGTTCAGGTGTGAGTTACAACGTAACAGCGAAGGCTTAAAAGTCACAGCCGAGAAGGCAGCTGGAGGAGCGCAGGGACGCCTGCAAGAGCAGGAGAAGCCTGGAGAACAAATGTTCACCTCAGGGGCTCTCTCCAGAAATGATTTCAAAATTCAGCTTAAAAAAAAAAAAAAAGGAACATAGGAGCTTAATGATACATGATTTATGAAGGGCAATTTTGCAGGATGTAGCAAAATCCTTTAAAATATGTATATACTTTGACCCAGCAATTTCACTTCCAAGAATTCATCCCAAAGATTTAGTGATACCAAATGCGATGTGCGGACCTTGTTTGACTTCTCCAAACAGACTTAACTAAAAAGATATTTGTGAGACAATGGAGAGAGTTTGAATTCTGGCTGGATATTTGACAGTGAGTCATATCCAATCTGAGTAGAAGTTGTTATTAATTTTTTATCGACAGAAGCATGTACTTTATTCAGATTGCCTTATTTTTTTAATGATTATTTTATTGTATTGTTAATTGCGGTAAAATACACATCATATAAAATTTGCTATCTTAACCATTGCGAAGCATGCAGTTCAGCGGCACCAAGCCCATTCACACTGGTGCACAACCTGCGCCACCGTCCTCCTCCAGAGCTTTTTTCGTCTTGCAAAACTGAAACTCTGCCCCCGTTAAAAACTAACTTCCCATTGCCCCAGCCTCTGGCAACCACCATCCTACTTTCTGTCTCTATGAATTGGACTATTCTAGGTACCTCATATAAGTGGAATGATACAGTATTTGCCTCTTCGTGACTGGCTTCCTCCTCTTAGCATTGCAATATCCTCCAGTTTCGTCCATGTTGTAATATGTACCAGAATTTCCTTCCTCTTTAAGGCTGGAATATTATTCTATTTCGGGTTCCTGGACCCAATTCCGGCGTGTGGGAGAAGGAGATCCTCCCCCGCCAATGACAAGCAGTAATCGAGATGCCAGCTGAGTGTTCTACAATTCAACTCGATTCTGACACCATCAACTGGGAGATAGTACCGGATTCCACAGGTTCCAGGACTCAGTCCTGCAAGACTGTCCCCGCACCCCACCCACGTCAGATGCCAATCACAAGCCCAGGTCGTCACCTGGCCTTCTGATCAACTGGCTATAAATCACAGGTTTCCATAACCTCCTCCTCCTTTGGATGCTATTAATTGGCTAGAGCAGAAAAAGATATAAAAAGACCTAACTCAGGAACAGCAGATGGAAGAGAGGCATAGGGCGAGGTGTGGGGAGAGGGTGAGGAGTTTCCAAGCCTGATCCAAGTGCTCCACTCTCCCCACATCTCCACGGACTCAGCAGCCCAGACGCTCTCCGACCCTGTCCTTTTGGGGTTTCACAGAGGCCTCATTACATAGGCGTGATTATTAAATCAAATCATTGGCCTTTGGTGACTGGTTCAACCTCCAGCCCCTCTCCCTTCCCCAGAGGTGAGACTGAAAGTTCCAACCCTCCAATCAAAAGACTGGTTCTCTGGCAACCAGGCCCCATCCTTAGGTGCATCCCAATCAGTCAATAATATAACAAAAGACACCTTTATCACTCACATCACTTAGGAAATTCCAAGGGTTTTAGGAACTCCAGCAGAAACAGGGACAAAAACCAAATATATACTTCTTTTTGTAAGTCACAGTATCCTGTATTCCATTGTGTGTATTGTGAGAAAAATTAAAATAAGCCCCAAATGAAGTCATTTGCTCCCCATGACAGCAAACCAAGACTTAATGACAGTTTCAACCAATCCCAGTGATGTGGGAAACAAAAGCAGAAGAAAACTTATTAAATGTCCTTACTGTCTACAGCCCAGTGACAAGTCCTGGAAACGGGCAGAGTGATGTTCCTCTATGGACTCAACTGCCTCCGTGTTGACACTTTGCCCAGGGCAACAGGCAATCTTAGCCCAACCCCCAGACCCTGTACGTCTACTTTAACATATAAAAATTCCTTTGGAAACTTCCTTTATCTCTACTCCCCAAGATACACGTTGGCAGTCACCCCTCACCACGCATATGGGCCACCAATATACATCTGAAAGGTCTCATGACTGAGTTTTTACTGAACAGTAATAAAGGACCTTTCCTAACAATAGCTAGCCCCCTCAGGATCCTGGAAACCTTGTTTCCAGAATACTTGGAAAATTTACACTATCCCTAATCGTCCCCCAAATTGAAAATACATGACGGGCCACTCCTCATGACCCCAGCGCAGCTCTTTCTGCCCACAGGTCCTGTCCCCATGCTCTAATAAAACCACCTTTGCACCAAAGATGTCTCAAGAATTCTTTCTTGGCCGTTGGCTTCGAACCCTAACATCTTTCCTACATCACCATGAATGTGACCTTTTAATAGTCAGTCTACAATTTCCTGACCAGCACCAGTGAGGTCATCTGTGTGATAAAAACCCGGCCAATCCTTTCCCACCCAAAAACAAGATGCCCAGGCCTGTAACAATCTTCTCTTTCTTTTTGCTAATAACTCCCTGCCCCATCCTCTTTCCTGTAAAAACCTCTCATTTTGTGCAACTCCTCCACTTTCTAGATGGGATGCTGCTCGATTCACGAGTCGCTTAATAAAGCCAATTAGATCTTCAAATTTATTCAGTCGAATTTTGTTTTTTAACAGAACATACCACATTATTTTTATTCATCCGTCAACGCACTCTTGAGTCGTTTACACCTCTGGGCTGTTGTGAATAGTGCTGCTGTGAACATGGGTGTGCAAATATCGTTTCAAGACCCTACTTTCAATTCTTTTGAGTAAAATTATTAATTTTCATAGCCTGATAATGGAATTGTGGTCATGTTACTAAAACAAAGTCTTGATCTCTTAGAGACACATTCTCAAGTACTCATGGAAGAAATTGTTAGCTAGGATGCAGTGGGAAGTTACTCAAATAGAAGAGGGCCAAAAGTAGCTTCCCACTGCTAGATGTGTCTCGCGTGAGAGCCCCGTGGGTGAGCCAGTTTGAGCCAGACTGGAGCTGAGGACCTGAGCAGAAGCCCCCCTGAGCTGACTTGAAATTACATTTAGCTCATTATAATACTAAGATCTCCTCCTGTAGACGGAGCTTTCCACCACTTTGTGACGTATGCACTAGCATGTTGACATACCACGCATGTGCAACTGAACCAAAAGTGCCGATGCGAGTTCCCTGCCCCCGCCCCCTAGGACACTGAAGAGAAGCTTCTGGTGACACAGGAGACAGTGCTTTGAGAGTTGCCTCCTTGTCTCCTTAACAAGTAATCAAAAGTTCTTTGCTTTCAACGGTTCCTTGGGTTGTGTTCAATCTGGTGCACCCCAAGCTGGGAACACCTTGAGTTCAGTTACAAAATAATATGAGGGCTTAGGTTTGCATTAAATCCAGCAGGAGTGTGAGGGGGAGAGCTGAAACAAAATAGGACGTTTTGATAATTACTGAAATTGGGTGATGGGTAAGTGGGAGTCCGCCACCCTACTCTCTACTTTTGCATCTGCTGGTAATTTTTCATCCAAAGAAAAAAAAAGTTTAAAAACAGATGGGAATGGAGTAGATATATATTCATAGCAAAATAAAACACAAACTAAATGTACGATAATAGAGGTTTGTTAAATAAGTTATGATACATTTATATTACAGAATACACAAAGCAGCATTTTAAAATAATTTTGTTGAGTATATGTTACTTACAGGGATAGATATTTATAATATACTGTAAAATATTAAAAAGCAAGCCTATTCAAATTATGTGCAGTGTGTTTCTTTCTTTTTTTTTTTTTTTTAATATCTCTACAGAAGGCTGTGGCCAAAAACGTTACCAGATTACCTTTGGGGAGTGTGGTAAAGGGTAATATTTTCCTTTGCTGGCATTTCCTAATTGTTCTACCATGCGCATGAATCACTTGTTTAGTGAAAAATATTGTTGGGTTTTTGTGTTGTTGTTTAAAGATTTATTTATTCATTTTAAAGGGAGAGAAAGCAGGGGAGGGGCAGAGGGCGAGAGACAGAGAAGCAGACTCCCCGCTGAGCACGGAGCCTGACACAGGGCTCCATCCCAGGACCCTTAGATCATGACCTGAGCTGAAATCAGGAGTCTGGCACCCAACCGACTGAGGCACCCAGGTATCCCTAGTGAAAAATATTTTTAAAAGAAGGCATAACACCTGCATTCATAGCCACCTTGACAATTTCATCAGCTTCTCCTATGTATGAGTGTGTGTGAGTGTGTGTGTGAGTGTATGGCCGTGAGTGTGTGAGTGTGTCTGAGTGTGTGTCTGTTTTAAGACTCCTTAAGTGTCTACTAAATAAAATCGATAGATGGCGTTTGGGTGACAACTACATTCTTAACCTGATGGATAATTGATTTGTTCATAAATAATCTCTTTAGGAACTGTTAACAAATCAAAGCCATATTCCTGAGACTGACAGATCAATCCCTGTCTTAGTTAAGACCCTTTGGTCCGTCCCATAAACCAACCTCAGAAGAACCTAAGTCTGGTGAAAGTGTGTTCCCCAGACCCCTGAGGGGTTGTAAGGACAAAACCACTTTCATCGTAATATTAAAACATCATCTGCCTTCTCACGCACATTCTCTCATGAGCATACAGTGGAGTTTTCCAGAGGCTGCATGAACATGACCTCACAACAGGCTGAATGTAGAAGCAAGGATAAGAATCCAGCTGTCCTGTAGGAAGCCCGACATTAAAGAGATTTGCAAACGGGTTTATTGTTGGCATTTTTTCAATGAATTAATATTTTTCAACAGCTCAGTTTTAAATTCTGATTTCAGTAAATATCCACAAATATATCCACAGAAACAAAACCTCTTTGGAGTCCTTAACAACTTTTTAAACTGTAAAGGAGTTCTGAAAGCAAAACTTTTTGAGAGCCATTGTCCTAAATGAGCAAACCACAGAAGAGAAGTTCTTAATAAGGACACAAGATTCTGTCATAGGACACTATGGCAGTGGCCCCTAGAGCCACAGAACCTGGACTTTGGTACTGAGAAGTGCTCAGGACCCCAGGCAGCCTTGTCTTGGGTTTCTCCCTTTCAGGGGTCAGAGGCTCTGGTCTCTATTTCTCTTTGCAATTGAACCTCCCCTCCCTGTCTCCCTGCAGCCCCTCCATCTCTACTCCTCTTCTCTGTACAAGACAGGAAAGGCTGCGCAGAGAAACCACCCCACAGGCCCACCATGGTTTTGGCCCTGTGGGTGAAGAAAGCACTTCTCAGAGACGGAGGTCCTGTAATCTGTAGACACCCTGAAACACGCAGAGCATTTCCATCATTCTGCTTACTGAGACCCGTGGGGTCTTCTGTGCCAGCTTCCCCTTGGCCCCTCCAGCCTCCGCCAGCCTTGGACCACCCCATCGGGTGCTGCCACCTTAGCCATCTGAGAGCTCGGCTGAGCCACATCACTCCCTCATTGAACACCTGAATGGCCATCGCTCAATACCAAAGTCCTAATAGTCAAGACCAACCACAGTCTGATCCCAACAGACCACCTTACCATCAAACCCNNCTTTCCAGACCCCACACTCCAGCCGCAGAGAACGGGTCATGCTATTGCCCACACACCTGCTCTTCCTTCCTCCCTTGCTGGCCACTTCCACCAGGAAGCCTTTCCCTCCTCCTTCCCCTCTGGCCATGAATAGCCTGGCCCTCTCCCACCCCTTCTTGGGACACTTAATTCAGCTCTGCCTTATTGTCCGTATTATACCACAGCTCCCTTGAAGGCCTGTGGTATAACAAAAAATAAATATGTGGTCTTTGTCCCCAGTTCCACACAGCTCCTAAAACCTTTGGGATTTACTGTCTTTTGTATGCTAATGAGATGGATCAAGGAGGGGGGGGCTAGATAGCTTCAGATGGGAAGGGATTAGAGGGTTGGAACTGCCAGCCCCAACCCAATTTCTGGGAAAGAGAGGGGAGCTGGAGATTGAGTCACCAATGGCCCATGATGCCTAATGAAACCTAGATAAGATCTACTTAACAATGGGGCCCAACAGCTTGCAGGCTGGGGAACTCATGGAAGTGCTGGGAGGGTGACGCCCCTGGAGAAGCCACGGAAGCTTCTCATGCACCCCCATTCCTTGCCTTATGGTCCTCTTCCATTTGGTTGTTCCCTAGTGATTGCTCCTTTATAATAAACCAGTAAGTGTTAAGTAAAGTGTTTTCCTGAATTCTGTGAGTCATTCTAGCAAATTATCAAACCTGAGGAGGGGGTGGTAAGGACTCCCAAATTATAGGCAGTCAGAAGCACAGTGGCCTCTGGGTCTTGCAACTGACATCTGAAATGGGGACAGTCTTGTCGGACTGAGCCCTCAACCTGCGGGATCTGTGCCAACTCTGGAAGTTGAGCTCAGAGTCGAATCGAATTGTTAGACACCCAGTTGGTACTGGAGGATTGCAGAACGTGTGTGGGAATAAAACATATCTGTTGTCAGAAGTGGTGTCACCCGATGGCATGCCCCCAGGAACAATCCCAGGGCCTGGCTTACAGCGAAGGAAGTGACAGGGCGGCCGAGGAGGAAGTGCTATGCTGGGGGACTCCGCCTGGCCTGGCCCTGGGGGCGCTGTAACACCCAGCCAGTCTTATCACCTCTCTGGGCCTCCCCCATGCAATGGAGTATTGAGACCCATAATCTCGGAGGCCCCTTCATATCTAAACCAGTTTAGTGCCAGTCTAGGATTTGATAAAGCCTCTGAATCCAGGTCATTGTTAATAACACTTGATCAATTGTTGGCAAAAAAACAATATTTGAAAAAAAATCTATCAGTAACAGTTTTTAAAACCACATAAACTTTTTAAAGACCTGAATTCAGTGAGGGGAATTTTTTCCTTCTAAATAGGCACAGACTCAGTTAAATCCCTACTGGGTTTTCTTTTTTCCAGGGTAAGTTCCCTTATTTGCTGCCCATCTATAAATTCAACCTTCTAATTTGGGTATTAATTCGTCATTCCTCCCCACTTTGGTTCCCAAGGCTTCCGAGCCCAGAACCATTTGTGACTTTAACGAAGGAACTGCTGGTCCCTCTCTCCTGGATCATTAATAAAGAGGCTCCGGAGAGCGGGGACAGGCGGCTGGCCCTCACCCGCGTGATGGATGACTGCCGAGCCTCATCCTTTGCTGCTGTCCCTCTACATTTCTCACCCACGTGAGCATACTCCTACCCAAGCCAACGAAGCCATCATTTTTCAGGCAGCTTCGAGGAGAGGCTGGCCTTCCCAGCCACATGTTTTCTCCGCATCTGTGCTCAAAAGAGCTTCCATCATTCACCTCCTTTCCCCCATGACATCCCTCTGTTCCTCCCTCTAACTTCTGATGACGTAAATGCAGGTGGTAACCAGCCGGTTTGGAGAAATCCGTGTGCCGTTTCGCACTGACACCCACTGTATTCTCTCCCTCCTTTGTCTGTTGGTAAAATCCGTGCTCAGGAGCCCCCTCGGAGCTCTGGGTCTCCCAGCCTTTCAAAGTGACTTGTGCGGCAGCATGGACCAGAGACAGCAGCTCCTGCATCCCCACAGGTGGGGAGGGACGCAGGACTAAGTGTGAGGCTGGGCCTGATAATAACCAGCACATGAGACTCATATCTGTCCCATTTTCACACCACAGCTCAAAGAGTAGTTCAGCAGTAGTTCAGTTGTTCAATAGGTCAGCAGAGGATAACCAGGCTGGGGTGTTCAGGGAGGACTTCTGAGGTCTGTCTGGGTTCCCTAGGGGAGGCATGCGCAGCTCGTGGCCAAGACATTCACCTGCCCAAAGTAAGCTTCTTTTTTTTTTTTTTTTCCAAAATGAGCTTCTGCCCGCTTGCCAGAAGCCCAAGTTTGGGGGGCGGGGGAGGTTTGCTTAATAAGACTCTTACAACCCAGTATTGTCATCCTGAAACTCTAGCATATTCACCCTAGGTGGTTGCCGACAGGGAGGCACGTCCCTGGTCTAAGACCCAGGTTCTGGGAGCTGTTCCCTAAGTGCACCTACCGTCGTGAGCTGGCTCCTTGATGAGTTACAGGTAGAGACTACACCAGATGGAGTTGTCACGTAAAGCAAACTTTATTTGCAGCAAATAAGGAAATAAAGGGGAATAACTTCCGAAGCTGTGACAAAGCGCAGCGCCTTTACTTAGGGTTTAGGATGAGTGTTCGGAAACGGAGCTTTGTCATTGCATATGGAGGGGCACACAGTTCGGTAGATGCACTTCCTACGCTTTGAATGTTATGTGGAGGCAGCTCCCGCTCCTCCCAGGGCAGAGACTTCAACATTATAAGGGAGCCGAGGTAACTGTCAAGGTAACTGACAAGGGAAGGGGCTATGGGCTGGCTCCCCTATAAAGGAGACGGGGTCTTGGGCTTGTTATCTGGAGTAAGGAACCAGGGTTTGCTTACGTTTGAAACAACACCGGGAGTTTTTGGCATTGATTTTTTTTCTCTGATGTGGTTAGGTTCTTTCCCAGCCTGGTAGAGATCGTTCGTTTTTGCACGCCCTTTGTCCCCTTAAAATCCTTAACTACTGAACTGTTTTGCATTTCTTTGTAATTCTGACACCTCCTCGGGAAGTTCTGCAAGAAGGTGCTTAGGGAAGTAGAGCTGGTCAGGCACAGACCATGGGGGCCTGAAATGACTTCTCCTGTGTCACAAATGCTCTCTCTTGTCCTGCTTTTTCTGGGAACCCGCCACTCTTTCTGCTTAGACCTACTCACCACCAGCTCCACCGGTGCACAGATTATCAGGTAATGCCTAGATACCACACATGCCCAGCCGCACGGCAACTTGGGTTTGCGACATCTGTCATCTCCTGAATCTGAGGGACCAAGGCAGTCTGAGCACAACAGACCTAATCATACCAGAGGACAGGAGAGGGGACAGCCCTGCATTCAAGGACTGGACCTCCAGGAACGCAGGTACACACACACACACACACACACACACACACACACACTGGCTGGGTTAGGTGCCTGCCTCTGCACTCCCATAGTATTAATCGTCTGTTCACTTGTCCGACAGTCATCCTCACCCCCACATTCCTCACCCCAGCTGCTGTTAGCCCCTGGAGGGCAGAGATGTATAACATTCACACCTGGATCCCAGCCTTCCACACAGCCTGGCTCCAAATGGGAGTCCTGAATGCTGCCGAGCTGAACTGAGGCATGGGGGGCAGGGAGGGCGTGGGGGCATGCAGTGCCTCTCAGCCCCTTGAATGTCTTCTCCCTGCAGAAGCACAATACGTGTATCCCGGCCGGGCTGCCTGCCAGCAGCGCAGAGCTGGGTGCTCCTTTTTCCACGGACCCAAAAGCAGGGGCGGGGGTTGGGGAGCCTCATACTGGCAAAGGCAGCGCAGGCTCTGAGAACAGACAAGAGCTGGTTCATTCCTGAGACGAGCTGCTGACCCTTTGAGCCTCCGCTTTCTTAGCAGTAAAGTAGAGGTAATATGATGACTGCTAGGGTTGTTAGCAGGAGGTGAGAATACCAAGCCCCGTGCCTGGCAGGTGGTAAATTCTCGATGAGTGCCATTTGTCGTTGTCACTTTAATTCCATCCTGGAACACACAGCCTGCAAAGTCCCATTCCATCATCCAGAGCACAGTACACAATTCCATCCTCATCCCTCTGACCAGTTACTTGAGGGACAAATTGGACCTTTTCAGATGCTCTGGAGGTACATGAAGCGTACAGTTGCCAGACTTATCAAATAAAAACATAGGACACCCAGTTACCTTTGAATGTCAGATAAATGGTGAATACATTTTTAGTATAAGTATATCCCAAATGTTGTGTGGAACATACTTATACTTAAAAAGTTTTCATTGTTTATCTGATACTCAGAGCTAATGGGGCACCCTATATTTTATCTACCAATCCTGGTGAAGCTCTCATTTGATGGGATCTGATCTTTGCCAGGCCAATTGTACCTTATTTTGAAGGCTCTCACCCATTCTCCATGACAAGAGGCTTCCGAAGATGTGGTGAGAGGTTTCCCAACTCTTTCGTAACTGGTATAGGGAGGAATCAAAATGCATTAGAGTATAAAGAAGCTTTCATTTTCCCAGTACCTGCCACTTGCTGGGCTCACTCACAACCTCGCCCACATTCCCGCTGGGGAGCAGCTCCCATAATGACATCACAGTTGGACTCCATAATTCTGTGGTCATTTTCAGTTAATTAAAGCAATCTCATTCTGGCTGTTAAGGCTCAGTTCAATTCATTTTAGAACTTGAGTCTCATTTACAATTCAAAGCACTCCCCGCCCCTCCAGCACAGGCCAAGTTCATGGGCCTTAAAGCTGGGAAGCAGAAGGGCATACTTCCCAATGTTTGCCCCTCCGGGTTTGGGATGGGAAAAAGAAGGGAAACAGGTATCCCCTGCAGGACTGCCCTAGGAGGCTGCGGTCCTCTCTCCTGGAGACTAATGCTAGTCCAGTTAGGAGGCATGGAGCCCCTTGTGAGAGGCACCCCACTGTCCAGCTGAACCCCAACTATGGGCCTCCCTTCACATTCCCCTCTGATAATGCTTCTGGCTCATGCTGCAGAGGTCCTGGCCAGCCAAGCCCATTCCAGCCACTCTCTGGGGGACCTGTGGACACAGCTCCTGTTTCTCCTGGGTACTGGAAGGGGGTGGTCTTTGTTCCACGCCCATGGGCTGCCCTCACTGAGCTCCTGTCTCAATATTTTGCAGCATCAGGCACTACCGCGAGTCAGGTTCCCCGCAAACAGACTCTGAAATGAGCATTTGTGAACAAGTGAATTATTAAGAAATGCTCCTAGGAGGAACCTGTTACAGACCAAGGGGAAGATAGGGAAGGGGAACAGCTGAGAAAGGGTCTGACTTCATCTTGTAGAAACTCTGGGGCCAGCAAATTATGACTTCAGCAGCCAAAGCCGGCCCGCCACCCATATTATGTGGTCTATGAGCTAAGAATGTTTTTTTTTTAATATAAAATGCAAAAATCTTCAGCCTTAATAGATTTTGTCTCTTGACCTGTAAAGTATAAAATAGTTACTATCTAGCCCTTTATGGAAAAAGTTTGCCGATTCCTGGATAGTGTGTAGTCTTTGACTGGATCCTGGTTTGACAAAGTGTCTGTGAAAAGCTTTTAGGGAATAATTAGGAAATTTTTATTACGAACTGGTGTTAAGTGATATTAGAAAATTAGTTAGAGATGAATGCTTAATTATTTAGGGTTGAAATATTGTGATGATTGTAATTTGCTTTAAATACTTCAGTAAAGCAAATAAGTCACATATGGTAAATGTTAATGATTGTTAAGTCCAGGTGATCGATGTCATTACACTGTTCTCATTACTATAGGTTTGAAATTTTTATAATTAAAACTTATGAAATTAATATACATCTTCCTCTTTTTTCACCTTCTGTATCTAAGCCATTGACCAAGTCCTGGCTATTTTACTCTCTAGATGGCTCCCAAATGTGTCCCTCTCCTTCATCCCAGCTACCAGACTTTGAGCCCAGGCCTTCATCAAAGACCACCCAGTGGGGGCACCTGAGCATCTCAGTCGGTTAAGCGTCTGCCTTAGGCTCAGGTCATGATCCCAGAGTCCTGGGATCAAGTCCTGCATCAGGTTCCTTGCTCAGCGGGGAGCCTGCTTCTCCCTCTGCCTCTGCCTGTAGCTCCCCCCTGTTTGTGCGTTCACTTGCTCTCTCTCTCTCAAATTAATAAATAAAATCTTAAAAAAAAAAAAAGGACCACACAGCAGTGCAGATTCATTGTGTATGGGAATAAAACAAACAGACCCATAATAATCCTTCTTTCAGCAAATACAGTTGATCCTTGAACAGTGCAGGGGTTGGGGCACTGACACCCCTCGCCGACCCCGTGCAGTCAAAAATCCATGTATAATTTTTAACCCCCCAAAACCTAACTGCTAGTTAGCCCACTGTTGATGGAATCCTTAGTGATAACAGAAAGAGTCGATTAATAGATATTGTGTATATATATGTGTTCTACCCTGTATTCTTACAATAAAGCCAGCTAGAGAAAAGAGAATGTTATTAAGAAAATCATAAGGAAGAGATAATATATTTACAGCACTGTACTGTATTTATCAAATAAAATCCACATATAAGTGGGCCCTTGCTATTTGAACCATGTTGTTCAAGGGCCAACTGTATTCATTCAGTGCCCTGTACATGTCAGGCACTGTGCTAGGCCCCGGGGATGCAGCAGTGACTCCCCATGGCTGTGCCCTCCCAGACAGTCCGCAGGCCTCAGAAACCCCCCATGGATCACCACTCACCACAACCACAGGTGTTCATGATGATGTCACCAAACAATCAAGAAAGGGTTTAGGAGTACCTGGGTGGCTCAGTTGGGTAAGTGTCCAACTCTTGATTTCAGCTCAAGTCACGATCTCAGGGTCGTGGGATCGAGCCCCACCTCAGGCTCCACGCGCTCATCGGGGAGTCTCCTTAGGAATCTCTCTCTCCCCCTCATCCTCTGCCCCTCCCCCTGCTCATGCTCTCTCTGTCTCTCCCTCTCTCTCCCATAAATAAATAAATCTTTAAAAAGGGGGTGGGGGTTAGTTATACCTGGAATCTCCCATGTAAAAGGACCGGAGCTTGTATTACCCACTCCAGAAAGATATCCATGACACAAATTTTCATTTCTTTTTTTAACTTCGGCTACTGAGAGTGGGGTCATTCCGCCAGGGCTGAGCCCTCAGGCTTCCCTCCGTGTTGTCCCCACCCCAGCATACCCCATGGTTCTACCCAGTGGGGTGCTGGAAAAGTTTTATAAGCCAGCTCTCTAGAAAGGAAAGAAAAACCTCTAATGTGTACATTTGCCAATCTCCGTGGTGTAGATACTCCCATTCACACCAAGGCACCAATGCGACGTCTCCGAACACACAGCTGGGGAGAGGAGCGAAGCAGCCCATTAGCAGGGTTCCTACCACACAGTTACGACCGTCGGAAATCATCTCAAGAGCAGACTCATAGCAAAAGGTAGTAAAATATTAGAAAAGCCATGAGTTTTAAGTACGTTTTACCTTTTAAAAATATAGTTTATGTCATTAACGTTTCCATAATTTAATTTTTTTAAAGATTTTTTATTTATTTATGTGACAGAGAGACAGCCAGCGAGAGAGGGAACACAGCAGGCGAGTGAGAGAGGAAGAAGCAGGCTGCCAGTGGAGGAGCCCGATATGGGACTCGATCCCCGAACGCCGGGATTCGATTCCGGAACGCCGGGATCACGCCCTGAGCCGAAAGCAGACGCTTTAACGACTGCGCTACCCAGGCGCCCCACCATAATTTAATTTTTAACACTGGCTGAATTTAACAACAGCTGGCTTGCAACAGTCCTGGAAATGTAACTAACAATGGGCTCTCACGGTCCGAACCTGCTCCGGCCCCCTCTGCTCCAACCCAGGGCACAAACTGAACGCTTTGCAGTGGAATTGGCCCGAGCTGAGTTCATTTGAGCGAAGTCATCCAAATTCAGCACCTCGGCCTCCCCAGCTGAGCCAGCCTGGGGAGTAGGAACAGCAGAGGCCACCTGCCACCTGAGCACCTGGATGGCTTCCCTACACGCGTCCTTAGCCCCTCATCTGCACACCTGCGCCACCGCTTTTCAGGACCGTGTGAAGAAGCAGCCAGAGTAACACACGGGAGCTAGGCAGGGACCAGCATTTCTGCTATAATGCATTCCTAAAAAATCATGGGTTCTGCAAAATGGCACACTAAAATGTCTTTTTTAAAACACAGTTTATGAGAAAAATAGGTTTCAGAGCAGACAGACCACTCCAAAACTAGGAGTCGTTGTAACCAGAGCACTAATAAAAACAATAACAGCCTAATAAAAATACCCATAGGGTGAAATCCCCAGCTGCGTGAGCACCCGGCGTTGGTGCTCATGGAACCTTTAAGCCCTGGGGCTTGAGCTTTGTCCTTGGAGAAACGGGTCCTTGCCAGCATTTCCTTCCAAGAGAGACTGCATTGGAATCACAAGTCTGATCCAGGCTGTAGGCTGTTTTGCCCACCATTTTTTTAACATAGTGGGAAACGTCTCCCCAGGTTGGCATGGCACCCACAGCTCTACGGGCAGCTGAACTTTGTGGAAAGTGTAGATTCTTCAAGCCACCAAAGCAGCCATTCCTTGCACTAAAGGAAGCCCTTCTGTGGAATTTTCAGCTTTTCTTCTCCAGGTCTCTCACCTGGTGGAGGCTCTCTATCATTGTGAGAAAGATAGCCCCGTCCGCCCGCACGCGTCTTCACCCTGAACTACTGAGAAAGTTCAAGTACGAGCCCACACATTTTCCTGACATCATTCCCCTATTTACCAAGCTCCCGTGACTAACTCATATCACAGAAATAGTTGCTGAAGCAGAGCATGCTTCAGGGATGGCTTAGAAATAGTTCATCAGGGGTACCTGGCCGGCTCAGACAGTGGAGCAGGCAACTCTTCATCTCACGGTCATGAGGTCAAGCCCCACGTTGGGCATGGAGCCTATAAGAAAGACAGAAAGAGAGGAAATTAGGAAGGGAGAGAGGGAGGGAGGGAGGGAGGGACTGAGGGTTCTTCAGAATAAAAACCATTCCCCTCCTCAAAAGCCCATAATTCCTACGAAGCCCCCCAGTGGAGGAGGGCCGGGGCTTCAGAATTATGGAATTTACAACATAGCCTTCTTTACTTAGCAAGATTCATCCCTCATTAAGCAAACCTATATTTAGGTTTGCACATTTCTTCAGGGTAAACACTTTCTCTGCACCTGCTTGCCATAAAGACAGAGAAATGAGTCATTCATTTCCAAGAGGCCACTCAGCACCATTTACCATTTCAGACCCCCACACACACACTTACACAACCCTTCCAAAGCTATTCTTCACCTGACCAAGAAAAGTCACAAAATCAAAACAAAAAGACCCAAACTTCAACTCCTTAAGAAGTAATAAAAGTCCCCAATGCTGTTCAGGGGTTTTTCCAGTTGTTGACCATTTCCATTTTGTAAAACCCTCTCTCCTCATTACCAATTCAATTTAACAAATATTGGTTGAATAATGACTGTGTCCAGCCCTGTGCCGGAAGTTGGAAATCCAGGGAAGAGCTTCTGTTTAGAAAGACTGGAACTTGTAAAATTCAATTTAGAAAGATTTTCATTAACTTTGTTTTGTTTTAACTTTGGCTACTGAAAGTGGTGAGCAACCTGGGCCATTCTCCCAAGGGCTTGGACCTGAGTTTTCCTCTTTTCCAAGACAAGAGGGGAGACAGACATAGAAATGAATTGCTGTGCAGCTGAAAAGGAGCAACATCCAAAAATATTTGCAGGTAGAGAAGTAGGACAGAGAAGGGAGGAATGTACCCTCATGCTCAGGTTTCTGAGAGGCCAGTGATGCCTTCTTAGAGAAGGTGATACTTGAGAGGGGTTTCGAAGGACACACAGGAGTTTTCCAGTTGAACTGAGATTGACAGGCCATTAAAAGGAAAGAAAATAACAAGCACTAGCGAGATGACTCAGAAGGCCATTGAAAGAACTTTAAACAAGCCTCCAGAGAGGAGGTATCCCCAGCAGGGCCTCTCAACATCAGCACTATTAACATTTTTGACTGGATATTTCTGGGTTGCTGATGGGGGGCTGGGGGAGGGGACTGTGCTATGCATTATAGGACATGCAGCAGCATCCCTGGCCTCTACTCACTAGATGCCAATCGCACTGACCCACAAATTGTAACGACCACAAATGTCCCCAGACATGGCCAAATGTCCCCTAGAGGACAAAATCATCCCAGATTGAGAATCACTGCTCCAGACATTATTCCTGCTGACACTGGCATAGAAATTTGGGCAGAGGGGATGCTGTGGAAAAGAACTGATATCCCCTTAAGGGCCACATATATGTGGCTTTCCAAGCAGCTCACAGCCCAGGTGAGAAGCAGTACCCACCACTCCGGGTGTATTTACCGGGTCAGGGAAATCGAGTCGTACATATCAAGGACAGGCACAAAAGCCAAGACAGGACCAGGTCCTGGGACTCCCGGACCACAGCTTCCTCTCGGTCCTCCTCCCACCACATCAAGCCCCTGAGAACATGCAAACGGCTCCATTTCAGAAAAACAGCTGTTTGGGGGAGCTGCCAGGGAACTGCACCGTGGGGGCCAGAAGGCGACGGCCCGGGGCCCCCAGCAGCTCTGTGCTCTCTGAGTAACGATGGTAACAGTGCTGGACAGCGGCACAGCCTTCGGAAAGCTCCGAAAGCTCGAAAGCTCGCTGTAAGGAGAAACAGCCTCATTCTTTCTGGGGCTCATCTCCATCTCTCATGGGGCCACTGGGGGTCCTTTGGCACTCCCTCTCAGGCCACAGCTGTTAGCCAAGCATTGGGAAAGAAGTGACTGGCCCTGTGTTGGCAGCAGGAGAGGAGCCAGCTCATCTAGATTCTGCAAAATCCTGAATAGAGCGGCAAGGCTTCCAAGGTCACGTGACGCGAGGGATCCGGTGTGAATCCCGGGGCGGCGGGCCTCCAGCCCTGTCTCTCCTCTACCTGTCGGGCAAACCCTGCATGGCCTGAACACCCCATGCACAAGCCCGGCCTCTCTTGGCCCCGCCCCTCAGGTAAAATAGCCCCTTCCCACCACTCCCTGAGAAGCCCCTCCTTGTTTACCATCGTCTCTGGTGCAGACTGCCAGCCCTCTGATGGCTGAGGGCTGGGGGCCAGGTCTTCCCCCTCGTCCTGACGGCAGGACGGAGCACAGCGCAGGCTACAGAACAGAACGTGTTTGCTGAACGGATGAAATCGCCCCACCTCACTGTCCCTCCTTGACTCCACAACGAAACAGGAAGGGCCTGGCCCCATCTCAGCCAGAGCTGGGCCTGTGTGTGTGTGTGTGTGTGTGTGTGTGTGTGTGTGTCTTCTCCCAGCTTCTGCTGCATCCAGATTTCCTACTCTTTGGGGGTGGTCCTCCTCCAGGGCCAGTGTAAGTGACTCTTTCTACCTGAGGTGTGAATGGCTAACAGCGCACGTGTTCTCACCCCAGCTAACAGGGGCGTCCTCCTACAGCCTCCTGAGTACCTTCACCCAGAGATGCCGGAAGTGTACGTGAAACGTGTGTTCTCTGGACCGAAAGCAAGGGCCAGCTGGGGGCGGTTTACTATTTCCTACCCTGATACAGGGAGTGAGCAGGCTGCTTCCAGCAGCAGACAGGATTTGGGCATATGCTAATAGCCTTGGGAAGAAAAGTGCAGGTGTTTTCTTCTGAGAACTTGGAGTGTTTGGGGACTAAGTCAGCAACTGTCAAATGATGAATGTTGAATGCTCCTTCTAAGAGCCTATGGAAGATTCGTGAGACTTGCCCTTGGTGAAATGGCAGGACATGTTTGAAGGATTTTCTGTGAGAAGTTGGTTCAGGTGGTGAACAATCTACAGATGTAATGGTTTGTATTTGGGTTTGTTTTTTTTAATAATTGACCCCCTCTCTCTCTACTCTCATTACAAGAAATTATGAATGAGAAGCATAAAGCTCCCTGGTAGAGCTGATATCCCTGGGAAGGAGACAATGGAAATAAGGCAAAAGGCCTAGTAACAACGCCAGGACCTAGTGTCAGAGCATAAGTGATGACAGCAATGGCAGGGATTTCAAGGTGGTGCCAGGACCCAGAGACTTCTGTGTATTCCATTGGCTTATACTTCCATGAGGTCAGGGACCCTATGTGTCTTACTCATCACCAGCATAGGGCCTCTTTATACTTACAAGTTAAGTTAATTCCTTAATGCTATGTGAGTGTCTACCTGTTTCACCTATAACTAAAGCCATCTCGGGCCATGGGCTATAAGACAGGGAGGAGGATGGGCACCATGAGTAGCCAGCAAGCGGTGGACCAAATTATCACAAATGGTCCTTGGCTACACCACACCTAGCGGCTTCAGACATGGACCCATCTGAAAGGGTTTGTTAAGGTTGCCTGCCCCATGACCCACCCCTCAAGGTCAGAACCAAGGGCAAAGTTCGGATAGGCAAAGAAGAGGGAAAAGAATATTCCAAACTGAGAAAGGGGACCATATCTATGCTTATATTAGGGCTACTCAAAAGCAACAACACCCTTTCCAAAATTTTGATCAAAGAACAGTACCTCCTAGCATAAAACACCCAAAAATGCTGGATAAATATAATAAGGACCCTTCTAAACTGTGACAAAGCCCCTAAGGAAGGACTGGATTTTCCAAGAGGCCAAAAAAGACTTGAGCTGTTACTGAGAAACCTGGTCAAGAGGATGTGGCAGGGAGGGGGAGGGAAGAGGGGGATTGGGGTCTGGTGTCTGTATGGAGTGGAGATGTGAAAAAAAAAAAAGCAAAAAAGTACAAACCAGAAAAAAATTGTCACCAATTCAACTTAACAATAAAGAAATCTTGGCTGGCTGGCTGGATGGATGGATAGATAGATAAAACATTTCCCTGGCAATTCATAATCACAGACTTGCTTTCACAGATGTGGGGCTCAAATTTATACAAACCTAAGTTGGCCCAGGAAACCCCAAGGTAAAAAAAAAAAAACTCAAAAGTTGGTTCTAAGCTAACGATACCCCAGGGGAACTTGGGAGACGCAAATGCTCTGGAGTTGGGCATATTATTGGAAAATCTAATATTATAAACATATCCATTCTCTCCAAGTGGATTCATAGATTCAATATAATACTAATCAAAACCCTAGCAGGTGTTTTTGTGAAAATTGACGAGCTGATTCTAAAATTCATATGGAGACAAACCATGAGAGACTCTTAACTATAAGAAACAAACTGAAGGTTGCTGGGAGGGGAGATAAGTGGGGGGATGGGGTAACTGGGTGATGGGCATTAAGGAGGGCATGTGATGTGATGAGCACTGGGTGTTATATGCAACTGATGAATTACTGAACTCTACATGTGAAGCTAATGATGTCAGCTAATTGAATTTAAATAAATAAAAAAATTCATATAGAATGCAAAGAACCAAAACACTTTTGAAAAAGAAGAGCAAAGCTGAAGGTCTTACACTATAGATATCAAGACCCTTTATAAAGCCACAGCACTTAAGATAGTGCTATACTGGCACAAGGATAGACCAATAAGGAAGAATAGAAGGCCCAGAAATAGACCTTCACATATACAGGCACACAATTTATGGCAAAGGTGGCACAGAAGTGCAAAAATAAAGCTTAACCCCAACCTCACACCATACCAAAAAAGCAATTCCAAATGGATCGTAGATCTTTGTAAAAGGTCAAACAACAATTCTAGTTAATAATAGGAGAATGCCTTCATGACTTTGGGGTAGGCAAAGATTTTATAAGCAGGACCCAAAAAGCCCTAACAACCATTAAGGGGAAAATTAATAAATTGGACTAGAGTACATTAAGAATTTCTGTTAAAAAGAGAAAAAGTAAGCCATAGAGTAGAAAATATTTGTAATACATTTATCTCTCAAAGTGTTCATGTCCAGAATACATAAGACATGAGCAACTACTTTGCAAGAGAAGATATTTAAACACCAATAAACACATGAGAAACTGCTAAAGTCATTCTTATTAGGGGAGATACATATTAAAACCACAGTGTGATTCCACTAATCACCCATAAGAATGGCAAAAATGAGAAAGATAGACAATACCACGTGTTGGTAGGATGGGGAGCAGATGGAACTCTCACGAGTCTCTGAGTGTGGGAGTGTGAAATGGTGCAGCCGCTTTGGAAGGATGACAGTGTCTGTAAGGCTGAACATATGTAACCCCCATACCCCTGCAATGCCACTCTCAGGTATATGCCCAGCAGAAGAGCTTCATCCGCGTCACAAGCATATGTATAAAAACGTACATATCAGTACTACTGTGGCAGCCAAAACAAGAACACAAAGCAAAAGGGCACCTGGGTAGCTCAGTCGGTTAAGCATCTGCTTCAGCTCAGATCATGATCTCAGGGTCCTGGGATCGAGCCCCGCAAAGGGCACCCTGCTCAGCAAGGAGTCTGCTTCTCTCTGTCCTTCTGCCCCTCACCCATCCCCACTCATGCTCGTTCTCTCTCTGTCTCAAATAAATAAATAAGATCTTTAAAAAAAATACCCCACAAAACAAGCATGACATGTCCACCATCCGTAGAGCAGACAGATCCATTGCGATCTAGTCCTACAGTGGAATTCTCCCCAGCAGTGAAAATGAGCTCTATCACTGCATGAAGCGGCATAGATGAATCTCACAAGATAATGCTGAGTGAAAAAACCAGGGGTACCCACTGTATGAGTCCGTGTATCTGAAGTGCCGAAACAAGCAAAATGAATCTATGTTGTTAGAAGTCAGAATGTTGCTCACCTTTGGGAAGTAGTGACTCTAAGAGGGTATGAGGGGGATTCTGGAAAGCTAATCATGTTTTCGTTGCTTGATTTATGTGGTGATTACACACAGATCAAGAGTTTATTTTTTGGAAGTTTATTAAGCTGTATATTTACAACATATGTACTTCTGGGTATGATGTTACACTTTCACAAAAAGTTTACTTGACAAAATTGTTTAAATCTTTTTGGAGAAATATGCCCTTGACCCATCCCATATGGGATCGCCATAAACAAAACTCTAGTAAAGATGGTTTGAGAATCCATACTTCCAAAACACACAAGGGAAGGATTTGCCATGAGTAAGAGTCAGAAAATGTCAAAGAAATCCCCCAAAAAAGCAGGATTCGACTTCTAAGAACCTCAGATAACAGGGATTATGAAATGCTAGGCCTGTTTTCTAAATTGTGGCCCCAACCCAGCAGCATCAACATTACCTGAGAACTTGTCAGACATGCAATCTTCCATTGGCCTCACCCAATCTCACAGTGGGTTATCCAGTATCTTTCCTGCTTTAAGAGTGAGTCTCACCTCCCAAAAAAGCCTGTAAGCTTCTAGACAGGTCTGAGTCAGCACGAATAGAGCCACAGGGATCCAGGCTGGGGTGTCTCCTGGACACAGCTATGGTCCCACCTTCTCATCGTCAGTCATTAGCTGGTGACATGGGGATAGTCGGCTTGAATGTGTCCCCCATAGACCATAAGCATCCCCACCACTAAACCCCAGGGACCCAGTAGAGTTGGAAGAGGAGATAAAGTCAAACAGACCCCAGCCCCATCACTTGAGCCTTGTGACAAATATCAAGGTACCTCACTCTGCTACGCTTCAGATCCTCAGGGGTGGAATGGGATTCACCCTGGTATTGCCTCGTAGGTTGAAGTAAGTTCAACAAAATTGTATTTTTTTAAGATTTTATTTTTAAGTAATCTCTACACCCAACATGGGGCTCAAAATTTGAACCCTGAAATCAAGAGTCACATGCTCCTCCAACCTAGCCAGCCAGGCTCCCCCAAAATTGTATTTTTTTAAGATTTTATTTATTCATTTGAGAGAGAGAGAGAGAGCAGGGGGGGGTTGGGCAGAAGGAGAAACAGACTCCCTGCTGAGCAGGGAGCCCGATGTGGGACTCCATTCCAGGTCCTGGGATCACGGCCTGAGCCAAAGGCAGACGTTTAACCGACGAAGCCACCCAGGCACCCCCACCCCAAAAATTGTATTTTTTTTTAAGATTTTATTTATTTATTTGACAGAGAGACAGCCAGCGAGAGAGGGAACACAGTCACGGGGAGTGGGAGAGGAAGAAGCAGGCTACCAGCGGAGGAGCCTGATGTGGGGCTCAATCCCGGAACGCTGGGATCACACCCTGAGCCGAAGGCAGACGCTTAACCGCTGAACCACCCAGGCGTCCCCCAAAAATTGTATTTTAAAAGCACCTAGCACAATACCTGATCTGTAGCAAGCACTCAATAGATGTTAACAACTATTAATAGGAGTTATCAGGAGTTCAATAAATGTTTGTTATTGTTGCTGCTGCTACTGGATAGGAGCAAATTACAGAATGTATCTGAAGGAGCAAACTTCCACAGGAATCGGTAAAGATCACACTCGGAGAAATATTTGAGCAGCCCCAGCACAATGCCAAATGGGGACCTGATACAAATTAGAAAAAGTGTCCCCCAAGACACATCAGGGCCGTCTGCCAAAAGATTGTTATAGGAACTCCCCAGATGTGCAATTCTTCGGTTTCCAGCAGCAGATGTGCTTCACTCTGCACACGGGAGGCGGCCGGTCCAGGAGGGTGACAGTCAGGAGGCAGAGGTCAGAGTCTCTGGGGGTGGCGCTGCAGCTGGCTGCCTGTGCCCACAAGAAGCACTGGGCCCATGGGAAGGGAGGGAGAGGGAAAGGGGAGGGGGAGGGGGAGAGAGAGAGAGAGAGGGAGGGAGAGGAGAGAGAGAAGTCAAGGAGCGCCTAACAGGGACACCTGGGTGACTCAGTCAGTTAAGCATCCTGCATCACATCGGGCTCCCTGCTCAGCAAGGAACCTGCATCTCCCTCTGCCTGCTGCTCCCCCTGCTTGTGCTCTCTCTCTCTCTCTCTGCCTCTGACAAATAAATAAATAAAATCTTTAAAAAATGAAAACAAAGTGCCTCAACAAAGGATCGGTCCACCTCTCTGTAGAAGATTTTGCATTGTTCTATTTGGATTATGCAACTTCAAGGGAGAAAAAAAAAAAGAAAAGAAAACACAGGTGTGACTCTGTGTACACAGAATTTTCTTACCTGATATTTTATACATTTCAAATCTCCTTAGGCAAGTAGAAGCAGAGAATTTCTGGTTCCGGGAAAATGGTGAAATAAGCCAACACAAAAACCCTTCCGCCACAAATACATAGAGATTCTAGACAAACTAAGACTCAAAATACATTTTAATCAACTATTTTTTAGTTTTTCCCGTAAGTCAAATAAAACAGTAATTAGAAACCTCACTCCCCATGGCACGTGGGAGGAAATACACGGATGAGAGAGAAGTAACAACCCCAGACGAGCAGGACCGGAAAGCTATGCCCTGAACTGATGGGCACCGTGGGAAAAATACCCACCCCGTGGGCAGGGGTAGGTGGTTGGCACCCATTTCCTTCCTGTCCGCTACACCCACATAATGAGGCCTCTTTCTTCTTTGTCTGGGCCAGGTTATAAACAGAACTGAATTTGGGTGAGCAAGGGAGAACGGATTGACACAGATCACACGCAAATTTCCCAAGCTGGTCCAGCTGTCGTTGCAAACTGCCCACCTCTCCCTGCCACGGAATGTGGCTTTAACAAGCATTTTTTCTACCAAAGGCAAAATAGGCAGCCACATACGGAGTGAAGCTTAAAGACCTCCCTACCCCACTCCACACCCCCCAAAAAAAGTCTCTACCCCTAGCCCACAGCAGCCTGAAATTTCACCGACAAAGATTCATTGTCTGGAGTTAAGCATTTCAAAGGCAAATGGAGACGGGGAGCAGGGAGGGGGAGGTCTTCACAGCCTCTGGGTTCCCTAAGAGTGGGGAGAGGGGAGGGTGGTGAGACAGGCCAGGCAGGGGGCCGCTGGGGGCCAATTCTGCAGGCTTGACCACTTGACCAGGGCCTGCGGCGCAGACACACTTTGGAAACCCTGGAGGCTGAGAGCCAGGGAGAGGCGTGTGAAGTCAAGGCCCGGAGTAAATCAGCAAAGAGAAAATTAAGAGGATCAATAAAAGAGTTTAATGAAACATAAACAGGTTCAGGGAGGGCTTAAATAAATTCGCGGTCAATCCATAGTAGGTTGTTAAGGAGCATCCCTGACTCTTGGAGTTTGATGTTGCGGAAAACACCCGCAGCCTCCTTGCAGCGGCTCTGGGAGCTCTGCCAGGGGCTGAATTCCTGGCCTGAGCTGCAGAGACAAGAAGGGGGGATTTTCTCATTACTTTGTAATTGGGGGTCCGAAATGAAGGGTGAGAGGATGTCCCAAAAATTCTTGCAAGGCCAGCAGCATCCGCGTGGCTGGAAGAAACAGGGAGCTGAAATGGTGGGAGCAGAGTCAGGACACCTGCCCTCTCACACTTGGGATCTGCAAGGAGCCCAGGAGGCCAAGGGCGGATAGGACAGACGGGACAGACGTGCTGCAGCTCACCAGTCCCAGGCACTAGCACAGCTCCCAGCTCAGCCACCCGACCCAGACGGATGCAGGCGCCCGGGGTCATGACTGTGCCATGACCCGGGAATGCCAGCTCAGGACCTCCCTCTACCCCCACGCCCACCGTTCATCCTCTGATGCAGGCACCCATGGTGCTAGGGGGGCAGGGTGCCCCACAAATGGGTCCGTGCTGGGGAGAAGGGTAAAGCCCCTCTGCTTTCGCTATTCCTCAAACTACCAAACTCTTGCACTCTCCTGCTCCCCAGCATCTCCAGGGTCCCCAAGACTCTGCTCAGGGGGGAGAAACCAGGCCCCAAACTGACAGCTTGCCTGCCTGCGTCTGACTCTCCTGCCACCCCCACTCTCCGCCCAGGTGGAAGGAAAATGCTGTCCGTGTCTGCCCGCCCGCTGAAGCTCTCCTGGCAAATCCCACCCTCGGCAGGCAGGGCAGCAAGCCTCAGCCCAGCTGGGCTGGATGGGAAAGGCATCCGCTCTTCGCCAAAGAAGAAACTTTGATCTGAGACCACAGCGCTAGGCTCTAAATATGAAGCCATAGGAAAGAAACTACTGAATGCAGCCCCGCCACGTTTTCCCATAGTAGATTGTGTAACCCACAAGGGACATGTACACTCTCCTACATGTCTTGGCTTCCAAGAAAATGGGAGTGGAGTCTGCCCAGACGGTATGCTCTGGGGTTGCTGGGTACATCTGGATACGACGTGAGGTTCCCACCTCCTAACACCAAGGTTCATTCCCCACTACCTTGGTTTCTGCCCATTGGTCTCAGTCAACATCACCCAAACCCAGCCAGAAGTTTGGCCAGGTAGCCAGGCAAAATGTCCCCAGCCCTAGGGAATAACCCCTGGCAGGTCTTGCATCAGAAGGCAGGAAGGCAGGTGGAGAGCATGTGTTTCTGCTTAAAGGAAGTGGGACCCAGCCTCAACTTCCTGTTCCCCAGAATCGGATTCCTGACTGTTCTAGGCTGACCATGTCAGGAGACAGTACGACCCCTCTCCTCGCCCATTCCACTGGGCCTTGCCTTCCACCCTAATATCCTCTTTCCAGCACAATCTGGAGACCCAGCCATTCCTCCAAACATGCTCTCTCTGGCTCAGGTCACCATATATGTAGCCTGACTTTCCTCTCTTCTTTGAGAAGAAACCCAGACCTTAAAATATTCCAAGCCTGAGTGGGGCCCTCTGATTGTCCCCACTTCGCTCCCTCCTGGTGACTCCCCAGTATCTGACCCAGCACCCTTTTCCCTCCCAGGCCCCTTGCTCTGGCGTCACAATGGCCAAACTCTCCAGTTGCAATCTGGGGTTGCAAGCAGCCCTCAGGGCGCATAACAACTTTCCTAGCTTTTTAGGGATTCCTGACAAGACTCCCCAATAAAATGGGTGCAGCTCTGTGCAAACCTGAAGCTTTTTTGTTTATACTGACTGGGAGAAATTTTGCTAAGGACCCAGCCCCCCCATAGCAATAGAGGGGTTAGCTGCAGGAAGAGGGGAGAGGAGGGAAGAGAGCGTGGTCTTCCCAAATAAGCGTGTCTTTGGCCGTTCTGATCATTTCTCAGCCACTTCGGCTACAGCAGTGCAACTTCAGGTAAATGCGATCACAGACAGATATGGTCATGCTGGGTGATCATGAGCTGAAAGTCTGCATGTCAGAGCTCGGACAGAGGGCTGCAACCAGGCACTGGAAGCAGCACCCCGAGGGGCTGCCTGTCTCCCCTGGGCCTCTGCTAGAATGTGCTCTCCTACACGTCCTCTGGGGAAGGACTTCTCTCTCCCGGGGCAGCCTACTGGCTCCTCTCTTAACTAACCCCCAGATACTTTCTCGTGGGAGCACGGCACCTCCCAGGTCCCTTCATGGCCCTCCCAGAACCAAGAGATGCTGGTGGAAGGCTGCCCCTCCCCACCCTCCTCAGGAGGGTGAGCCCCATCATAGGTCTCCATGCCCGTACTTCCGGGGCACCTCCAGTCAGCACCAGCCATCAAAACAGACACCTGGCCCATGACCCCGAGTTACCCTTAAACCTCACAGGTAATTCTCTTGAGGATCCTCTCCCTACACACACACACACACACACACACACCATGGCTGGAATTAGGAAGGAGGAGAGGCAAACAGCCCTTGCCCACAAGGAAAGGAGCAGAAATGGAAGGTCATTGCCGTTCTAATTCTGCTCCACTGAGAAGACAGGCCCCTTCTGCCCACTGTAGCCCTCAAAGGCAAAGAGAAGAGCACTAGAAGAGGAGACTGCCCAAGAGTCCTTTGGAACATGGCCACTCTGCAGACAGAACGTGGAGGACGCAGGGCCTCTCTTGGGCAGCCTCCGCAGTGCCTCCCCACAGAGACCAGGGCATGAGGGCGTGTGGCTGTGTCAAGAAAGGAAAATGGGTCTTCATTCATGACTAGATCCAAATGCTTGATTTGGCTCCCAAAGCAGCACATTCCCAGGTAAGGGCCCGAAACCTCTTTGCCCCATCCAAGATGCCGGCTCGGCTGCATCGCCCCCTATCCGATGCGGAGCAGAGGGGCAGCCAGCCAGGAGGAGGCAGGGGCTCTGCGGCACCAGAGACAGCAGGTGCCGAGTCACCACACAGGCGCTGACGGCCAACCTGCTCACGCTGTCCCGGGGCCTCTCCTCCCTCCCGTGTTCTCCTGGACTCACTGACAGAAACCTCGAGGAACTTCGCAACTCCTTGGAAGCGCAGGAACCTGCTGTCCACACCGGCTGGGCACCAGCGACCACCAGCCAGTGTCTGAGCCTCGGTGTCATCATCTGGGGGACGGAGACAACAGGAGACAATGGTTGTAAGGACAGAAGCTGTCTGTCCTCAGAGCGCAGCCATCAGAAGGCAAGCCATGAGGTCACCCATAAAATCCTCGTGGGGGCAGGGCAGCTGCTGGGGGTCTAGGGACCAGCGGCATCTCCATCCCCCTCCAAGGCGCCCCTCCCGCGGTGGGCGGGGCCTGCCCCAGGGGCGTGGCTGGGCTGCCAGCCCTGGTTGGGCAGCACCTTCGGCCGGCCAGGTGGTTTCCTGGAGGGAACAACCCGCAGGTACATACAGAGCCATCTCTCTAGTCTCCACTTGCTTCTCAGGTTTTTATTCTCATCTCATCTCTCCACCAGCTGGCCTCAGTCTGGGCTTCTTTTTCCTGCCTAACTTCAACATCGACGTGACCCTCACGGCCACCACAGCCCTGTTGAGGCCATGACCTCTCGCACAGACACCTCACAACCTCTCTCCCCATTTTTTAGTTCAAGGTGAGAGAATGCATCAGATTGGCCCAGGCCCCCGTCACCAGTCCACCACGCCTTAGCCAAAAGGGCTGTCAGCGGAATGTTCCCTGGGCAGAGGTGAGGGCCTATGGGTCGTGACAGAATTGTTCTTAGGTTGAAACGAGATGGAGACTGTGTGGCTCCTGGCTTCAAACCTAGTGCACGGCAGGTGCTCCCTCCCCCCTCACCTCTACCCTTCCCGGCAGTGGGACAGCCTTACTAGTGGTCCTCATCCTCTCTGAACAGTATGCCGCCAGCACTTCCCACCTTCCCTCTGGGCCTCCTCACAACCTCCACGGCTCAGCAGCTCTTGCTGCCCGAGTAGAGCCAGTTAGTGGCAAAGCTGGCCATGTGTGGACAGCCACATCCTCTCCCTGGGGAGGGACGGATGGAGGCTTTTAGAGAAGAAAGGAGGTGAACAGAAGGAGGGTACGGCTGCCAAAGCTGCCGGCTTTGCAATTTGCCCAACGCCGACCACTGAAAGCCGAGCCTCCCCCAACTGCAGAGAGGCCGAAGGAAGCTAATGGTTTCCACTTCCTGTTCCCCATCTCTCCCCAAAACAGCTCTCATGCCAGAGAATTTTTCTGAGTCAAATGGAATGTTCACCCCTTCTCTGGATGGTGGCCAGGTGGCCAAGGAAGATCAAAAGACAGCAAAAGGATGGAGGATGCCGAAGGGATGGGGTAGGGACAGGGAGCGGAGGCAGTCCTTACTTCCCCAAAATTTATCTGGACCCACACAGCTATGGATTCAGGCATAAGCAACAAGATACCACCTCACTCGTAATGAGCAGGATTGTGTGGAGCTTCTGTAAGTGAATCCTGGCTTCTAATCAGACCCTTGTACCAGCATGGAATGCCCCACAAGTTACGTACCTGTGGGACCTCCATGTCCTCGTGTAAAATGGGAAGAAGCAGAACCTAGCTCATAGAATTGATGCTATCTCTAAATGAAGAGATGTATGTACAAAACTTAGCACAGAAACTGGCATTTACTGGGGCACCTGGGTGGCTCAGTCAATTGGGCAGCTGCCTTCAGCTCAGGTCATGATCCTGGAGTCCCAGGATAGAGCCCCATGTCAGACTCCTTGTTCAGTAGGGAGTCTGCTTCTCCCTCTCCCTCTGCTCCCCTCCCTGCTCATGCTCATGCTCTGTGTGTGTGTGTCTCTCTCTCAAATATAAATAAAATCTTAAAAAAAGAAAGAACCTGGCATTCACTAAGTGGATAGTAAATGACAGCCATCATCCACTTTGTCAGAGAGAGGACAAAGAGCCCCATCATTTTCCCCGCCTCTTGACAAACCTGCCTCCCACCCGAACCACCCTGTAGTGTTACAGGAGCAGGGCTGGCCAGCTAGAGAAGCTGTGTGTGAAGCTGGACTCTTTTCTCATCCCTTTGGTTAATATTCCACTCGTCTGCAAGAAGTAAGAAAAGGATTGCTTTATAGGATGGCGCTGCCCTTTTCTGCCCCTTCCTTTGCCCCAAGGAAACGTCTGGTCTTTGAAAGCCAGGCTTTGTGTCATTCTCCAATTCATTTCCTTAGTGCTTTGCCCAGGTCTGGAGAGTAGTCTCACCAAACATCTGAAGATTTCCATCTCCTTTATTGCTTTGCCTCTTCCTCCTCTGTTTTTCATATTCCTCACCTCTTTCCGTGTCTAGCTAAAGTGAAGATTTGAGTCTTATTAACATTGCTGGCCCGCCACCTCCACAGAGCACCTGGGTGTCAGAATATCATAACCTGGGTGTCACTCAAACCTTCCCCCTGCATCAGGAGTCACTCACACATCACCGCGGACCTGAGCCACAATCGGTGAGAGTGCACGTGAACCAGTGGTTTGCCAGGTGAGGAGGACCAGTCTTAGAGAGGTGGAGGGAGCAACTGCCACCCTGGGCTCCAGCCAGTTCCACCAGCCTGGCCTTGGTCCAGACCCAGATCTCTCCATAAGCACCCCCTTCCTTGGAGGAAGGAAGTGTTCCTTCTCTTCGGGGTTAATGCAACACCTGCAAGGGAGAGGACAGCGCCTACTGTGGGCAGCATTTGCAGACTGAACCTGTGCCTTCAGTCATTTCGGTTTGCCAGGAGGCATTCCCTACCTCCCACCAGCACCACTCAGGTCTCTGTAAAGGCAGCCATCAGGCTCACAGGTCCCAAGGAGACCCGTCCAGATGCAGCCCTGCCTGACGCATACACTTAGGAGGAGAGGAAAGGTCTGCCTTGTGCCCAGCATTGACGGTCTTTCCAACCTCTGCGAGGCCATGTAGACCTGCTCAGGAGAGAGGAAGAGAGGGAAAGGAGGGAAGGAAGCAAAGAGAGAACTGAAGAGAGGCTCCTGGAGGCTGAGTGTCAAAGTCGGCAGGAATGCGTGTCCATGCAATTCTCCCACAAACCCCAGTGGTCAAGTGGGAAGACAGGGGGCTGACCCTGGCCTCTGCTCACATCTCCAGATTACCTTCTGCAACTCCTGTGCCCCATCTGGAGCCCCACTGGCTGTTTGGTCTATTCCACAGACATTTTTGAGGTGCCAGCTCCGTGACAGTCCCGTCCCACCATCCCACCGCCGTCCCCTTTGTGCCAGTGGTGGAAGTCAGCACACTGGAGGGCTCCCCAGCTCTGATTCTTGTCAGCCACAACCCGAGAATGGCCAGACAGATTCAGGGCACAGACATGGCCACCTGGCTGGAGGCCCTTCAGGAGGTTGGAAGAGGAGGGTGGGCCTGAGTGTGAGGGCAGCAAACAGCTGGGCAAATGGGGATGCGGGGACTGAATCTGAAGGCCAGGTCCTTCGTAGACCCACAGAAGGTGTGGGGAAGGAAGGTCCCAACAGAGACGCCTCCAGGGCTGGATGCTTTGCAAGGTCTCGGTTAGGAGATCCAGAATGAAACCGGAGGCCACTACTACCTCCACTGTTGCCCAAGACCCCTGAATTAAGAACCTTCCGGACTGGGCTCAGGCAGGTAAGGGGGCTAGTGCCCGTGCTTTGGACAATGCAGCCAGCCAGCCCTCTGACATGCTAGTGCAATCATTTTATTCCTTTGCTCAGTGTTATCTTGTTCGTTGGCTTGCTTTCATTCTGTTTCCTTTCCCGTTTTTGGCTTCCTCATTAACATCGTGTTCTACTAAGGATTATGTGCTTCAGAAGCTTAGGGAAAGGTCAGGAAGCTCCAGCAGGATAGGAAGTTTCAGGCTGCTCTGAAAGCGCTGGCCTTTGCAGCCGGGCGGAATCATTTGTGTCTAGCGCCATCTCTCGGCCATTTCTTGGAACTGCAACTGACCCCGCGTAAGGGGCCTACTTGCCTTCACCGCTTGAAAAATCTTTTTCTTTACTGCTACTTAAGGGGGAAAAAAGACCAGCCTAATTTAGCAAAAAGTCTGAGCTGGAGATCATTTTTTTTAAGTAGGCTTTTTGCCCAACGTAGGGCTTGAACTCACGATCCTGAGATCTAGAGTTGTGTGCTCTACCAACTGAGCCAGCCAGGCCACCCTGGAAATCATTTCTGAGGGAAACAATGTTTTAAAATTTTCAAGAGGTTACGGTAACAGTTACTGGGCCAGGAAACTAGGGCCAGGACCTGGTCTAGTCTTCTACGAAACTGGGAGTTCTTGATGGGTAAGATTCAGCGAGTAGCTCAATCTTCATTTTAGCGAACACCTAGATAAAATCATTTTTACACGTGAAGGCAACTCTGGGTTTTGCCCTTAGGAAGAGCGCAAGGAGTCCACCTTTCCAGCCAGCACGCTGCACCACCCCTCCCCATCCAGCCCTTCCTGCCTTGGGCTGTCAGAGCAAAAATCACTTCTCACGGCTGTGCACTCCTTATGAGTCTAGTCCCACTGTGGCAGCAGGCGTGCCTGCGAGGCGGTGGTGGCTCTGGGCACACAGCGGGGTTTCTCCTGCAAAAGCCCCATCTTCCATAGGAATCATGAACTCCGATGGCCAGACCCAACACTTGTCATTTCCGGGAATACCCTCCAGAGAAATACACAAGTGTGAAACGCCATTGGACTACAGTTGTTCATGGTGGTGTTTTTAACAGCAAAACATCGACAATAATCTAAATGCTTCTCAACCAGAGAATATAAAATGAACTGTGGTTCAGGACCCGCCCAGGCTCCGCCTTCAAGATCCGCAGGTGGGCGAGCGCTTGCTTCTCCAGGCTCCATCCAGTGGTGGGCATGCCCGCTGGAAATCAAGAACATGAAGAAATCCCAGGAATTAGCAACAGAGAGGGGAAAAGGATAGTTGACTACCTCTAAGAGAAAGCAGAGGGGCTCCGAGATCACACAACGAAAGCAGAAGGCAGCTACATTCCTGTACAGCCGATCCTTAGGAAACTAAACTTCACCTTTCAACCTTAGGGAGATGTGTCATAGCCATTCTTCAAAGAATGAACCGCTAACCATGAAAAAACATGAGCTGTGGTATAATACAATGGAATGCTAGGTAGCCATAAAAAAGAGAGAATGATGTGGAAAGATCTCCAAGATATAATGTTATTCAAAAAAGATGCATATAGTGTGCTCACATACACGAGTGTGAGCCTGTGTGTGTCCATGTGATACCCAAGAAACCAATCATGTTGGAGCCTTTGCAGAGGGGCTGTGAGGGGCTGTGGACAGGAATCAGAGAGAACTTTTGTGCTTTTCAACTTAAAACCAATTTATTTTATTTTTTTAAGATTTATTTATTATTTGAGAGAGTGCGCACAAGCAGGGGGGCAGAGGGAAATACATGTGGCACCTTGCAATTAAAAATTCAGTTTATCAGGGTGCCTGGGTGGCTCAGTTGTTTAAGCGACTGCCTCCGGCTCAGGTCACGATCCCGGGGTCCTGGGAATGAGCTCAGCAGGGAGTCTGCTTCTCCCTCTGCCCTCCCCTTGCTCATTCTCTCTCCCTCTTTCTCTCTCTCTCTCAAATAAATAAAATCTTTTTTAAAAATTTCAAGTTATTGCTTGCTATGCAATAAACTACCACCAAACTTAATGGCTTCAAACAATAATTTATTGTTATCCCCTATGTTCCAAGGGTTACCTGGGATCATCTGGTGGTTGTGGTCTGAAGCTGGCCGGATTGGAGTCATTCAAAGTTTCCCTCAGGCTGGACATTGAAGAAGATGTCTTCACTGGCCTGTCCGGCTCCACTGCTGCGTGTTGGCCCAACGCCTCTCTCCATGTAGCCTCTCCAAAGGCTAGTTTGGCATCCTCACAGCATGGCTCTCATAGCTGCTAAATGGCCTCTCCCAGAAGCTGCAGGACTTCTTATAACTCACAAGTCATGCAGAGACTTCTGCTGCATTGGTCGAAAGTGAGTCACGGGGCCAGCCCAGATTCAAAAGGAGGGGACTAGACAAGGCATGAATAATGGGAGGCCTGGTTCATAAGGGGGTCATCTTTGGAGAATGGCCACCACCACCATAAGATAAAGACAAGTCCAAGGCAATAGGAGCCCGGAACTTGACCCTGACTGACTGTCTCAGAGCTTACTCCAAACTAGAGCCTTTTCACACGTTTAGGAAAAGGTGCTTTTTGGAGGGTTATTTTTCAGGACTTCAGATTTCACTCCCAGAAAAATGAGGAAACCAATCAGAAAGATTGTAAACACTGTTTCTCACTTACCATATTAGAAAGACACCGGGGGGGAGGGAGGACCACACACACACACACACACACACACACACACAAACACCCACATCTCAGAATCAACTTTATCCAGGTCAAAACTGAGGAGATTCTGGAGTATTAAAGAGGAATCAGAAAGACTCCTGGATGGCATGGGGGGGGGAGCTTCTGAGTAGCAAATCCACCCCCTCTTCTCTCCACAAAGCGCAGACACACACACACACACACACACACACACACCCTCTGGAGAAGAATGGTTTTCTCAGCCTGCTCCCCACCCCAATTTCCCTGAAACACCACCATCATCCCCATGGGGTTCTTGCTCTATCCAGAAATTGACCCAAATAATCAACATGAAAGTTGTAAGAAATCTTTAAAATACTAGTGGGCTTCATCCTTAGACTTCATTCAGATACATATGATATAAAGAGAATAGGATATAAATAGAATAACATCTTAGAGTACTAATTAAAATAACATCCTTTGCGCAAGATTTAATGATATGAGTAGGTGATCACAATATGTTCTTAACTGAAGAAAGAAGACACACAAAACTATCCACATTATTTATAAACACAGGTGGAAAAGATTAGTGGAAAATGCACTGAAAACAGTAACAGTGATTCTCTCTAGTGGTAAGACTATGGGAGACTTTTATTCTTTTCTTTTAAGATTTTATTTTTAAGGGGCGCCTGGGTGGCACAGCGGTTAAGCGTCTGCCTTCGGCTCAGGGCGTGATCCCGGCGTTATGGGATCGAGCCCCACATCAGGCTCCTCCGCTATGAGCCTGCTTCTTCCTCTCCCACTCCCCCTGCTTGTGTTCCCTCTCTCGCTGGCTGTCTCTATCTCTGTCGAATGAATAAATAAAATCTTTAAAAAAAAAAAAGATTTTATTTTTAAGTAATCTCTACACCCAATGTGGGGCTCAAACTCACAATCCTGAGATCAGGAGTCATGTGCTCTATTGACTGAGCCAGACAGACACCCCAGGAGACTTTTATTCTTTATACATTTCTATATTTTGTACAATGAACATACAGTCCTTTTATAGTTAGGAAAAAATTCCACATATGCATATGTATCTACTTTGATCTCTCCTCTCAAACTCCCCTGTCTCAATTCTCACATTAGAATTTCCCCATGGACTCTAGTTTGAACTGACAGCGTGACCAGGAGCTGCTACGACAGCAAGCGAGGTGTTCTGAAGGCCTCCCCAGGCTGACAGCAGTTCCCTATTTTGGATTCTGCTCTGGTTCTTGGTATTGGTATAAAGGGGGTTAAAATGTGAGCTGCTCGTGAACCTGTGGGAGTGGCTAAGGCGAAAGGGTGGCATGGTGAGGAGAGCTGTCAAGGTGGTCATTTGAACAAAAGACATTTGCTTGCTGAGAACAAGGCCAAGGGGAGAACAGAAGACAACGACAAAAACTGCAGAAGCCTCCTTTAGGAAGCTTTGTGGTCCTTCCATTCCATAGTCTCCCTCTAAAAGTTTATGCACTGCTGATCTTCTGCACCTCACAATGGCATCTGTCATCATCCTCATCATCATCGTTATCACCATCACTATCATCACTGTCACCACCATCATCATCACCATCACCAGCATCACCATCCTCATCATCACCATCACCAGCATCACCAGCATCACCACCATCAGCAGCAGCATCACCAGTATCACCACCATCATCAACACCATCACCAGCATCACCAGCATCATCATCACCATCACCAGCATCACCAGCATCACCACCATCAGCAGCAGCAGCATCACCAGCATCACCACCAGCAGCAGCAGCAGCATCACCAGCATCACCACCATCAGCAGCAGCAGCATCACCAGCATCACCACCATCAGCAGCAGCAGCATCACCAGCATCACCACCATCAGCAGCAGCATCACCAGCATCACCACCATCAGCAGCAGCAGCATCACCAGCATCACCACCATCAGCAGCAGCATCACCAGCATCACCACCATCAGCAGCAGCAGCATCACCAGCATCACCACCATCAGCAGCAGCATCACCAGCATCACCACCATCAGCAGCAGCAGCATCACCAGCATCACCACCATCAGCAGCAGCATCACCAGCATCACCACCATCAGCAGCAGCAGCATCACCAGCATCACCACCATCAGCAGCAGCATCACCAGCATCACCATCATCAGCAGCAGCAGCATCACCAGCATCACCACCATCATCATCACCATCACCAGCATCATCATCACCATCACCAGCATCACCAGCATCACCATCATCAGCAGCAGCATCACCAGCATCACCATCAGCAGCAGCAGCAGCATCACCAGCATCACCACCATCAGCAGCACCATCACCAGCATCACCAGCATCACCACCATCAGCAGCAGCAGCAGCACCAACACCATTTTCATCACCGTCATCAACATCATCACTATCATCACCTTCATCACCCCCATCACAGCCACCACACCTAGAATGTCATGCATTATCTCATTTAATTCCCCTAACAAGCAGCTCTATAGGGATTATTAGCTCCATTTTAGAGATGAGAAAACTGAAGTTCATGGAAGTAAAGTGCCTTGCCTCAGGTCAAATAGCACAGTCATCCAACACACAGTCTCCAGAGCCGGAGAGACAATTGCTTGATTCTCAGCTCTGCCGTTTTCTGGGTGTGTGACCTTGGGCAAAGAACTTAATCTCTCTGTGCTTTATTCTCTTAATGTGTAAAACAAAGACAATAATAGTACCTACCTATATTAGTTTCCTACTTCTTCTGTAACAAATCACCATAACTGCACTGGTTTAAGGCAACCCATTTTTTCTTTTGTAGTTCTGAAGATCAGAAGTCTGAAAGGAATACTATAGGGCTAAGATCAAGGCATCTACAGGGCTGCTTCCTTCTGGAAGCTCCAGGGGAGAATCTAAGCCTTGCCTCTTTGATTTACTAGAAGCTGCTTCTGGCCCCTTCCTCCCTCTTCAAAGCCAGCTGTGTAGCCCCTTCTCTTCTCCCTGTCCTCCTGCCGGCCTCTCATAAAGGACCTTTGTGGTTAATTGAGCCCACCCAGATAACCCAGGATAGTCTTCCCACAGCAGAGTCCCGAACTTAATCACATCTGCGAAGTCTCTTTTGCCATGCAAGGTCACATCATCACAGGTTCCAGAGATTAGTATATGGACATCTTTGGGGGGCCATCGTTCAGCCTAAAAGGGTTGTCAGCATAAGTGAGTTAATATACAGGGGACGCTCGAGAACACCATCTGGCACCATGAGTGCAACACAGCTTCTGATATTAATCAAAGTCACACACACACACCAAGTGGTGTGACTAAGGTTGGATCCCATGCCAAAGGGAAGCCCAGGATGTCATAGGAACCACAAAATCCCAAAGTGGAGTGGGGAAATCTCACATAAGGAAAAATCTTGTTTGATTCTACTTCAAGAACCCAGCAGCACCTTCCTGGGATCCTTACTCAGGGAGTGCCTGGAATTTAGAAGTCAGTTGGTTCCACTTCAGCCAAGAAGAAAACACAAAATGCTGAACATGATCTCTATATTACAGAAGAAACTGGGTTCCTCAGCTTTTATCGGGGTCCAGATATTTCTTAAAGGCAGAAAGGAAATTGTAAACATAAACCGAATCACAAATCATGTCCTCAATCCCCTTAATTTCTCTCCATCGCTTAGCATTTCTGATGGTTTTAACATTCTAACACAAATGAATTGGTGCTATCTTAATATATGCTATTTGGAAGGCAGCCTAGTGAAATAGAAGGAGAGGAGAATGGGTCAGAAACCACCAGGCCTGGACTCCTGTCCGTGCTCTGGAGCAATATTTTCCCCAACCAGGAGCAGGTCTCAGTGCCTCACCAGTAAAATGAGGGTTGTGAGGTCCCCCCACCCAAGTTCTGACATGAGATCATTAGTGGAGTCATTTCTTCTGAAAGATCTTTCCCTTTCCCTGGCTCCCTCTCTCTTTTTCTACCAGAGCATAAACAGTTTCATCTTCTTTCTTCCATCCCCAAGGGAGGCTCTTTATTTTGAAAAGACTCACTATTTCTAATTTGCACAATGAGTTTAGCTGGCTTGAATAGATAGTGGAAGAAACATGGATTCAAGTTCTAGCTCTGTCATTTAGTAGCTGTGTGATCTTGAGCAAATTACTTAACCTCTCTGTTTCCCCAACTGTAACATATAGGTAACGCCTGCTCCTCAGAATGTTATGAGGCTTAAATAAAATACATGCAAGGAACTTAAAACAATGCCTCCCACATAGCAATTTAATAAAAACAGTTTAGCAGTTTAATAAAAACTGGCATTAACCATTATAATTATTATTATTATAATGTTATTAACATTCCTTTTCTGTGGTAGATCTCCTTTGATGACTTTTAAAAGGCATTTTGAAAAGGCCATTTCGGGGGTGCCTGGGTGGCTCAGTCTGTTGAGTGTCCGACTCTTGATTTCGGCTCGGGTCATGATCTCAGGGTCTTGAGATGAAGCCCCACCTAGGGCTCTCCACTGAGCATGGAGCCGCCTTAAGATTCTCTCTCTCCCTCTCCCTCTCCCTCTGCCCCTCCTTCCTGTCCTTCTAAAAGGAGGGAAGGAAGGAAGGAAGGAAGGAAGGAAGGAAGGAAGGAAGGAAGGAAGGAAGGAAGGAAGAAGGCAGGCGGGCCCATCCATTTCAGAACACCAAGACTTCCATCCTAATGCCCCTCTTCCAGGAGAAACAGAAGGAAAGCAAGAAGGAATGGGAGGGACAGAGGGAGGAAAAATATTCAAATACGGCCACCAAATAGCCCAAGATCAAAGGGATTTAATCACAAGGGAAGAAAAACGCCATTAAAAGCTATAATTGTTGGCTTTCAAGAAATTATATCCATTTGAAAAGAAGCGTTGAACTTGTGTTTACTTAGGAGAAAAATACAGTTTTCTGGAGAGTTAGGAGATGATTTTACATGAAAATTGAGTTTGTTAAATGTCAGAAAAAGTAATTAGAATATTTGACTTCATCCTGCAAATATGTCAGCAACTGGCCTAGAAGATTTTCACTCAATGTGCTGACAGTGAATTTGGCTACAGTTGAAATGGGCAGAAATAAAGTCCCTGATGAAATCCAGCCGGCAGCCAATCAAGCAGCAGAATGATGTCACCGATCTCAGGGTGACCTCTTCAGCACTCCCCCACGCCCGGCACCCCACCCGCGCACCACCCTCCATCCCTGCCCCCCACTCTCCCTCTCCCTGCACACACAGGGATTCCCATGTGGCACCTCCCTTCCTTACAGAGAAAACCCACACTGAACATGTTATCTCTCTGGACAAATTTGCATTTTATGGGGTTTTGTTTAATTTTAAAGTTAATACATGTTTATTACAATACACGTTTTATTGTAGACTAAAAAGAATAATTTTATTTTAATCGCTTTGCCTCCCCCACCCCCATGAGCAAAGGGAAATGAAGTAAATATTTCAGGACTAGGAAGATACTTCTTTAGCATTACAAAGAATAACTATTTCAACCCAGCTGTTCACAGCATCCATTACAGTGGAATTCTAAAGCAGCACTTTCCCGAAGAAGGGTGCCCCTAGACCACAGGTGCATGAGAGGCCCTGTCGAAAGGGGGAAAAGAGGGGTGCCTGCCTTTGGCTCAGGTCATGATCCTAGGGTCCTGGGGTTGAGTCCTGCATCAGGATCCTTGCTCAGTGGGGAGCCTGCTGCTCTCCGCTGCTTATGCTCTTACTCTCTCTGACAAATAAATAAAATCTTTTTAAAAAGAAAAAAAAGAAGAAGGAGGAGGAGGGGGGAAGGAGAAGAAGGGGGTCCTTGCCTGCTACACCCATTTCCTGGAGATGTATAAGTAAGCACTGTCATACCTAAAACCTAGAAGCTGTGCAGTAAAAAAAAAAACAGAACACTTTTTTATTTTATTTAAACCAAACATTACCCAAAACATTTTGGAAACCCAGAATCCTGTGGAACTCATTTTAGGAAACACTCCATTCTAGATAAAATTGCTGCCCAAACAAGTCTAACTCCTATGACAATTATTATATATACTTTTTCCAGATTCGTTTTAAGCCAATACTTTGCCACATGAAATAGAAATAAAAATTGGAACTTTTCGAATGACAGGGAGAAAAATCACAATGTTGGCAGGTGTTTTGTTTAGCTACAAGTTATAGAAGAATAAGCTCTAAAATGATTAGAATTAGTAAGAATTTAGCAAAGTCGCTAGGATAAAAGCTAAATATTCAAAATAATGGATTTTCCATAGCTCGGCAGCAACTAATTAGGAAAATTCAGATATTTAATTACAATAATAACTTTTAAAAATTATCTGGACATACTTCCAATAAAAAAAAATTTAACATTTCCATTAGGAAGATGAGGCTGCATTTTTATGAGTAATGCTCAAGAAAGGAAAGCTTAAATAAAGGAACTAATAATGTAAATTTAAGGCAGGAGCAGAAGAAATTTTGGAGCTACTTGGCCTTTCCTTTGAAAATGTGCCTCTTCCTTGTGGCCTCCAGGATTTCTTCTGAGAAACCGTCTGTCGTTCTAATCATTTTCTCTTTTATAGATAATCCTCGCCTCCCTAGCTGCTTTCAAGATTTTCCTTTTTTGTCTTTTTCTTTTAGTTTTTTTATTATGATGTGTCAACATAGATTTCCTTGGGTTGTGCTATTTGGGATACACTCAGTTTCTAGAATCTGTAGGTTTCTGTCTTTTGCCAGATTTGGGAAGTTTTCAATCATTATTTTTCCAAATCTCTTTCAGCCCCCACTTTTTTCTCTCTCCTTATAGGACCCCCCATGGTACAAATGTTAGAACTTGTGCTACTATCTCACGGGTCCCTGGGGCTCTTTTCGTTTCTTTTCTGTTTTCTCTCTGGTGTGCAGATCAGGCAATTTCTATTGTTCTGTCACCTAGCTCACTGATTCTTTCCCCTGTCATATTTGTTCTGCCAGTGAACACATCCAATGAGGTTTTTTAAAATTCCATTATTATATTTTTCAGCTTTAAAGTTTGTTGATTCTTCTTTATATCTATTTTCTTGTGAGACTTTCTATTTTTTCATTTGTTTCAAACATGTTTATAATTGCTTGTTAAAGCATTAATAGTGCCTGCTTTAGAATCTACATTCTGTATCATTCCTGCAATGGTGTCTGTTGTCTTTTCTCATTCAAATGAAATTTTCCTGGTCCTTGGTATTAGGATTCTAATTGTATCCTGGGCACTTAGGGTATTACCTCTGAGACTCTGGATCCTACTTAACCTTCTTGTTTTGCAGGCAGTCACCCTGTACAGATGTTGCATGCAGGTGCAAGGGTAGTGGAAGTTCCCTGCTGAGCACCACTGGCACCATCCCAGCAAAAGCACAGCACAGACTCACACCACCTCCTCTCCACCAAGTCTGGGCGGAAGCTCACTGTCTCCAGGTGGGCACAGAAACTCACCAGCACTGCAGGGAAGGGCTGAGGGAATTTGGGGGAGTTTTTCCCTTGGTGTTTGGCTGGAATGAGGTGGGCACTGTCTGCTGTTCTGCCCATTTCTTTGCCCTTTGACTAAAGTGAGTAGGCTTTCCATGGGCCTTTTTCTATTCATGCCTGTGGATGGTTGCAGGTTGCCAGCTTCTCCAGCTCCCAATCTGGGATACATGAGAGGCAAAATGAAAACCCTAGGATCCCACTGTCAAGTTATTCCTCAAGCCTCAATGTTCCTAGCCAGTCCACCTAGCCAGCCCAAGGAGGAAGACACTTATGTAAACAGACAGCAGGGCACTCTGATCACCACAAGAAAGGGAAGCTAGCACCCTGTAGGAGAGAGGCGGCTTCCCCACACCCAGTCAGAAGTACAAATTCAGACACTAACATGTCCCGGGTTCCCTCAAAGACCTCCTACGAAGGGCTGTGGAACACCAAAGTGAAGTCAGTATTTCCTGAGGAAAGCACAGACTCTTTACCAACATTTTTATTTTTTCCTTTTTTTAACAGATTTATTGAAATATCATTCACATGTCATTCAATTTGCTCATTTAAAGTGGAAAATTAGGACCACCTGGGTAGCTCAGTTGGTAAGTGTTCAATTCTTGGTTTCAGCTCAGGTCACGATCTCATGGGTTGTGGAATCAAGCCCCACAGCAGGCTCCTTGCTCAGAGGGGAGTCTGCTTGAAAGATTTTCTCCCTCTGCCGCCCCCCACTCTCTCTCTCTCTAAAAATGGATAAATAAATCCTAAAAAAAAGTAATAAATAAATAAAAATAAAATGTAAAATCCAATGGTTTTTCATATATTCATAGAGTCGTGCATCCCATCAATTTTAGAATATTTTCATTGCCCCACAAAGAAATCTCATACCCCTTAGTTATTATCCCCCAACTATTCGCCCACCCCCAACCCAGGAAACCACTAATCTACTTTCTGTCTCTACTTTCTGATTTGCCCATTCTGGACATTTCATATAAATGGAATCATACAGGGGCACCGGATGGCTCAGTTGGTTGGATGTCTGCCTTCAGCTCAGGTCATGTTCCTGGGGTCCTGGGATCAAGCCCCACATCAGACTCTGCTCAGCAGTGGGTCTGCTTCTCCCTCTCCTTCTGTGATCTCGCTCACTTTCACTCTCTCTCAAATAAATAAATAAAATCTTTAAAAAAAAAACAAATAAATGGAATCATACAATATATGGCCTTTTATGGCTGCTTTTTTTCACTTAGCATAATGTTTTCAAAATTCATCCATGTTGTAGCATGAGTCAATACTTCATTCCTTTTTATGGCAGAACAATATTTCATTGTATGAATATACTACACTGTGTTTAGCCATTCATCAATTGATGGATGGATATCTAACTCTACATTTAACCATGTCAGAAACTGCTAGACTATATTACGAAATAGCTATGCTANTTTGCATTCCTGCCAGCAATGAATGACGGTTCCAATTTCTCCATGTCCTTGGCAACACTTGTTATCATCTGTCTTTTTTATTATATCCATCCTAGTGGGTATGAAGTGGTATCTCATTGTGGTTTCAATTTGCATTTCCCTGATGGCTAATGATATTGAGCATCTTTTTTATGTGCTTATTGCCCATTTGTATATCTCCTTTGGAGGAATGTCTATTGAGGTATTTTGCCCATTTTTAATTGGATTTTCTTTTTATTATTGAGTGGTAAGAGACTTTTTTATATATTCTGGATACCGGATATATGATTTACAAATACTTTCCCCCATTCCATGGGTTGCCTTTTCATTTTCTTGATGCTGTCCTTTGATGCGTATTAGTCCTCCATTTTGATGGTGTCCAGTTTATTTTTTCTTTTGTTGCTTGTGCTTTTGTATCATATCTAAGAAACCACAGCCTAACCCAAAGTCACAAATATTTGCTATGTTTTTCTTCTAACAGTTTTATAGTTTTAGCTCTTACATTCAGATCTTTGATCCATTTTGAGTTAAATTCCATATATGGTGTGAGGTAAGGATCCAACTTCATTATTGTGCTTGTGGCTATCCAGATGTCCCAGCACCATTTGTTAAAAAGATTATTCTTTCTCCATATAATTATCTTTGCACACTTGTCAGAAATCCATTGACCATTTATCCACAATGTCAAGCAATTTTTTCCTGGTTTGAGTGAAAAATCCAAATCAGGAATAGAAAGGCTTCCTAGAGAAGAAGATGTTTGACTTGTGTCTTAAAAGACGAACAACAGATTAAGTGAAGAGACAGCAGGGAGAATTCACATGGAAGAATCAAAAGGAGTGAAGTCGGCCTGAGATCAAGAGTTGTGCTTTAGGATGTGAAGCAGTAGAAAGCCCTTGTTCTCCCCAAAGGCTCACCACCAGTTTGAAGGCAGCAGAAAATTGATCCTCACAGAGCGTAGAAGAAAAGGAGGACAAAGAAGGTAAATGACAGAAGTCATAGCCATTTTAGATCTCCTGAGGATATCAGATGAGAGCAAATCATCAGTCTTACCATAATCTTCCTTCATCTTCCCTTCATCTGTCTTTCAGCGGTAAGCATCTTGATCATTACTAAACAGAACTAACCCCTGAGAAGTAAATAGCCTCACCTTCTAGAGTGGGAATTCCCTTAGTCACCTCAACTAAAAAGGGGTTCTATCCCTGCAAAAATTAGTGTGCAGACTTCCCACAAGGCCCTTCGCATTTGGAGAAGTCCCACTGGGGGGTCCAGATCAAGTCTAGTGGCTTGGTCACTTGTCATAATGCAAATACCTCCTGAGAAGGGCAGAGCCTGCTCACAGGTTTAAGTCATGTACAACTAAGCAGCCTTGTGGCCAGATTCAGAACAACACCACTGTCCGAGAAATATCAGTTTAACTCCAAAGATTTTTTTTTTAATAAATAACTTTCCCATAGATTTTCTTGTGAAGCAGCAATGGGGTTTTACAAAGAGGACACACAGCAGACCTTTGTTACAGCCCCATTAGGCATGGCACCCTCTCTCACGGGCTCTCACCACCACACCACTCCACCCTCCACAGACCCATAACCCTTCATGAAAACTCACCTCCTTCCTAAAATCCATGATTCCAACATATGACCCACTCTGCCACTGGGCAGTGGAGCATGTGTCCCATTCTGACTGCTCTTCTCACTGTGGGCAGCACCCCAGGAATTCTTGTGAAATAAAATCTATCATTTCATTAGATGGACATATCTAACCATTGTCTCTAAAGCCCAAGAGATCAACTGTAGCTTGGCATGACTTTCCCAGACACAGAACAGCAAGCTATGAGAGCTGAAACAGTCTCTGAAGTCCCTTTTCCAAAGGTAAAAACACTTCCAACAAGAACCTTATCTCTCATTAAAATAAGCATGTATTGGGGAGCCTGGGTGGCTCAGTCATTAAGCGTCTGCCTTTGGCTCAGGGCGTGATCCCAGCGTTCTGGGATCGAGCCCCAAGTCAGGCTCTTCCACTGGGAGCCTGCTTCTTCCTCTCCCACTCCCCCTGCTTGTGTTCCCTCTCTGGCTGACTGTCTCTCTCTGTTAAATAAATTTAAAAATCTTTTAAAAAAAAATAAGCATGTATTATGGGGTCCAAAAGGCCTTTCACCCAAAATTTCTCCAGCATTAGGCTGAAAATGCATGTTCCTGAAGTCACTAATGATTGGACACAAAGGCAGATTTGGTTCATGAAAGGCCACTTAAATGCAGAGCAATGGAATGTTATATGTCGATTGTATCACAACTTTTTTCAAAAAAATTGCATGGTCAGTGGAAAATGATAGTGTAATGTAATAGGTGAATAAAAGCCAAATTTACCATGGTCTTACAATGTGAATATATTTAATGCCCCTGAACTGTACATTAAAAAATGGTTAAAATGGTCAATTTTAGGTTATGTACATTTCACCACAATTTTTTTAAACTCCATAAAGAGAGGCACCTGGGTGGTTCAGTCGGCTAAGCATCTGCCTTCAGCTCAGGTCATGATCCCACACCGGGATCCCTGCTCAGTGGGGAGTCTGCTTCTCCCTCTCCCTCTGCGTGCTCTCTCTCTCAAATAAATAAATAAATAAATAAATCCCTTAAAAAATAATAAAATAAAATAAAACTTCATAAAGAGATTACATATATTTTCCCTTTTCTACTTTTTTATATTTTCTATAGAAACAATATACAAATGATCTCTGTATCTATATCTATATATCAATACATACACACATATATTCTATACATAATACATACATATATGTGGCATATATATATATATCAATTATATACATATATTCTGATAAGCATCTATTACTTTTATGGGCAGCAACATAGTATAGTCAACATACTGTATTAAATATTGTGGAATGGGCATCCCTTTCAGGAGCAGACAGACCTGCATTTAAATACCTGTTTCATCATTTACTATCTTTGTTCCTTTGTTTTCTAAATTTCATTTTCCTCATCTATAAAATTGTTATAATACTTATCTTGCAGATCTCTTGTGAAGATAAACAATAACAAATGCAAAGCACATACAGCAGTGTCTAGCACATAGTTGAAGACCAGCTATTGTTAGTTTTTACAATGAGAAAAAATAAGCTTTATTTTCAAATGATGAATAAACAAATGTATGGTAAATGAGTATATGTTACCTGGTAATGGCTCCCATAGTCATGTCCTATTCATTAATGCAATTAATGTCTATTTATTGAATGTTAACTATACACCAGGCACTATGCTTGCCACAGTAGCTGACATCAGTTGCTGAATGAATGTTTTGACACTCTTAGATGCTGAGAAGAGAACATTCAAGGCCAGCAAGATTCAGAGGAGCAGGTGCATTGCAACCACAAGCTCTGGGGAAGGGAGAGAGAAATGAAAAGCATCCAACCAGGAAGATGGGATATCTGAGCCAGGCACCTAAGATCCTAGAGCCATTCTCAGATGGATACTTGACATAGAACCTGATTGCAGAACTTTCTTTATTGCCCCTTTAGCTGATCCTTACCCACCCACCTCACCCCCCAAACCCAGACTGCCAAATCCAAAGTCATGGTCTACTAGTCAGGGTTGCATTTGGCTGAACGTCACTGTGTGTGTTTGCTAGAGCTGCCATAACGACATCACAGACAGGGTGGTTACACAACAAAAGTTTATTTTCTGGGGCACCTGGGTGACTCAGGTGGTTAAGCATCTGACTCTTTCGATTTCAGCTGAGGTCATGATCTCAGGGTCATGAGACTGAACCCCACATCAGGCTCTGGGCTCAGCATGGAGTCTGCTGGAGATGCTCTGTCTCCTTCTTCCTCTGCCCCTCCCCTTGCTTGTGCTCTATAAATAAATAAATAAATAAAGTCCTTTTTTTAAATTTATTTTCTCCTGGGGCACCTGGGTGGCTCAGTTGGTTAAGCGTCTGTCTTCAGCTCAGGTCATGATGCCAGGGTCCTGGGATCGAGCCCTGCGTCAGGCTCCCTGTTCAGTGGGGAGTCTGCTTCTCCCTCTCCCTCTGCCCTTCTCCCTGCTTGTGTTTCCTCTCTCTCTCTCTGTCTCTCAAACAAATAAATGAATAAATGAATATCTTAAAAAATAAATAAATAAATAAATAAAAATTTAGAAAAATAAAATTTTATTTTCTCATAGTTCTGGAGCCTGGAAGTCCAATACCAAGGTGTCATCAGGTTTGGTTTCTTCTGAGGCCCCTCTCCTTAGCCTGTAGATGCCTGTCTTCTCTGTGTGCGCTCATATACATATTTTCTATGTGCATCGGCCCCTCGTATCTCTCTGTGTGTCCAAAGTTCCTCTTCTCATAAGGATACCACCAAGAAAGGCGTAGGACCTCATTTAACCTTAATTACATCTCTAAAGGTCCTATCTCCAAATACAGTCACATTCTGAGGTAGTGGGGGTTAGAATTTCAACATATGAACTTGAGGGGACACAATTCAGCCCAAAACAGCCACCAAAAACCTACCTTAAAATAAGGAGTTCTCTGTCACATGTAACAAGAAATCTAGAAGTAATTGTTCAGGGACCCTGCTTCTTCTATCTTCTTGACTTCCATTCCCAATGTGGTTCTCAACCTCAAGGTCACAAGATGGCCACTGCACTTTTATTCCAAACAGGAAGAAGCAGATGGCAAAGGACCAAAAGTTATGCTAATTAGAGCATGTCTTTTTTCAATATTTTCCCAGAAGCGCCACAGGATGACTTCCACTCCCACCTTATTGACCAGAACATCATACAGCAACCCCGTAGCTGCAAAGGAGTCATGGAAAATGAGCATTGTGCACTGCAGTCGTGGTTTCCCTGATAAGATCAGGTTTCCATGGGGCACCTGGGTGGCTCAGTTGTTAAGCGTCTGCCTTCAGCTCAGGGCATGATCCCAGAGTTCTGGGATCGAGCCCCACATCAGGCTCCTCAGCTGGGAGCCTGCTTCTTCCTCTCCCACTCCCCTGCTTGTGTTCCCTCTCTAGTTGGCTGTCTCTCTCTGTCAAATAAATAAATAAAATCTTTAAAAAAAAAAAAGAAAGAAAGAAAGAAAAGATCAGGTTTCCACTGCCAAAGGACAAAAGGAGAATGGTTATTGTGTAAGAATTAGCAACGGCTTGGGGCACCTGGCTGGTGCATTCGATTCAGGATTCAGCAACTGACTCTTGGTTTCAGCTCAGGTCCTGATCTCAGGGTCATGGGATTGAGCTCTGCATTGGGCTCTGTGCTCAGTGTGGAGTTTGCATGAGATTCTGCCCCTCTCCCCTGTGAGTGCATGTGAGTGCGTGTGCACGTGCACTTGCACATGCACACATGCACTTGCACTCTCTCTCTCCTAAATAAATAAATAAATAAATAAATAAACAAACAAACAAACAAATCTTTTAAAAAATAAAATAAGGAAAAGCTTGACAGTGGAAGGGCCACCATGGGATTTGGGAAGAACAAAACATCCAGAGAGTAAGGAGTGCAATGGAGAGTGCAGGGTAAACCCCTCCTCCTCCCACTCATGGATCTTCTGCAAAGTCCACATTGTTCATTAATGTCTTATTGGGATGGGAGGAGGGGACACTCTGAAGGGACATTGAGTTTCAAGTCAGAATTGGTGGTGGCTGCCCAGAGACTGCTCACAGTCAAACCCGGGAGCTTGGAAAGGGAGAATATGAATCCCTGGGAATCCAGAGAGATGAGGGACATGTGCTGGGCTTTCATAGACCGAGAGCTGATGAGGGGCTGAGCCAAGGGGTCTGTGGGCCCCAACCATCATCCAAGCTTCATAAGGGAAGGATAGTGGCTAGAAAAGACATGATTTCTTTGTGACATCTCTCTTCCACTGGTACCTGACCTGGATAAGAGGAAACAACCATACATAAAAAGATGGCCCCAAATCTGCCCTCCCCAGGTCACCTCAGTCCCAAGAGAGACTCTTCCAAGGATCTTCTCTCAGCCAACAGCCAACAGCCAACTGTCCTGCCAGCTGTGCCCTCCCCATACCCCTTCCTTGCTCTGTATTTTACATATTTTTATCACCATCTGGCATACTATACATTTTGCATGTTTATTTGCTTATTGTTCATCTCCCTCAACTCGAATAGAAGGTCCACAAAGGCAGGGACTCTGTTTCCTTCCTACCACATTCCCAGCTCCTGGCGCACAGCAGACGCACAGTAAACATGAACTCCCAAAACAGTATTAGCTGAAAACCGATGAAGTCTGTACACCAGGTCCCTAAGGTGTTGGCCTTTTAATATAGGAATCCAAGAGTTTATGTAACATGAAGAGTCAAATTAATTGAGTCTTTAAGTGATGGCATTCCAGACAAATTGACAGACTCATGTGGGAGATACTTGAAAGCAGATAGAACTTCCCAACCCACTTCCAGTTACCTCTTGGAATCAGCTGTTTGCTTCCGAGGGGTAAATCCCACAGGAGAGGTGTGCGGGGTGCTGAGTAAGCTGGGAGAGTGGGCTCAGGACCGGGTCCAGCCTCCCTGGGCAGGGACCTGGCCGCTTCTCCTTCCAGGGCTCTGGAGCACAGCCCTGAGTCAGAGCCTCTGTCTCAAAAGGGGCCATGGCGCCGTTCTGGGGGAGTTTATGGCATGATTAATATGGAAATATTCAACAGTGCTGCAGCAAGCTGCTTGCCCCTTTATTAATAACAGTTATTCACAGCCCAGGAGTCAAAGGCATTTCTGCTTGGGTGTTCATTAAAACTGGCCCCATAAAAAGTAGGAGAAAGGCAATAAATCAGTGCTGGATCCAACCACCTCATGTCCCTGGGAGTAGAGGTCTGTACCGTCAGAAAGCGGGGTGACAACCAGAGAAATTAACCTCCATGACAGCCTGCTCACCAAGCAGTAAACTGGACAGACGAGCCCACAGTCATCAGCTCTGGGCCACCCTGGTCCCCCACCCTGCTCCAGTGAAGGGAAGTCTGGGACGAGACCCTGTCCTATTCAGATAGCCTCCAGCAATGGAGAGGTGAGGAAAGAAAGACAGAGGGAAAATCTGGAGGCACTGCAGAAGCCACCTGGACCCCACAGGTCCCGGTGACCCTGGAATGAGAGGTTCCGGGTTATGACAGGGAAGGGTGAATACATATATGCTTCCTGAGGAAAAATGGGGGACCATTGCCTTGACTTGCCTCAGAGCTGAGGAAATAAATAACGTCCATATGGGGTTTATAGTTGACAAAAATGTTGTTTTTGTCATTTATTTTTGTGATTTGCACCACATTGCACACTCCACATGTGTTGAGTCTTAACACAATGATTTGTTATTTCTCATGATTCTGTGGGTTGCCTGGGCTCAGCTTCCTGATGTAGCAACTAAATCTTAAGATGACCCACACGGAAGCTACAAGGCCTCCAAAGGTCTGGACGAAGGAGTCACACTGTGTCATTCCTACCACAGTCCACTGGTCAAAGTCATAGGGCCAAGCCGAGTTCAACGGGAGAGGAAGCAGCCTCCCCCTCTTGATGGGAGAGGTGCCATGTGTACAACTTGGCTGTCCATTGGCCACAACTACATACCCTTCAACAAAGCAGACCTGCTTTCTCCCTGGGTGACCGTGTGCTCACTCACCACCTGGCCTACATGGGCCTTGACTTTCTCAATAGGAAAATGGAGATCCAGTGTCTGGTCTGACCAAAGGGAGCCTGGGTAGGAGAGCCTTCTAATATTCCCTCCTGATGGGGCGCCTGGGTGGCTCAGTCAGTTGAGTGTCCGCCTTCGGCTCAGGTCATGATCTCAGGGTCCTGGGTTCGAGCCCCACATTGGGGTCCTTGCTCAGTGGGGAGTCTACTTCTTCCTCTCCCTCTGCCACTCCTCACCCCCATCTCGTGCTCTCTCTTGCTATCTCTCTCTCAAATAAATAAATAAAAACTCTTTAAAAATAAAATAAATTCCCTTCTGAGGCTGTGAGGTTGTGAGTCTGTGGCTTCCCCTACCTCACAAATGCTTTCAATTAAAAATGCTTTAATTTATTCTTTGAACTTCGAGACATTAAAAAAAGGTGAAAATCTATCTTCCTTCAGCCACCAAGCCTTAGATTTTAACTACATTTACTGATCTTTTAATTCCATAGTGAGATCAGAACCAACACACTCAGCTGAATTTGTTCCTCAAATTCCTGTAGGCCTGCATTTTTCTATCGTAAAGGAAAGAGGACAACTTGAATCAAGAGTCAAATAAGAAGATCGTTTCTCAGAATTTCTGTGGGAGAGCATGAGACTGACAAATGAAACGGGAAATTGCATCAGACTGTAGGAAAAGAGGTATGAGCACAGGATTTTTGAACCAAACAAACATGAGTTCTGCAAGATGATGGAGGAATAACTTACCCACCCAAACAATAAGAATGTTCTTCCTTGGACCTATACTGGTCCAAGTGTGCAACAAAAAGAAACCTTCCTTTTTGAAAAAAGAAAAAATTTTGAAGTATCATAAACACAAGTTCTTTTATACAAAATTCCAAATATTGTTGAATAAATTATTCATGAAGCTGACCAAAAGTCCCTGAAAATTCCAAAACTTACTCACATTAATCACTAGCCTCATGCTCCTCTGTACTATTGCTTGAGGGTTTTTTTTTTTTTTTTGCTTTTGCTTTGTCTTCACATAAAATGTCATCAGAGCATCAAATAAATTTGATTTGTAAGTGACTCTGAGCGTCTTTTACTGACGCTAAATACATAGCAGGATCCTGATTTTCTGTCCTTCCACCTAAGAAACCAGTAAAAACCCTATCCTGTTCTTTTTTTAAGGAATTATTTATTTGTTTGTTTGTTTGTTTGAGAGAGAGAGAGTGCACGCGCGCGCGTGCACGCACAAGCAGAGGGGAGGGGCAGAGAGAGAGGGAGGGAGAGATTCCGCACTGAGAGTGGAGCCCAATGCAGGGCTTGATCTCACAGCACTGAGATCATGACCTGAGCAGAAACCAAGAGTTGGACACTTAACTGACTGAGCCACCCAGGGGTTCCCCACAGCCCTGTTCTTTTCCACATCATCTACACAAAGATGCCGCTTCCCTTAAAGCAGGGCCCGTAGTATTACTTGCAGGAAATCTCTACCAAAACTTTAACACAAAAAGTCACCTTACATACCCAGTGTTTTATGCACTTGCAATCATGTTAAGGGCTGCTTCCTCCGGTACAACCTGCTATCAGCTTCTACATTTCCCTGGGAATAATCACTTTGTGTTCTGCCCACACTCCAGAGAAGAAACGGAGAGTTTGTCATTCTTGCTGGCTCGTCAAAGGTGACATCCACATCAGGCCCTCTCTCGTCCTCTCTCACCATCTCTCGCCATCTGCTCAGTCCCTCACGGACACATTCATAACTGCTGTCACATGGGCCACACGAGTACTCCAAGTCCAAATCATAATTGTCCTAGGGCTGCCAGTTACACGAGATCCCTCTCGTTGCAGAGAGGAGGAAACGGAGAACCAGAGAAGAGAAGTCATTGATTGGTGTTTGCACAGAGGGAAAAGACTAGAACTTGAGGCTCCTAACTCCTAAACAATTCAAATGGGACCTGCTTTGGATTTCCAGACCAGCATAGAGACTTGGCAGTGAGCGGGGCTCTCTCGAGTCTCTGGCTCACCTCCCAAACCCAAGCCTTCCACCTGCCCCTGCCTTCTAAGTGTCCCTCTGCCCCCCCTTCCCTGGCCATGGCTCACATGTGTCTAGTGGAAGTGTCCACAAGCAGGGCCAGCTTCACGGGTGTGGGACCTGTGCAGTTACTCAGGCCCTGCTGGATTTAGAGTTCTTCTGCCCCTATCTTGAAATTCTTGGCAGTGTTCGGACATGGGGCCCCACATTTTCACTTTGCACTGGGCCTTGAAAGTGACATAGCCAGTCCCATGCACAGTACATACCAGTGAAACAGTCAGCCCTGACTACCAGCAGGAGACAGAGCTCAAAACTCTCCTTCGCATATTGAGCGTGGGCAGAACACATTACAAAGCCACAGTGACCTCCCCCATATTTCTCTTCCAAGGAGGATGAGCAAGGAGATCAATAAGAATCATTGCTAAGGGTCTCCCCTCCCCGTGCTGTGGGCGCAGGGAGACAACCCTTGCCCTGATCCCCGACTTCCTATCTGTGACTATACAGCAAGTGCAACCTTGGGCTAATTAACAAACCTCTCTGAGGCCTTGTTCTTTCTTCTCTCCAATTATAAAAGCAATAAGTGCTCATTATAGAAAAACTGAAAAGTGTAGGAAAACAGAAGGAAGAGCACCTATGACCTCATTACCTAAGTACCACCACTGTGAACACTGCGGGGTTTTCCTCCAGCCTTCTCTCTGTGCCTAAGTTTCACACTTTAACATATGCAAGGAAAGCCCACCTTCTTCCCCTTCCCCCAAAAAGAAGATTGGTAATCTCTGGGGGCTTCTGCTGCTGGTGGCTTTGAAAGCCAACGGAAGGAGCAGAAAACTGCTAACTGACTTCAGGGATGGTGACAGAAGGTGGGCACTGCCCATCCACTGTGGCTCCCAGGGGCTTGCCCTTTCGAGATGGAGACGGAGCCTGGGAGAGGAATCCAGACACGCAACCCAGCCCCCGTGAGCGACATAGACCCTCTGTCATCGCAAAAGGACCCTGCACCACTAGTTCCTACTGCAGCAGAGATAACCAGGCAAGGGAAGAAAACAGAGAAGGAGAAATCTTCAGTTTGCGAGAGAGACGGTCAAGGGCTAAGGAGACACACGTCGGTGGGTCATGTCTTCAAACCATAGCTCTCGAAGATCAACACAGAAGGTGGCAGTTTTAGGACAGCATCCCTGCCTGACCAGTGGCAGGGACCTGTCTGGGGCTGCTGGTGGGAGCAGGGTGGGGAGAAGGGAGGAAGGAGCTGCAGGTGGCCCCCATCCCAGCTGCCTCCAAAGGCTAATGGCATCTGGAAAATACCTGCTGTGTAAGGGGCTATCACAGAGTATATATAACTGCATATCCCATTTTATCATACAACATTATATCACAAATGATTTTCTTTTTTGTAAGATTATTTATTTATTCGTTTATTTATTTATACAGAGAGCGTACGTGTACAAGTAGGGGAAGGGGCAGAGGGAGAGAATCTCAAGTAGACTCCCCGCTGAGCATGGAGCCCGATGTGGGGCTTGATCTCACAACCCTGAGATCATGACCTGAGCCAAAATCAAGACTTGGACACTTAACCGACTGAGCCACCCAGGCGCCCCACACAAGTGATTTTCTATCCTGTTATCAAATCTCATAAACTTCATAATTTTCCATTATATGGATGTACCACAATCTATTTGGCACTGCAATGAACATCTTTGTAATTAAAGACTTTTCAATATTTAGGATTATTTCTTCAAGCTATAATCCTAGGAAAAAAAGTAATTAGATGAAACATGTTGTACGTTTTTATTTTTAAGTCACTGAGACACTTCTTTCCAAATTACATCAATTTACAATCCCCAGCAAGAGGTGAGAGCCCTTTATAAAGGCAAAAATGTATACAGGATGTTCGTTCTCTCTTGACTGTGCAACATCCAAATTTGCTTCCCCCGCCACCCCCCCCACCCCCGCCCAGACTGCTGGCCCATGGTGAATTTAGTGAAATTTTTGCGGCCCACCTCCCTTTGGTTCTTGCCCATTTTCCAAGCCTGTTTCTCTGGCTTCACAGTTAATTCTATGTGACTCAGTGGCCTTCCAAGAAATCATCTTTTCTGCTTAGGGTAGCCAGAGTCTGTTCCTGATGCTTCCACATGAGAACCCTGACTGATAAACCTCTATGAGCAAACCTGGGCCTGTCCTCCCTCCAGTACCCCTTCAGAGACAAAACAGGCCTACTCGGGGAGGCAAATATGTACCAGGGGCCGTTTTGAGAAGGTGAAGGGAGATCACAAGACAAGTCCCACCCCCACCCCCAGAAGGGAGCCAAGGATGACCCCTGCTTGGCTGGTGGCCGGGTATTGGCTTTGCTGAGTGAGACCCTAAGCATAGGGAAGGGACTGAGCCAGCCAGCCCACAGGGAAACGGTTTGGGGAGGCTGGGGGGAGGGTAGAGGAGGAGAACGAGAGACCTGGCTGCAGAGAGCTCAGCAGAGCCCCGCAGGACAAAGAGGTGCTGGATTTGGAAACCAGCTACATTTTGCTGCAAGGAATGTAATGTAACTCCCTAAGCCCCTCTCTCCCCCTCAAGCCTTCTGAAACCATCTGTGAAGTTCCTATCTCTCAGCGCCCTCTCTGCCATGAGCACCTTAGAAGTGAGTCTTCCTTTATTTATGCAGAGAAGTGTCACACCATTGTCCTCGCCCCACTCCTGGGCCTCTCAGACCCGGCATGGGGCCTTCACGTTCCCAGGAAGCAGAGTCCGTGTTCAGTCCCCTTGTCAAGCTGGAAGCCGATCGGCCCCTCAGAGGCCACACCCCATCGTCATCAAGGCCCGGAGCAGCTGCGGAACTGCTCTTGGGGACAGAGCACCCGGGGAAGCTGGGGGCCGGGCCCTGTGTCTCTGTAACAAAGGGGGCATCTGGAAGGACCTGGTCCTGCTGACCTGCAGGTCCGGTCTGATGGCCCACACAGGTGCTGTCCGTCACCCCTGCAGTGTTAGCTAGCACAGCATTTTAATCCAAATTAGGTGCCGATATTTAAAACTTGGCAGCTGCTCTCGAAAATCAGGAGACCTGGCCCCTCTGGGCCCACAGACTGACACGGCGACAGCCACCCAGAGACGGAGCCTGCGTGCTGCGGCTGCCTCCGGGCCCCTCCAGGACCTGACAGGGCTGAGAACCAGGGGTCATCTCTCCCCTAACCCGCTCCTCAGCCCCCAGGGCTGCCTGCCGTGGGGCGCACTGGGGCTCCGTGGCACGCAGGCCCAGGGGAGACGCGAAACGAGGTTCTTATCTTCTGTCCTTCCACTTTTTATAGTCTACTTTTTTCATTACCCATCATCACAGAAGCAATTAGTAATGAAGGGAAAGCAACCAAAAAGCAATCAGCATTATCCCAACGGGAAATTTAACCATGACCACAGGCTGAAATACTGTGAAGCCAAACTTTGTCCGGTACATCTTCTTACCTAACAGTAACAAAGAGAGGTTCCCATGGCAACTGGGGCTTGGGGCTTGGCAGTCAGTTTTGCTGATGCTGGCGTTGACCACTCGGGGATTAGAAAATGGGGAGGCGGGGGGTGGGGGGGTGGCGGGGAGCAAAGCCAAGGAGCAAACGTTGGCTACAAATGTGAAAAACCTTAGTTTTGTTGTTAGCTCTCTTCTGTGGTCGGCTTTATGTTTGGCAAGAGTGGACAGTTGCTTCTGCATAGTGACCTCTGGACTTGGGGGGTAGGAAAGACTCGCTGACCCAATTTCTTCCTTTTTCTCCATTGCGTGTGGGAGCAGTGCTCCCTGTACTGTTCTGAGTAGCTCTTCACACCCGTGTACCATTCACTCATTCAGTAAACACGTACCGAGCCTCTACTATGTGAACAAGACAGGCTTGGTCCCCTGCAGAGGTAAACCCTAGACAGATGACCACACTAACGGTTTTGGGTCCTCTGCAGGGAAAACGCGGTGACTATAAAAAGCTTAAGGGTAAGGGGGTGCCTGGGTGGCTGAGTCAAAGCATGCGACTCTTGATTCTCTCTCCCTCCCTCTGCTCCTCCGTCCACTTGTGCACCCACACACGCTCCTTCTCTCTCTCTCAAATAAACACATAAATCTTAATAAAAGAGATTCTCACCCTCTCCCTCTGCCCCACCTCCCCTTTTCTAAAAAAAAAAGTATAAGGGTAAGCCTAATTTACAATGGAAGGGCCTAGAAATTTCTCCGTGAGGAATGGCCATTTCCCTGAGACTAGACGAGGATGAACATGAGGAAATCAGGCAATGGGCCTTCCAAGCAGAAGAGCAAACTCACAAAGGCTCCAAGGTGTGCAAACATGAGCACATTCTAGGAACTAAACAGCCACTGTGACGCACAACAAACAAGGGGACAGCGGCCCCCAGGGAAGCTGGAGAAAGAGGGAGGGGCCAGCTTGCAAGTGGATTTCTAGTCTAGGCAATGATTTTCTCCCAAGGGCAATGGAGCATTGAAACAAAGGGGCTGTATGGAGAAGAGATTAGAAAAGAGATTATGACAGGTTGAATTAAGTAGTGGCAGGCAGGGTGAAGAGAAGGGAATGATTTGAGATCACTTTCCAGGTAGAATTGACAAGCCTCTGAGATGGGGGTCAAGGGGCCAGGGGAAAGAGTATTCAAGGCTGACTCATAGTAATTAATTTTTTAAAATGTAAAAGTTTCTTAAATTTATGAAAAGATGCTCAACCAGGCTCACAATAAAGGAGATGTAAGTTAAAACCACACAGAGATACCAATTGTCCCTTACCAAATAAACAAAATCCTAAAAACTTCACGAAACACGGTGATGATAAAGCTATGGAGAAACAGAAATTCTCTAACATTGCTGATAGGAACGCAAAATGGCACAACCCCTGTGAAAGGGAATCTGGCAACATCTAGCAAAATTACATGCACATTTGCTCTTTGTACCAGATACCCTACTTCTATCTCAAAGAAGCACCAACAAAAATAAAGAAAATAGAGATCTTTGCACAGAACCATTAATCACAGCACTACTTATAATAGCAAAAGACTGAAAAACCCAAATATCCATCAACAATTAAACATACACTTTCATATCACTCAGCAATTCCATTCCCAGATATTTGCCCAAGAGAAATAAAAGCGCATCCCCAAAAAGATCTACATGCGAATGTTTATAGCCGCCCTGATCATAATATCCAAAAACTGGAAACAATCTAAATATCCACCCCCTGGTGAATGGATAAATTATGGTACACCCATACAATGGAATCCACTCCGCAATCAAAAAGGATCAAATGACTGATACACACAAACCATGGATGAATCTCAAAGGCATTGTGCTAAGTGAGAGAAGCCAGACACAAAGGCTACCTACTGTACAACTCCATTGATATGAAATTCTGGAAAAGGCAAGACTATAGTGACAAAGCGGACCAGTGGTTGCCAGGGGCCGGGGCTGGAGAGAGGCCCAACAACAAATGGACACAAAGGAATTTTTAGGGTTGGTAGAAATGTTGTACATCTTGATAGTGGTGGTGGTTACGTGATTAAATTCAAAACTCATTGAAATTGAATGCTTAAAATTTGTGACTTTTATTTTAATTATACCTCAATAAAGGCCAATTTTGGGGGCACCTGGGTGGCTCAGTTGCTTAAGCGTCTGCCTTCGGCTCAGGCCGTGATTTCAGGGTCGTGGGATCGAGCCCCACGTCAGGCTTCCTGCTCAGCAGGGAGTCTGCTTCTCCCTCTCTCTCTCCTCCTCCCCCTGCTTGTGCTCTCTCACTCGCTCTCTATCTCAAATAAATAAAATGTTTTAAAAAATAATAATCAAGGCCAATTTTTTTAAGAATAAGGAGAAAGGAGGAGGGTATTGTAACTGGTGACTCTTTAAGGTTGTTAGGGCATCAGTTCACTATACTAAAAAATGATAATTAAAGGGAAAGAATGAAGCAGTTCAGTTCCTGTACAGACTGTATTTTGGGAGTGCAACGTCTACCATGGTCCTTTTAGATTCTGCTAAACGTCAGACTCACGAGCCAACAGTGGGCCTCTGAGGGACCATAGTGCAGGAACACAGACGGCCAGCGGGGTGGCACCAGGTGCTCCTCCTCCGCGACGTGTCCTCACAGCTATCATGCAGCAGCCCAAGGGCCATCCCAGGAGCTGTCCTCTCCCCAGGGAACAGCTCCGTGCTGGGGAAGAAGACCTCCCTAGGGCAGGTGCAGGAGTCATGCTGGCGTAGAAGCCTCGTGCCCCACAGGAGGCAATCTCTCTGTAACAAGTCCATAGACAAGAGTTTTCAGGGTCCTCACAGGAGTCCCTGCACTCAGGGAATCTGTGGTTGATTTTCCAAGGCATTTTCCAAAGAGGGATGTGACAGTTCTCTGAGTGGACCTGCCCCTCCTTCCACACCTCCGTGGTTGATTAGGACCATGGTGGACACCTGGCCCAAGGCCAGCCATTCTGCCAGCTGACCAACAACCAGCCAGATTCACTCTCCCACTCACCATTTAATTAACCCTACCTCACACCATACACACAAAAAAATTAATTCTAGAAGGACTGAAGACCTATTGTGAAAAGCAAAAATAAAGCTTCTAGAAAAAACCATAGGTGAATCTGTCATGAGTCTCTAAGTGTGGGCAAATACATTTTCAACAGAGAACAAAAGGCATTAACCACAAAAGAAAAGACTGACAACTTTGATTAGGGTAAAATTAAGGATGTCTGTTAAGAGTCACCATTAAAAGAGTAAAAAGTCAAGCCACAGATTAGAAAAAGATATTTGTGACACATTATCTCTGAAAGGACTCATGTTGAAAATATACAAAGAACCCTTATAAATTACTAAGAAAAAGACAACCCAATTTTAAAAAGGAAAAAGATGGGCATAATTTCACAAAAGAGTATATCCAAATAGCCAAGACATGTATGAAAACATTGCTACATATGAATGGATAAGAAGGGGGGGGAACCAATAAGACACCATGACACACCCACCAGGATGGTCACCGGCAACAAGAGATGGTGAGGACGTGGAGCACCCGGGACTCTAGGGTGCTGCCGGAGACATAGTAAAATTGTACGACCACTTCATAAAACAATATGGCAGCATCCACTCAAGCCAAACTGGCCTTTATGCTATGACGAGAAACCCCCCTCCTAGGCCTAGACCCCTCAAAAAATATACAAGAATATACATAGTAGCTTTGTTCATTGTAACCAAAACTGGAAACTCAAATGCCCACCAAAAGGAGAATGGATTTTAAAATCAGTGTATTCATGCTGTGAACAACGAGAGAGCAAAAAAGAGAGAGAGACTGAGAGAGGACTGCTGCCCCACACAACGTCATGACTGAATTCTGAAGACATAATGACCAAAAGAAGCCAGACCAAGAGCATACATATTGTTTGAGCCCACGTATACAAACTTGAACAGGTCTACAGTGATAGAAATCAGAATGCCAGGTGGCTTTAGGGACAGGGCCTGGATGAGGAGGGTACACGAGAGCTTTCTGGAGAACTGGAAGCATTCTCTATCTTGGTATCAGTATCATCAGGTGTAGAAATTCATCTGTAACACTCTACTGTGTTAAATTTAATATCTATGTCAAGTCTAATCTAATCTCTGTTGAATACATGTATATTAAATCTAAAAAAAGAAATTAATCATTTAACTAAGAGACAGCACGTGAATCTGAGAACACACACACGGTAAGCGCCAGAGTGAGCTCCTGGCATCCTCAGGTTACAGAAAGAAGACAAGGGACTATGGCGGGGAAGCCAGCCCCAGAGCAGAGAATGGGACAGGAGGGGTTAGAAGCTTCAGAAGGGTCATGGGAAGACCCTGAGAGTCAGGGATCAGGGGTCACTACTAAGTCCCTGGCCCCAGCTCCGAGTCCTGACTTCTTTCAGGGAGACTTCAGCATTCCAACCATAAGCCCCACCATTACTTCAGGGGACTGGCGTGGAACCAAAGCTTGTGATTTGCTCTCTGGTCAGTTGTTTTCGAATGTAAAACCCACAGATGGGGAGAGTCCGGGCGAGTAGATGATAGGAGTACAAACTGGTGTATTTTCTGGAAGACAGTTTTGTAATATAAGCAAAAGCCTTAAAAACGAATGCGCCCTAGGAATCTTAGGACAATATTTACTTATTCCCAGAGATTTGTTTAAAAAGCAAAAAAGGGGGCAGGATCGCCTGGGTGGCTCAGCCATTAACCGTCTGCATTCAGCTCAGGTCATGATCCCAGGTTCCTGGGCTCAAGCCCCACATCGGGCTACCTGCTCAGCGGGAAGCCTGCTTCTCCCTCTCACACTCCCCCTGCTTGTGTTCCTCTCTCGCTGTCTCTGTCAAATAAAATCTTTAAGGAAAAAAAAAAAGGCAAAAAAGAGGGGAGCCTGGGTGGCTCAGTCCATTGGGCGTCTGCCTTCGGTTCAGGTCATGATCTCAGGGTTCTGGGATCGAGCCCCAGAGCGGGCTCCCTGCTCAGCAAGGAGTCTGCTTTTCCATCTCTGATTCTCCCTATCCCTTTGCCCCTCCCCCTCACTCATCTGCTCGTGCTCTCTCTCTCAAAATAAATAAATAAAATCTTTAAAAAGTAATAAAATAAAGTAAAATGAAAAGCAAAAAAGGGGGACACCTGGCTGGCTCAGTTGTAAGAGGATGTTACTCTTGGTATCAGGGTTGTGAGTTCGAGCCCCACGCTGGGAGTAGAGATTACGTAAATAAATATTTTTTAAGACAGCAAGAAAGGAAAATTTTTTAAGAAAGCAAGAAAGGAAAACAACCAAAATGTTTAACAATAGCATTAAACTATTCATCCATCCTATAATTTCTTTTTATTTTTTTAAGATTTACTTTTAAATAATCTCAACACCTGACATCAGGCTTGAACTCACAACCCCAAGATCAAGGGCTGTGTGCACCACCGACTGAGCCAGCCAGGTGCCTCCTACAGTTTTTTGTTTTGTTTTTAGATATATTATAGGCTATCATTAGAGCGTTATTTATAACAGAAAAAAACTTAAGACACCTTAATGTCTATGAAAGGGATAATGATTAAATTGCCTAGCCACACTGTGAGCAATCATGCAATTAAAAAAGGAGGGGGGCGCCTGGGTGGCTCGGTCAGTTAAGCGGCCGACTCTTGGATTTCGGCTCAGGTCATGATCTCAGGGTCCTGGGATCAGCCTGCATCAGGCTCCCCGCTCAGTGGGGAGTCCGCTTGAGGATTGTCTATCTCCCTCTCCATCTGCCCCTCCCCCCACTTGCTCGCTCACATGCTCTAAGATAAATAGACCTTTAAAAAAAAGAAAAAAATGAGACAAATCCATATGCCCTGACATGTTGACTGATAAAATGTTGATACAAAAAGTAAACTGCAAATAAAACGTATACTATGAACAGATGTTGTTGAAATTGACAAATATGAAGCTTATATATTTACAATTGCATTTAAAATGTCATTAAAGTATAATTATTTTTAATGTTCATACTCTTGAATTTTTTGGGTTTTTATAATGAGCATACTATTGATGTAGTTTTTTGAACTAATGAAATTTTTAAAATAATAACGTCGATACAAAAAAAATATACTGAAACCAAGATTTACGCTATATTTCCAAATTTAAACGAAGCAATTTACAAGAGAGAATGTAGAATATGATGCTATTTTCTGTAAAATTTAGAACCACACAAATATTAAAAGTGGATATTTTTAGATGTTGGTATTAAGGAAAAGACAAAATGGTAACAAGATAAATTGGTTAAAGTGGGCAAAATGTTTATTTTTTTATTTGAGAGAGAGAGGAAGAATGAGCACGAGAGAGAGGGAGAGTGTGCACACCAGCGGAAAGAGAGGCAGAGGGAAAGGGAGCTGGATGCGGGACTTGATCCCAGGACTCCAAGATCATGACCTGAGCTGAAGGCAGATGTTTGACCAACTGAGCCACTCAGGCGACCCTAGGCAAAATTTTCAAACAAAAAATAAGCTACACTAGTGACAATGTGGTGAGACAGCCACTTTCACATACACTGGGAAAGCATACACTGGGACATTTCTGGAAAACAATTTGAAATTATGTTCTTATCCAGAGTCTTAAAACTATTTATAATCTTAGTCCAAAAATATGACCTAGAATTCTATCCTCAGGAAATAATCTCAGGGATGCAATCCAAAGACTGTACACAGATGTTCATAACACTATTATTTGTAACAATGGAAAACTGGAAACTTTGTGTGGAGTTCCAATATGACTCTTTATAAAGATGTAGAACAAAATCAGAAGACTATAAACTAAAAAAGATTTTTTTACAAGATTTTATTTATTTGACAGAGAGAGATACAGCAAGAGAGGGAACACAAGCAGGCGGACTGGGGGAGGGAGAAGCAGGCTTCCCGCTGAGCAGGGAGCCCGATGCGGGGCTCGATCCCAGGACCCTGGGATCATGACCTGAGCCGAAGGCAGATGCTTAACGACTGAGCCACCCAGGCGCCCCTATAAACTAAAATTTTAACAATGTTTTTTTCATTGGTTGAAATAAGATTTTCATTTTATTTATTACAGGTTCTCATATTTTTTAACTTACTAGTGACCCTCTACTGTTTTTTAACGTTGGGAAGAGAAAGGCTTTTTCTAGGGGCGCCTGGGTGGCACAGCGGTTAAGCGTCTGCCTTCGGCTCAGGGCGTGATCCCAGCGTTGTGGGATCGAGCCCCACATCGGGCTTCTCTGCTATGGGCCTGCTTCTTCCTCTCCCACTCCCCCTGCTTGTGTTCCCTCTCTCGCTGGCTGTCTCTATCTCTGTCAAATAAATAAATAAAATCTTAAAAAAAAAAAAAGAAAGGCTTTTTCTAAAAGCAATAGATAAGCCAATAATCACTGTCTGTTGTATGATTTCACTCACATGAGGGACCTAGAATAGTCAACTTCATAGAAACATAAAGTAGAATGGTGGGTACCAGAAGCTGGGGAGAGGGGACACGGGGGAGTTAATGGGTACAGAGTTTCAGCTGGGAAGATGGTGAAGTTCTGGAAAGGGATGATGGTTATGGTTGTACAACAATGTAAATGTATTTAATCCCACAGAACTGTACATTTAAAAATGGTTAAAATGGTAAATTTTGTTATATACCTTATAACCACAATTAAAAAAAGAAGTGCAGTCCATAAGATTTTGAATAGCTTCTACAGACTGTTCCATATCTTTCCAATAAATTCTTTTTTTAATCGTTTATAATTCTTGCAAGTAAAGGTTTCTAACTAATCATAAGGAGTGATCAGATGTACAACCTGCAAGATATACCCAGGAAGAAAGCCACCCCAATGTGCCAAAAGATAGCAATAATCTGCATTACAGAATTTATGTGGATCTTTCCTATCGGTTCCTCAATTAATGGGAACAAAGACAGCTCCAAGCTGTCCAATATATATAAAAAGTCCGACATGTACACGTATACATATATATGTAAATATATATGTACGTAAATACACATAAATATATAAAAGCAGAGATCTGAACATTGATCCTCACCCCAATTCTTGTCTCCAAGACTCTCCCCAGTATATACAGTACGTCTTTCCCAATGTCTCTAGTGTGGGGCCATGGTTGACCCCCATCTAGACACTGGAATGGCCACAACCCCTGATCTGAATCTGCCACCCCTGTTTCCTGAGGGTACTGGATCCTTCAGTCCTTTCTAGGGTCTCCTCTGCAGCCCTTCCTACCCACTTTCCTCCGGAGGCAACAGCCCACTCTAACTGCAGCACGATACACGAGGCTCAGAGGAGAGAGGCAAGATGCCAGACCGCTGTGATACTCTGTTCTCTGCGCGTACAGAGAGGCCTACAGAAGGGTTCTGGACATCCGAGGGGTTAGCATTCTGTTTTATCTTTTCTCCAAAGGCTAAAAAAAGTCCGCAAACATAACACTTTTTCCCTTTGCTGAGATAAAATTTGAATTACGCGCTTCACCCATTCCATTCGATCTCACAATACCTGTTGAGCTTTGTTACGTGCCGGGCGCTAGCGCAAGAGCCTGGCATTCAATGCCGAGCAAGACGGCAAGCCTGCCCCTGAAGAACTCAGATCTAGCGGAGAAGGCCGACAAGGCCACGGGCGAGTACAACACAATCTAACTCAATGCATTACAAGCTATGATGCAGTGAAGGGTCGGGCACCCCGGCGCTGGGGGAGGGGCCTGGAAACGAGCATCACGTGCTTAGCTGGTGTCCAAACTCACCTCTGAGCCCCACATCTCCCCGTGGCCTTCCTGTGTTGCATTTGCCAATATGCAAGAATCTTTATTACACATCTGAAATCACTTCGTATTTTCATTTATTCTTTACTGCATTTCAACAGTAAAATCATTTGCTTTAGCTCATTAGTTTCTCAACCCTGGTGCTGCTGACATTTAGGACTTGAGAATTCTTTGCTGTGGGCTGTCCCGTGCGTGACGGGATGGTTAGCAGTATCCCTGGCTTCTGCCCACTAGATGCCAGTAGTCCTTTCCCCACGTTGTGTTGATTAAACCAAAAAAAAAATTTTTTTTAATGTTTCCAGACATTGCAGAAGTCCCCTAAGGGACAAAACTGCCCCCAGTTGAAAGTCACTGCTCTTCTGTTCCTCACACAGGCTGAGGAACCCTAAAGGCCTCCGAATGTTGCCCCGTTGAGTTGTCAAGGTACGCTTCTCTCCTGAGTGGCCAGCAGAGCCTTTGTGGATTCCAACCCGCCGTGGCCGTGCTCCCAGAAGCAGTGAGTAGTGTTCCCGGATGTGCAGGGAGGAGTGGGCAAACAGGCAGGGAGCACCACTGTCTAAACCCTCGGATGCCAGCCTAAGGAGTGTGCCCTCAATCCACCGGGACACAGGCAGCCATTGTTTCAGAGCAGGCAAGTGATCAGACTTGAAGACTCAGACTTCACAATGTTGAGGGTACTGGGTAGATTCGAGGAATGACAGTTTGGAAGACAGGAGACTAACAGGCTCTTGGAACAGGCCTGGGAATAAGTGACGGCCTTCTGATCTAGGAACGTGGTGTAGACAGTAGAAAAAATGCTCAAGAGGCACGGAGGAAATGAACTCTACTCAGAAGCAGGTGGAGAGACAAGGGAGAAGAGCCAAAGTTGGCTGCCCGGAGGCAGAACGTATGAGAAGAGCTTGGGGCCAGTCAGGCTTGAGCTGGGTGGGAACCACAGACGGGCTGGAGGACAGCAAGCAGGGCCCCCCTGTGCTCCAAACTGCAGTTTCTCCCTAAGCGGAGACAAATGGCCAACACACATGCTGCTGGGCAGATTAAATGGAATATTTCATGTGAGCCCCCTGCACAGCGCCCGGCATTTGGTGCCCCCCTCCCCACAGCGCCACCGACAGAAACCACACGCAGCAATTGGCGAAGATAAATGGCAAGATCAGTTCTGGCTTTTTATTAAGACATAATTTGCATACTACAAAACTCATCCCTTTAATGAGTACGGTTCACTGCTATTTAGTATATTCACAAGGTTGTACAACCATCACCACTGCTTCCAGAACAGGTTCATCTCGCCAGAGAGGAACGCCATACCCATTAGCAGTCACTTCCCGCTCTCCCTCCCCCTGTCCCATGGCAACCGCTAACGTTTCTGTCACCACAGACTTCGCTAGTCTGGACTTTCATGTAAATGGAATCATATGGCATGTGGTCTTTTGTGACTGGCCTCTGTCACCTATGTTTTCGTGGTTCATCCATGCTGTGGCACATATCTGTACTTCATTCCTTATTGCCTAATAACCTTCCATTGTGGGGAAATACCTCATTTTGTTACCCATTCACTAGCTGATGGACGGTGAGATGGTCTCCACTCTTAGGCCATTATGAATAACGCTGCTATGAATATTCATGTGCAGGTCTCTGTATAGACTCGTACGGAGACTTTTCAGCTCTCAAGGATATATATTAGTCATGGAAACGCTCGGTCTTATGGTACCTCTAGGTTTAATTTTTTGAGGAACTGCCAGGTTGTTTTCCAAAGCAGCACCAAGTGGTGATCAGAATTCAAGGCTAGAGCACAAGCGCATCAGCTTGAGTGCAAGATGGCAGCCCAGAGAAGACAGGCTAAGGAAGAAAAAAGGGAAACCCCTGAGAACACTTCCTCCTCCATCTGTCCAGGCCTCCCGAGTTGTCACACAGAACAGGTCAGCTTCGCAAGTCAGAGGCTGTGATGAAATGTAAAAACACTCTGACAAGGCAGAAGGTGACAAAAATTATTTTTGAACTTCACAGGAAATGATAAGACCCAATTACAAAATTATAAAATCCAATTATAGCATGTTAGTTTTGATGCCAGCCATGTAAAAGGTGCTGCTGAAGGAAAGCAGAAGCTGGACCATGGAACCGGAGCATCTCCACGGAGCCTGGGGAGAAGACAGCCATCTGTACCTCTGTGAAAGGAGCTTAGGACAATGAACAGACATTCACACAGCCATGAGCTAAAGGACAGTACTTCCAATCAACAGCTAACAGCAGAATCCACAAATACCTCCAAAGTTTTTAAAGTCAATAGTATATTCAGGATAGACGACAATGCAAAAAATGTATAGGCACCTTTAAGAGTTTGTCATTTCCGAACTTACTACAATGTTTACTTAAATCTTTTGTAATCCCAAAAGTAACACAAGTCTACAGAGAAAACTGTATAAAATGGGTCATCAAGCAATGGTATGCACGTTTACATATTCCCCACAGTGTCCCCACAACCCCTGTCGTACCTCTGACTGAACACTAGATGGCATCACTTATTCCTTCCTTCCAATGAGTATAAAATACACGGGGATCAAATCAAAGTTCTTCTGCAGTCAGCTCCTACTTCCTTTTGTTTTCCTCGGTGAGAGTATTTTGGAAATATTCAGATTTCCAGGCTGTTTTCAGTTTAAGGAAAGGCTAGAGCTGTTTGATGACACAAGGCAGAACACAGTCCAACAACCCAGGCGCCCATTTGGCCAGTTTCGTTAGATAAGATGAAGTCATGGGGTGCCTGGGTGGTTCACTCAGCAAAGTGTCTGACTCTTGATTTCCGCTCACGATCTCAGAGTTGGGAGATTGAACCCCACACAGGGTTCTGCACTGGGCATGGAGCCTGCTTAGATTCTCTCTGTCTCCCTCACCCTCTGCCTCTCCCCCTCTTCCCTCTCTAAAAAAAAACAAAAACAAGATGAAGTTCTGTCCTTGTCCTGTGACAGGTGGGATGGTAGGTGGGGCATGGAAAGCCTCACTAAGCCACCCAACCCTGTTGGACTCATGTTGTTCCCTACTAATGCCCACCCCCAAGACTAGTCCCCAAGAGACTGACGGCCAAGTTCTGCTAGCCACAGCTGAAGAAGAGAACCTAGGGCCATCCCTCTGAGCCTTTGTTCTTCCTCTTGGGGATTTAAAAATTAACTTCTTGATGCAAAGAAAAGAAGCCTTAAAGTTTACTGATGTTGGTCTTTTTTAAAAATGATTATGGGTCTTTATCTTAGTTGTGTCAGTTCCAGGTCTAATAAACTAGTGTCTTATCAAAGTAGAAGGGCCAATCCACGGACTCTGCTCCCCAAACGACCCCTTAATGATTAAAACAATCTTGCAGTCTTCCCCCAGAAAGCAAAAACAAACACCCTGCCCTTTGTATCTCCTGAGAAAAATGCTCTGGATTCACTTCAATTGCCAGGGTGAGCAAAAAGTTCATCAGTGGAAGGTTTGACAACAGGGACGTGGCAAAGGAAGCTGAAGTCCCCTCCTGACTTCCGAACTGGTCTTGCTGGCAGGTCCAGCTGGTACATCCGGAGAGCAAGGCCAGCATCCTGTCACTGAAACACACAGCTGAAATGGATGAACGCAGAACTCCAGCCAGAGCAGATGGCTGTGGGTAAATGTTAATTAATATTAAATGACACCAGATGATCATGAGTAACTGATTTAAGAAACAGGGTAAATAAGGAAAAAAAAATCACAAAGTAACTAACAAGACCAACTTTCTTCTCTGGGGGTTCTACATATTTTTATAGATTTATTTTCCTTCGGTCAAAAGCCTTTAAGTCTTTATGGTAAGTAAGTAAAGGATTTCTATGGCAATGGGAGAGGTGCTGGCTCCTGCTTGGAACAGACCTGACCTAGAGAGAATGACAAGAGCCTCTGGCTTATGCCTCTCCCATCTTCCCCTCATTGTCTTCAACCCCTTCCAGGGGCTCTCTGGCCTGATTATCGTCCAGACCTCTCCCTGCCTCCAGAAGCTCCTCCCCAACCAGAGCCACAGATCCACTCTACCCAATCTCAAGGACTCCCTCAGCTCCACTTAGGGCCCTAAATTCTACTCCGAAAAGTACAGCCACTGGTGCAACACCTGCCCATCACAGCAAACTCAACACCTGCCAAACTGACCTTCTCATCTTCCTCCAGAAACTAGCTCCCGCTTTCCTACGTGTGTAGGAATTCAGTATTCAGCTCAGCCATCTCGGATTCTCCTCAATTGCTCTTCCCTTGTCTTAGTCCGTTCAGGCAGTTATAACAAAACCACCACCGACTGGATGGCTTAAACAACAGATCCGTGACCAAGTCCATCAGGGGGTCAGCTGATTCGGTGACTGCTGAGGGCCCACTTCCTGGCTCACAGACCATGACTCCTGGTTCTGTCCTCCTGTGGTGGAGGCATGAGGAAGCTCTGAGTCCCTTTCCAGGCACTGATCCCATTCATGAGGGCTCCACCCTCGTGACCCAATCACCTCCCACAGGCCCCACGTCCAACATCTAACTGGGGATTAGGCCTCACTGTATGAATGTGAAGCGACACACACAGTTCAGTCCACGGCATTCCCCCGCCCCCACCCCCGACTCCAAGTTGACTCCTTCCTCCTCTACGTACTGTACCTGCATCCGGTCAGGCCCACCACCAGCCACCCAAGCTGACCTTTACAACCTCAGAGACAACAAGCGCCTCCTCACAGGTCTCCCTGCCTTTGGTCTTTTTTATTGGTTAACATGACAGCCAGGATTCCAAACTGCGGCTGTCCGACTCCAAAGTTGCTCCCTCCCCACTTCAAAAAAAAAAAAAAAAAAAAGGAAAAAACCATACAGCCCCCCAACACCTATCATTCAAAGTCCAAACTCCTTAACCTCTCAATTCAGGCTTTTCTAAACCTAACAGTACGACATCACCAGACTGTCTCCTGCAATCAAGTGTGGGACATCCCATCCCTGTTCAGTTAACACAGGCGTACCTCGTCTCACTGCACTGCGCAGATACTGAAGGTTTGTGGCAACCCCATGTCGAGCAAATCTGTCGGCCCCATTTTCCCAATGGCATCTGCTCATTTCCTGTCTGTCACGTTTTGGTAATTCTCACAGTATTTCAAACTTTTTCATATTTGTTATGGTGATCTGTGATAATGATCAGAACCCACTGAAAGCTCAGAGGATAGCATTTTTAGCAATAAAGTACTTTTTAATTAAGGTATGTATTTTTTAGACATAATACTATTGCAGACAACAGACTATAGGACAGCATAAACGTAATTTTTATAGGCACTGGAAAAAAATTCATTTGACTTGCTTTACTGCAATACCCGCTTTATTGCACTGGTCTGGAACTGAATCCACGATATTTCCAAGGTACACCTCTACCATTTCTGCTCTGGTTTCAATTCTGTCCCCCCAGAAATGCTCTCCTCTTAGTTCCACGCTTATCTAAATCCTACCTCTTTCATGAACCGGTTCAGACTATACCTAAATTCCTATAGCAACTGTTCACAAATCATTTAGCAGTGACGTTGTATAACATCTTGTCTAGTACTGACTTGAATTTTAACTCGTAGTAAGGAACTCACAGATTGCTGAAGGGAAAACAGGTTGATGGTCTCCTCAAAAGCTAAACATAAAATCACCATTTTTACCAGACTCCTAGGTATCTATGCAAAAGAAAAACGCACTCATACCACAGACTCGCCCAAGGACGCTCAAAGCAACATTATGAAACTTAAACCTTCTTCATCTGGTGAGTGGTTCAATGTGGAATACCCATACAAAGGAATACCACTCAGGAATAAGGAACAAACGACCAACACATGCTGTGGCATGGATAAACCTTAAAAACATTATGCTAAAGGTGAGACACAGAAGACCACATATTATACGATTTCATTATATGAAATATCCTGAAAAGGTAAATTTATGAAAACAAAGTAGATTAGTGGTAGCCTGGGGCTGGGATCTTTCTGGATGATAAAAAATATTCTAAAATTGATAGATGATGATTGTTGCACTTTATAAATTAAATCACTTGATTTGAGTCAACTTTATTTGTAAAATGTACTTCAATGAAGCTGTTAAAAATTCCAAAAAATTATAGCAGGCACTCAAATACTGGGTGACTATTTAATCTCTTACCTGTTTTGTCTCTTTCTCACCACCCTCTCCCCTGCAACTAGACCCTAAACATCTTGAGGGCACAGACCTAGTTTCCCACTCATTTTTTATGCCAATTTTTAACACAAACTGCCCCTAACCCAAAGCTACACATACACTGTGTTCGTCACTACTGGTGGATTTGGGTTCTGCCAAGTCAGGCTACAGAGCAAGGCCACCAAAAGCATCACTGAAGAAACGGTGTATGCAGATGCAGAGGCGGAGTGTGTTAGAATCACAGCTCCTCCGCTTCATAACTGTGAACTCAGGGCAAGTGGACTGCCCTCTTTAAGCCTGCATCCGGTCTACAATGGGAAAACAGCGACAGCTACCTCACAGTTACACGGGGATGCAATCAGATGGTCTGGATAAAAGGTTTAGCCCAGCCCTTAGAACATGCAAGAGCTCACTGAATGTTGGCTTAAAACACTCATACACGAACCGATGCAAATGCACACACTAGAGAAATCTCTTTCAAACAGGAAACAACGTTCCACAGCAGAGGGGACAACTACAGATGGCTCCACCCTCTTGTCATCCAACAGGTTAAGAGAGGCCCTGGGACAGCAACTCTTCCTCCCAAGCCCAGTGAAGTTTATGTGTGACCAGAAATACTACTACTCACTTAACCAAAAGAACTACACATTGCCCACAACTTTCAACATTTAGTTTGTCTGACCCTCCATCTGCCGATTCCCATCCCTCAAGGTGGGATTTCACTTCCTAGCCCCCTTGGTGTTTAGCAGGGCAAAGTACCCAGTTCTAATCAATGAACTGTGAGAGGAAGTGACAGGTCACTTGGAAACCAGAACATGTGTTTGTGTACGACCCTCCACAACTGATTCCCTCTCCCACAGCAACTAGCAACGGTCCAGTGGCTGGCTCCTCTGTCAGCTACATGAGGACAACGTGGAACAGATCCCCCAGCTAACCTACAAGAGATACAGTATAAGAAATTAACTCTGTACTGTGCCCAGGAGTTTTGGGGGTTGCTAGCAAAGCATAACCTAGCCTCGCCTGACGAAGTCACAAGGCTCTCAAACTGCGAAAGTATGCATTTTAAATCTTTTACCTCTAAAAAGCCTTCTAAGCCCCTCTTTATTCCTCTGGCTTCTGTGACAAGCTACTCTCACTGCTCTCCGTCAGTCTCTGTAACCCCTTCTCCATTTCCTCATGGTCTCTTCCTCTGCCTAACTCACTAGACCCTGCTGTGAATCAGGGTTTTGTCCTCACCTCGTTACTGTTCTCATTCTACATGCTCTCCAGGACGATCTCACCCACTCTCCTGACCCATCTACCACATACACACTAACACTACCTAAAGCTATCCCAGGCTGGCTAGGCTCCCCTCACACCCAACGTCCTGCTGGCCACCTCCACCTCATGCTCTACAAGCATCATGAGCCCAACACATCCTCCACACCCTACTTGAGCTGACAGCATCTGACTCGACTTAGTCTTCCAGACCAGAAACCTGACATTTAAGCTACACTCCCTTTTCTCCTCTCCCTCACCCCCTGCTCATTCAAACCACCAGTTCAGTCAATTTCACCCCCCCCCTTTAAATGTTTGTTGCTTTTGTTTGGAGGAGAGGGGTGTTTTATTTGTTTAATGTTTATTACGGTGAATACTAAAAAAACAAATTGTTTCAGGTTTGGTGTCAGGCACACAATGACCTGAGGAGTACAGCCCAGTCCAGACCAAGAACCAAGAAAGCCATGATTTCGCAGCACATGTTATGAACTATGCCAGTGGCATCCTGCAGATCACCTCATCTCTTCAGCCACTTCTTTAAGTAAAGGACTCGAAACACTGCCAAAGAAGCTTTCGTTCTTTATTAAATTCTCTTAAGCATTACCAATATTATTATTCAAGTTTAAGACAGGGCAAATGTTCTGAAGTATTTATGGGTTCTCTTCTTATAAATAAATTTATAAAGAAAACATCCACTAATTCATCTCTACTTTCTCTAAGCTCCTCAATTCTCTAAAATTGAAAAGAACAATTCTGGTGTACTAAAACCAGAGCCGAGGCTTTTCAATACGTTCAATTACAATACTTTCAATTTAACTCTGAATGGTTGGTGTCTTTTGATAATTTTAACTGTTACACAGCAGTATGTGCTTATCACCCCTGGTCTTCTTCAGCCTCAAAACACCTTTAGAATTTATTCTCCACAGAGAATAAAACTATTACAAACTTACTGCAAATGTCTGATCATGTAGTTAGAAGCCTTTTATGCTCAACCCAGGCAGCGCTATTACTGCACATTTTAGATGACCGCCCCAGGCACTTCAAAGACCTGAACACCTTTCTTCTTTCTACAAACTATCCTGCAGAAACAGCGGTCAAGAAATTTGTTCTAAAATCCAAAAATGTATAGCAATTTATGCTTTGTTTCTACTTCTTTCCTCAGGATGGAAAATTTGGTCAGTCCTTAGCTTGGCCTGATCACGGCTCTGACAGCATTGCCCAATCTTCTACTGCTCAAACAGAAAGACTGGTATCAGACATGAGAGGATGATACTTCTAAATACTTCCTATTATTCTGGAAACACTAGCACCTTCCTTTCAGTGAGCTCCAAAACACTGTGGGTTAAGTCACCATTTTAAATAATTTCAATTCAACCACAAAAATTACATGGCAAGTATTCTTAGCACGACCTGAAAACAAGGAGGGGGAGGTGGGTGCCAACAAGGTTTATGTAACTTGCCCAAAACTGTAAGTCTAAAACCTGACTATTGGAATAGCTGCCAACAACCTAAAATTGCTTACTCTAAAAAACATTACCAAATCAGTGGATCTTCTTTTTTATACCAAGGTTTTCTCTTTTTTCCAGACAAAGCACAGCACTTTTTCTCTCCGAACATACCAGTCAGGGTATTGCTAATTAACTTGACTGGGTGGTTTTACAGTCTCAGACCAGACGGTCTAGCTGGCTGCCAGGAAAAAGGTTTCATAGCTTAAAAATATATTATATGAAGTGTTAGTTCAAGATGTGTGTGAAAACGATTTTTACGTTGCTGCAAGAGCAGAATGTTAAGGCAACATCAGAAAACAGAGGTGTTGTAAAACACTAAGCCCTACTCTCCACCTGGTAAATAGAGCTAAATGATAAGATGTTACTCAATCCCCTAATACAAAAACATCCCAAAATAATCTATTGAACTTGACTTCGCAATTTCATCTTTTATATTTTGATGGCAGTGAGAGAGACCCTGGGGCTGTAACTCCCTTGCAAAAAAATTCAATATCTGATTTACTCATGAGGCTTAAAATAAGGAAGGGAAATATAAAATAAGTTGTCCTTTGCTTGGCAACCATCCTTTTTAATTTTACCTATTTTATACTGTACCCAGGCTACACCTGGGTATGGATGGCTAACTGGGATATAGAAAACACCAAGGATCACTTTTGGAAGAAACACAAGACAATAAACTCCTCAATCAGTACATCAACAGCATCAGGGTAAGCAAGAAAAGGACTTTACCAAGACACTGACATTTACACTTTTTGACAGAACTGAAATACACAGAATTACAGAGCAAATTCACTGGAACAACAAAGAAAATCTGTCCTTGTAAAGGCTATCTTTTTTACCCCCAAAAAAGTGTTTCAATTTTGACACTTACACCACACACTGGTTAAGAAAATAAAGCGCGGTGTTTAGCAACGGGGCAATCCTAACTACCTTGAGAGGCACTGGGCTCACCCTCACCGGCAACCACTGAGGTCAGCAGGGCCAGGCACGAGGAGAGCCTCCTATTTCTCTGCACAAGCCGCCGCCGTCTCCTTATTGAAGCCCCGGATGGAGAGATCATAGACCACCTCCTCCACTTTCTTCACATCATACTTCAAGCCGTCATAGCGCTTCCTCAGGGAGTCGTTTTTCAGGTTGAGAAGGCGGAAGCCGGAATCCAACTCATTGATGAAGGTGGAGATGTGGAGGGGCCGGGAGTAGTCTCCAGCAGTCACACTGTTGACAGACAGCCTCGACTACAGGAGGGAAGGCAAACGCGGATATGTCACAACAGGACTCTTTAGCACATCTTCCTCCCAGTCACAACTAAAAGCCCTCAAAGCCACACAACTTTTTCACACTGTGTTTCGTGCATTTTCACAATTGTTTAATATTACAAAGTTACTTCATGTCTTAAGAAATCATTCTCTCTCTGTTGGGAGTTCTCTGTCTACATGTTTTCATCAATATGAACAAAGGCTACAGTAAACACCTTCATAGCAGTCTTTTGTTCTTTAGAATTCTCTTCATAGGACAATTTCTCCAGAGAGACATTAAGAGAATATAGGTAAAAATAATATATAGCTATACAGTTAAATCGTCCTCCAAAGCAAGTACAAGTATTAACACAGTTACTAGGAATATATACATCTTGCCAATATTTCGAAAGGAAGAAGTATTACCATCTTTTAAAAATCACACATTGGTAAGTATGCACAGCCAGCTCACTGTTTGAACTGACCTTTCTCTGATGACTAGCAAAACATAACACACATAGAGCACAATGATGAATTGGTGGTCGAAAGGGGGCTTAGAAAAGACTTCCTCAAGTTTTGTACCCATTTTAAAAACTGACAGTGAAGTGGGAAGATCAAAAAAGCAAACGGCAGAGGCTCCTGGCTGGCTCAGTTGGTGGAGCCTGTGACTCCTGGTCTTAGGGTCGTGAGCTCAAGCCCCACGGCAGGCACGGAGCCTACTTAAAAATAATCACCAAAAAAAAAAAAGCAAATGGCAAATCACTAAGCTTCTTACCAATTCACTGGCAAGAATGAGAACTCCTGAGAGATAATCTTCTACATCCAGATGAAATCCTTTCTCCCGATCTGGCTCAACTAAAAAAATATACCAAAGTAAAAATAAAGTCATGATGTGAACGGAACCTGAACATAAAAACATAAAATACTACATATACAAATATATATGCACACATATAATTTCTCTCAACAAAAGGAAAAGAAAGAAAATCTTTTACAATTATGGTTTTTAATGGGTTCATACTTTTGGCAACTAGGCCTCATTGCGGATTTTTGAGCTCTTTAGCCTGCAATTTTTCCTTTCATTCTTCTCTCAAAAAGTAACACCAACAAGAAAATTACCTAGTTGTATCAGAGAATATCTTTGTTTTTGGACAATGCAGGCCACAGCATCTAAAGGAGAAGCCGTGCTACTGCAAGTGGCTTTCACATGGTCCACACATGCACACAAACACACACACATGCACACAAAGTGAAAAGACCGAAAGATCTAGCAAAATAATAACAAGCAGGCGTGTAAACAGGTGTTCACTGTACTTTTCTTTTAACTTTCTGTGCCCCAGATTTTTTAAAAACCAAATTTTACAAACTAAAAGAAACACTCGAGAACAAAAAACAAGCCACCACATATTTTTACTTTTTGTTTCCAAGTCATTAGTTTCCCATTTAGTTCTCATTTAACAAATAGGAAGTACAAGCAACAGCTCCCCCCAACCAAAAATTAAGCTACCATGCCTGACTCTGCAGACCAACGCTAATGAAGACACTTACTGCCAAGAATTTCTGTAACCGCTTCTCGAGTCACTAGTGTTTCTGATTCCAAGTACACAACAAATGCTGCCAAGAAGACCAAACGCTGCAACACAAACCTCCAGTGCTCGTGAAATCTGCGTGGATAGAAGCTCATTTAGGCTGAGGGATTAGGGGCCTTAAAAGAGATAAGTTTAGTACAATCGCAGTCAAACATTTTAGAAACAGAACGCTTTTTCAAACCAAATCTATGTGAAACCCCAAAATATAAAATGTGTAAGAACAATATGACACTTAAATATATCAGACGGAGTCAGTATAAGTTTCACAAGTTCGAATTTATAACAATTACTTATGAGAAGTTTAATAAACGAGAAACATGAATGAATATAAAAATTTTAATGAATATAAAAATATTTACAATTTAAGATTAGGGATGACAAGAACAACTGTATTTCAGAAGTTTGATCAGTAAGAACAATGATGCTGCTCTGAGAAAAATTAAAATTGGCCAGTACGGATTGATGAGAACTGCAACTGCACATGAGCCTCAACACCTAACTTACTCTCACATTCTGATTTGAGTGCTGCATATCAAGAAAATCCTGATTCACACATATAAGAAATAACTACCAACTGCAATCACTAAACCAACACACTTAAACTTTCAGGATAATGCAGTTAAACTGAGCTAGAAGCCCAAAAAAAAGAACAGGAAACTTTACAACCCCAAACATTAATGCTATGCTTCTGAATTTCAAATATGGCAAATTCAAAAATAATTTTCAATACAAGTCAAACAAAACCCCCTAAGGGCCAAATCACCCACAGGTCAACCTCTGTGTGACCTCCAAACTACATGATCTCTCAAGATCCTGTCAATTCTATTGTGTAACGTCTCTACACACCCGTTATTACCCTACAGCAGGCGTCAGCAAACTTTTCCTGTAAAGGGTCCGACAGTAATATTATAGGCTTTGTGAACCACATCCAGTCTCCGTCACATATTCTTATCTGGTTTAGGGTTTGGTTTTTTTTTGCGGGGGGGGGGGGGTTCTTTGGTTTGTTTTTAACAACCCTTTAAAATATAAGCAGTTCTTAGCTTCCAGAGGCAGCAGGGCACAGGTAGCTTGCCAACCCCTGCCTTAAATTATCCTGTAAAGTTACATTATCTGCTTCCCACACACATGTTGTTTTTTGCCGACATGTGTCTTAACGGAACATCTTTTACATTAGGAAACATGTTTTTCACTAGGAAAACAAACCCAAGATTTTAGGTTCTTCTTCACCATATTTCATCAATACCCAAATGCAGTTTTTTCCAGTTTAACATCTGTGAAATTAGCATGCATTTTAAATCTATAAATTTCACAATTATGATGGGCAAATTTTCTTCCCTAGTGGTACATAAAATAATGGTGACTCTTAAAATTAATGGTGCTATAGATTCAACAAAACACAGCATAAAATATTAACTAAATATGTACTTGGCAGTAAAATTCAAACTCTGAGGTAACACTCAATCCATTTATACACTGCCATCTAATCCCACAACTTTAACAGCATAGATACAGTTCACCCAATTTCACAGTAACTTAAATATATTCTTTACTTGATCTTCATACAACAAATCTTTTCATTTTCATTCCTTTTTCATTGCATAAATGATACATGTTTCTTAGGAAAATTCTCAAGAGGGAGGAAAAAAATAAAATCACCAAATTTGTCACCATTAAAATACCACCACTATTAATAGTTTGACTCTTTTTCATTGATTCTTTTACATAGAGAAGTTTTTACCTAGTTCCAAGCAATCATTCAGTACATACAATTTTTTCCTGCCTTTACTTTTACTTAACATTATAAAATAATGCTATTTTTCTTACAAACCTGTAATACTGTTCAGCAGGGAACTTGGTCTTCAAAGATGTTAGATGTGTTTTTACTGTACCAAAATGTTCTCGAGCTTTCAAACACCTCTTTGGAACTGATCACAAAAAGATAAACATAATAATAATGAAAGATTTATCAAATTTCAAATACAGCTCTTCCTTAATAATCTATGCAGTCTATCTGGAAATAAATCAACTTTAAAAAAAAAATCTTATGACCAAATGCAGGGTATGCATCTCTACTTTTCAACCTGGCTCTCAAAATTTCATTTCTAGTTTCCTACTGATTTACTAACAATGAAAAATAGACAAAAATTTGCTGAAAGGGAATACTTTAGCGGACAAGTCAGTAAGCTGTCCTAAATAATGTCATCCCTAAAGGGCCATGTACCAGCTGCTATTCCTAGTCAGTCCTTAAAAGACACCTAAAATTGACCATAGCTCCCATATTTGGTCAAAAAGAAGCTTTATCAAGTATTCTCAATCTGACTGACCAACTCCATATCACTGAGAAAAATGACTTGCCTCTGACACTTGTACATTACAATATATCACTCTCTGACTGAAAATATATTTCAACTCTTTCAGTCGTGCTGGCTACATCTTACAATGAAGGTTCCATGTTTAAACTTATATCTGATTTCCATTCAAGAGGCTGACTGTAAACACATTAGGAACATTTTACACTGGCCATTTCTTATCTACAAATGCATATTAAACCACATTCAATGAATGAAAGATTGGGTTTAAAAGCAAGAGAGCCGAATAAAAGTTAGATACACAACAGAGCTACAAAACAATTACAACTACCACATTATAATTACATTATCACGTTACTACATGAAAGTGGAAGATCAACCATAACCCACAGAATTCTGTAAACATATAAAATGCTCAACTCACCTACTTCTCCAATTTTTACTCACCACAGAACATGAGGGACATTGTTCTTAATAAAATGACAAAGATGTGAAATATTTTCTAAATGGAAATTAACTCTTTAAATTAACTCTTTAAATAACTCTCTTAAATGACTGATAAATTGGATTTAAAAAATCCTTCAAAATCAAAAGAACTTACTGTCCTGAAAACCAGCACCCTGATGGACCCCTTGCAGTAGAGTTAAGATCTCTCGAGCTGTTTGTTCTAAACTCTGTACAACTTTTCGGATTTCCTAGAGAGATTAAAAATCAAAGTAATAGATAAACTCAACATAATTATTATCAGAACCTCAAAGCAAATATACCTGATAGCATAGATTAAATATCTATGACACCTTCACACACATTCAAAACTCTGACAATCTTTACAAGGATGAACCAGTGCAGAAAATATCCAGGTTTGAATCCTGACTTTGCCACTTCTTTCCTCTCTGAGAGCTTCAGGTGGTTACTAAAAAAGGCTGAGATTCCTCATGGAGCCTTCAAAAGATAATCGCCACCCAACCCAAATATCCCACTGAAACACTATAAATATTAAAAGAGATAAAGTATCTCAATGTAATTTGTAAAAAGAACGCAATGCAATACAAACACTGGGTATTATTCAATCATCTTACAAATGTTCACTGAGCATACTTATGTGCGAAGCATTGTGTAAATACTGGGTACCCAACTAGACAGTCCTTTGCATCTCACAGTCTAGAGCATAATGGCGGGAGGGAGGCGTTTAAAAAATACGGATCGCACAAATTTTTTTAATGTGAATGCGCTACAAAAAACACGACAGAGAAAGGATCATACGGACTGTGAGATCAAGGATATGAATACAAGATAATCAGGAAAAGAAAGGAAAGATGCGAATTCCAGGAAAAGCGGACAGCACATGTAGAAGTCCTGAGACAAGAAACTATCTGCGAACTAGAGAAACGAAAGGGAAGTAAACTGAACATAATACACAACGGAAGATAGCGCAAAATGAGATGGGGTAAGGGGAGGAGACACCTGTGGGCCACAGTAGAGTCTGAATTATTATTCTATGTGGAATAAGAGCCCATAGGAGCTTTAAAGAGAAGAGGCCACATGTGCTTTTAAGCCAACAACAACAAACACGTGAGATGCGTGTTGTCTAGAGTCCCAAGCGCTAACTGAGCTTTCGACAGACACAAGCGCCGACAAGGAGGAAGACTGACACTCAAACCAGGTTGGCGATACTGAGGAGCCAAGACTCGAACACAGAGAATCAAGACAAGGTAGCAGAATCTCAGGTGGGGGAGGAACATGCCCTAAGCTGAAACAAGTGGGGTAGCAACCCACCCCCGGAGGCTTCCCCACCGCTCGAGACAGAGCAACAAGGAGGGCCGAGCGATGTGGCCCAGCAAGCAAGGAAAGGGGAGGGGAAGAGAGGGGGCTCGCCTCTCGGATGTCCTGCTCGGCAGCCAAAAAGCCCTGCAGCTCCACGAAGATCTCGCTCACAGACATGGCGCCGGCTGCACAACAATCAGCCAGTGCGGCGAGTGTGGCCGCAGAAAAGCGTTACAGAGACCACCAGCGCCGTCAGTCGCAACACCAGCCACCGCCGCCGCGTCCACCGGGCCCTACGCTACGGACGTCGCGGGGGTCCTCCGAGGTCCGCGGCGCGCCGGGTACCGGGCTGTCCGCCGTGCTGCCTGATGTGCCGCGTACCCAGGGGGCGGGGCGGAAAGGAGTGGGCGGGTCGTCCATCTGGGGACTTTTCGGACTGGCATCGCCGGAAACAGCCCGCGAGGCGGGGAGGAGGGTCCCTCGCGGCACGTGGACCTGAGGGGGCGGGGCGGGCTCGGAGAGGGTGCGAGCGAACGGAGCTCGAATCTTACGTATTTGTTTTATGCGGAGCGGGATGCGGGGGAGAAATGCTTCAATGCTGAAGTGTACGCATAAAAACCCAGGTGCAGAAAAATGTAGAGAGATTGCAATTTTCGTGAGGAAACAAGAAAAACAGTGTATTCTTATTTGCAAAAAGTACCCGGGAAATGAGTGTGTGGGACCGTGATTGCAGGGGATGGGTTGCGAGCGAAATTTTTTAAAGTCCTCTCTGTATGACAGTATAACTTATTTAAATTACATGAATTTTTTAAGCGTGTATGGTGGGTAGTTTCTCTTCCACTCAACTAACACCTCTTTATTCCAATTCCCATTGAGGCAAGCGCCGTAATGATTTCTTGTTCTTGCAGACATATTATCCCATACATCGACCCTACAAATAGAAATGTGTATGTGTGCGTTGTGTCTACCTGAAAATAAACACGAGAGCCAAATGAGTTTGAGATCAAAGAACTGCAATTCAGTGTGCACGGACTCCAGCAATAGCCAAAACAGTGTACCGTCTGCAGGGTGAAAGCAAGGGTTTATTTTTTGGGTTTTTTGGCGGTTTTTTGTTTTTTGTGGGTTTTTTTGGAGGGGGGGGCCACATGACTTTGATTTTTTTTTTTTTTCAGGTGTTAATTTATACTAACAGGCTAAGGGCTAGGCCGCTTTTGGTTACACACTGATGTCTATTTCTATTGTTCTTGACAAACAATGCTATTCTTGGTTTGCATTATTAACTATTGCGTCTAAAGAAAGTCCACAACCAAGAGTCTTAGATTGAGAAGCTCATGCTTCCGTTGACTTTAGAAACAGTTGGTTGTGAAACAACTGCTTCTGGGCCAGTCCGGGTTGTTTGTTTGTTTTTTGTTTTTGCTTTATTTATTTATTTTAGAGAAAGCAGGAGCGAGCAGGGGGAGGGGTGAAAGGAGACGGAGAGAAATCCTAAAGCAGAGTCCGGGGATCCCAAAACCCTGAGACCATGCCCCCAGGGGAAATCAAGAGTCAGTCGCTCAACCGACTGAGCCACCCAGGAGCACCTGGACTGGTCCTTCATTTGTCATAGAAAGGAAAATGGAGCTTTTCTCAAAATGGAGGCTCTCATGTCTAGAAATTGTATACAATTCCACAGTAAGGCTGCACTCTCCAAATGAATTAAAATGATTACTTATTTCAACTAGATGAAATTTGTTTGCTTTGTGTGAGAGGTTATTCTAAAACTTTACATGAAGGACATTGTATCTTCATTATACTTCTGTGAAGTGGATATTACTGTTACCTTATAAGGAGTCTGCCAAGTCACTTTTTTCGAAAAATCTTAAGTGGTTGTAAGTAGCCCCTAAGAGTGTCTTTTCTCATTTGTCATGTTAGAATTAATAACACATATTTCTAAAAGTTTGGAGAATTATAAATGTGTGCAAAAGACTACTTTCTGTCCCTATGAATTTGAGTCTTTTAGTTACCTCATAGAAGGGGTATGGTATTTGTCTCTTTATAACCGGCTTATTACATTTACGATAATGATTTCAAAGTTTATCAGTTCATCTGTGTTGTACCACGTGTCAGAATCTCATTCCTTTTTAAGGCTGAATACTATTCTACTTTAGGTATATACCACATTTTGTTTATCCATTCACCCTTCAGTGGGAATTGGGGTTATTTCCTCCTTTTGGCTATTGTGAATGATGCTGCTATGAACATACCTGTGCAAATATTTCTTCAAGTTTCTGCTTTCAATGCTTTTAGGTATATGATGTTAACCTTAAAAATAAAACTGCCTGTTATTTAACCAGCAAAAGATGGGTTTGTTTAGGAATGACAGAGAATTGCACCCCAGGACAAACAAGTTGTGGCAAAACTATAGGCAAATCTGCAGAATAAAGGAGAAGAATGCTCTTGTAGAGGAAAGTGAGAAGTTGGGAGGGGAGGAAAACCTTTCTTCCTTCTGCTAGAGTAGTAAAGTAATGTCCATAGGCAAGGTCAGTCTCTTCTTGTTGGACTTGCAATTGACTACAGTAGTAGGGCAGGAGAACTCTCCCTGCCAAACCTCCCAACCCCATTTTAGTGAGGCTTCCCTTTGTGAATTTTCACAATAACCTGAAGGGGGGGTAATTTTTTACATTTTATTTATCTATTTTAGAGAGAGCATGCAAGTACCAGTGAGGGAAGGGGCAGAGAGGGAAGGAGATAGAATCCCAAGCAGACCCCGCTCTGAGTACAGAGCCCGACGTGGGGTTCAGTCTCACCACCCATGAGATCATGACCTGAGCCAAAACCAAGAGTCAGATGTTTAAGTCACTGAGCCACCCAGATGCCCCTATAAGCTCATTTTTTAATTGAAGTATAGTTGGCATACAGTATTATATTAGCTTCAGGTGTACAATTAAGTCAACAATAAGTCTAATTACCATCCGTCACCGTACACAGTTGTTACAATATTATCAACGATATTCCTTATGATGAACTTTACATCCCCATAACTTATTTATTTTATAACTGGAAGTTTGTTACCTCTTAATCCCCTTCACGTATTTCACCCATCCCCCCACAGCTCTTGAAACCTCATAAGATTATAACTATTAGGATAGTGCTTTATAAATTTACATTATAGAAATATTAATTCTATTCGAAAATCATCTCCATCTTGATTATTTCTACATAGTGAAACCAGAGTATGCTCCTAAGGGGGTTGAATTACCCCTCACCTCACCCTACTGAGAACTTTTCTCAGTGCCTGTCAAACACTCAATAGATATGTGATGAATGAATCAACATTACCAAATTGCCCCTCAGTACAGTTGTAACAATCACATTCTGTTTCAATGTGTAAATGTGTTTTGGGATGGAGAGGAGAGGGAGAGAGAGAATCAGGCAGGCTTCACACCCAGCGTGGACCTCGATGCAGTGCTCAATCTCACAGCCCTGAGATCGTGACCTGAGCTGAAATCAAGAGTCAGACGCTTAACCGACTGAGCCACCCAGGTGCCCTAAAATGTAGACGTTGGTCATGCGATTTATTTGTGGAATGAACGTGTCATTATTCATTAACCCAGTCAGTCTCTTATCAAAGGCTGTTTTGTTTGGTTCCAGTTCTTTCTGTTATAAATAGCATTGTGATAAACGTCTTTATAAGCCCTTATCAAGATTTAAAACAAATTTTAATAGGTCCTATTTTTAAAGTTCTTGATATATTTTGCCAAATCACTCTCCAGAGATATTAAACTAATTTCCACTTCCCTGCCCACCAGAGCCTGAAGGAGCCAACTTGGCTGCACTCTTCCCAATGTGAATTTTAACACTGCAAACATTCTAGGGTAGTTTCAGGGGGAAATTATACCTCCTCTAATAGCATGGAAAACTATGTAAGGGGTGATGCACTCCTGCAAGGTTCTTTGAAGGGCAAAAAGGGGTGGAAACCCAATACTGGTTGGGTGTCATTGCCACCGCCTAAGAGCCGGGGAAAGGGATTAGGGAATCAGAGAAAGAGGGAGACTTGGAGACGGGCCTCAGGCTCTGTTGCATTTGTACCCATGGGATTTTAGAAGCGATGACAGAGTGACAACATGGAGAGGTCGGTGTCATTGAAAGAATTTAACGCTTACATTTCCCAAGAGGACAGGGCACGCCAGGCCCTGAAGAGGACCACATGGGGAAGCACCAGGTTTAGTCAGGAGGCAGAAGCAGGACTGAGGGAAAGCCTGAGCCAGAGCCTTTTGGGGGGGTTTCTGCAGGAAAGGCAAGGCAGGGCAGATGAACTAGCTTAGGACTGGCCGGCTTGATTAATCTTCATGGGTGTTAGGCTGGTACCTGGCTGCGGCATGATTCTGGGTCAGGCTAAAATCTTGACTTGGCATATGGGCTGGATAAGGAAGTGGCATAAGAAAGATGTGCTCCAGGCAGAGCTTTTTGCAATCATCTAAAAATTGGCTAGTTCTGGGAGACACTGTCTCTCTCCAGCCAGCAAGCTTTTTCAGATGTCTAAACATCAGGGACACTTGGGTGGCTTAGTCAGTTAATCATCTGACTTTGGCTCAGGTCATGATCCCATGACAGGGGATCCAGGATACCACGACTCACACCCCATACTAAAGGGCAAGAAAGGATCCTGGGATGGCGAAGGGGATTGGTGAGTCAGCTCTGGGACTTTCACAGGGAGCCTGGACCTTCTGGCCACCCCCACAACCCACTTTTCCTACCCCCAATCCCCAGGTGTCCACCCAGCTTCGCTCAGGTCATCACCACACCCAAGGTCTGAATTTGGAGGTGTGCATGACATTTAATCTGGCACAGGTAAGGATGTGGCAGAAGTGACAGCCATTCACAAGGACAGAGCAAGAAAATTTCCCTCACAGCTTCAGGTCATGTGGTCCTGAACAGTGTGCAAACTGACTTTAGAGTTTGTTGGGTGACACTTTCGAGGCCGCACTATTGAGGCTAGTGACATAGTTGAGTTTCTCCCCCTCCTTCCCCTGGGATTGTCCCTTTCAGCCCATTCCCACAGCCCTGTAATGAAGCAAAGGGCAGCAGGGCTGGGCTGTAGAGACTGACTCCAACACTGGGCCCACCATCCGGGTGGACCTGTTGGGTGAACCCCCCCAGGCAGAGCGGTGGGAAGGGAGTAGGACAAAGGAAGGCAAGGGGAGGCAAGGCTGAGCAGGCACCTCCCAGTGCTCCCTCCCGGTGCCCATCTGTGTCCCTTTTCCTGCAGCCCTCAGCATCTCCCCACAAACCCTCTCCTCCTAAGGCCCAGCTCCCTGGCCACTCAGCACAAGCTTCCTCGCCCTGCTCCTTGCCCAGCTCTGCCACCTGCCCCACCTCATATCCTGACCACCAGCCCTCACCATGCTGGGCTTCGGCCCATAGGTGGGGACGGTGGCACCATGGGAATGACATGCCACCATTCAATTCCAACAGAGGGGTGGCATGGGAAGTCAGTGGGGGAAAAGGAAGGGAAAGACACACAGTGGGCACACACTCAGTAGTCCATGCAGGGGTGTGTGGAAGTGCCTGGAGGCCTTTTGGTTGTTACAATGACTAGGGGGGCCACTGGCATTGAGAGCTGGGGGTTGGGTGCCAAGGCAGAGTATACAGGACAGTAGAGCTCAGTGAAGAACCGCCCACCCAAAGTGTCAGTAACGTCCTCCCATTCCCCCAATCCCTCAGCCCCCTTCTACAAACAAACCAAAAAAAAACACCACACACAGAAAGAAGGAAGGGAGGGTGGGAAGAAGGGAAGGAAGGAAGGAAATAAGAAGCAGGAAGAGGAAAAGGAAGGAAGGAAGGACAAACACGTGTGGCCCTAGCCTGTCCCCTGCGCATGAGGCAGGCGAGCTGCTAGTCCGATCATGAGTAGTGTCCCTACTGCACTAGAGGATGCAGACCCCCCCCCAGCCAGGAGACCTAAACAATCCTGTCACCAAAACTCTTCTTTTGGTTGAGAAAACAGGATTTCCCCCAGACACATGGCTGGGGGTGGTGGTGAAAAGTTTCCTCCTGGGCTCCCTGAACAGGGTGCCACATCAACTCCTGGGACCACCCACCCAGGTCTCAGAGTGACTCTTGGGCCCCGGGGCAGTAGAGACACAGTGGAATGAGATGTTACCCTGCAGGGCCAGAGTGAACACCACCAGCAGGCACCGTTAACTGAGAGTGACTGACAAAGCCTTGGAAGGGAAAAAAACAAAAGCAGGTCTGAGCTGCAGTGAGAATCTGGGCCTGAGACTCTGTCCCTAGTTAAGAGCTGACGTCTATGGTCGGGGGTGGGGGGGTCTGCTATTCTGTGAACACCCAGGAGCTCCTCCAGCACCTGCCAAGATAGGCCCAGGCCCTGTGCTTTCCTCAGAAAACCATTTCAGGCTCTACCCATCATGTGACCTGTATTTGTTTCCTAGGGCTGCCGTTACACAACGGCCACAAACTGGGTGGCTTAAAACAACAGAAATCTGTTCTCTCACAGTTTTAGAGACTTTAGAAATCCAAATTTGAGATGTTGGCAGGACCGTTGTCTCTCTGAAGGCTATGGAAAGAGTCCTTTTTTACGTCTTCCTAGCTTCCGCTGGTTGCCAACAATCCTTGGTCTTCCTTAGCTTGCAACTACATCACTCCAGCCTCTGCCTCTGTCATCAAGCGGCATTCTGTGTGTGTGTGTGTGTGTGTGTGTGTGTGCGTGCGTCCAAATCTCTCTCTTTTTATAAAGACACTAGTTATTGGATTAAGGCCCATTCTACTCCAACATGATCTCATCTTAACTTGATTACACCTGCAAAGGCTCTGTTTCCATCCCATGTACCAGGGGTAAAGACTTAAATCTATCTTGGAGGGTGGGGGGCGGACACAATTCAACCCAGTACAGTGATCAAGCTCCAAATCTCTACTCCTGTTACTCAAAGTGTGATCTATGGAGCATGGGGATCGCTCCCAGGGTTTTGTTACAAAGCAGATTCTGGTTCGTAGGTCTGGGAGGGGGCCCCGGATTCTGTGTTTCTACTGTACAGACTTACCGTCCACCATTCCCACATATATACCTGGACATCAGCTAAACTCAGCCCTCGCTGATGCCAGAACACTGCCACCAGGATCTCCCTGACCAGCTCTGTTTGGGCTACTGCGATAGCCTCCTGTCCCTGCCTTCTCTGTGTTAAAAAACAAAATACAGGGATGCCTGGGTGGCTCAGTCAGTAGAGCATGCAACTCTTGATCTTGAGGTTGTAAGTTCCAGCCCCACATTGGGTGTAGGTTACTTAAAAATAAAATATTTAAAAACAAGCAAACCAAACACAACCAAGTAAATTTGAAGATCTAATTGGCTTTATTAAATGGTGCGTGAATATGATGAATACGGCACCAACTGAGCCACCCAGGCTCCCCTGAAGTTTTCTTTTTAGCTTCTGCAGTCCACCCTCCACCCTTACTAGAGTAGTATTATTACCACCAAAGTGGGTCCACTCCCTGGTGAGCTATAGACAGAAACTATACTAGGTGGTTGCCTCACAAGGTCACTATCTTTGTACAAACAAAGAGATTGTGGGAATGACTTCCAAAGCCTTGACTCCCTGAACAAAGAGAAGCAGGCCCCTTTTATTAGGCCTTGACATGAATATTGAGGGGGATTTTACCATTATAATGAGGCTGAGCACTTTCCGAATCATCTGTCAGGCACCATCCTCAAATGTTTCTTTTTCTGTTCCAGCAGTTGGTTAGCTCCTTTCCAAAATGTAAGACCGACAGGCAGAAGCTTCTAGAGTTTCTTGAGTTCAGGAGGTCAGTTCTAAGTTCAGAGGGCCAGTGACAGTAATTTAAAGGTATAAACAGCCACAGCTTTGCTTAAAATCCTCACATCGGGGGCGCTTGGGTGGCTCAGTGGTGTAAGCATCTGCCTTCTTTTTTTTTTTTTTTTTAAGATTTTATTTATTTATTTGACAGAGAGAGACAGCCAGTGAAAGAGGGAACACAAGCAGGGGGAGTGTGAGAGGAAGAAGCAGGCTCCCAGCGGAGGAGCCTGATGTGGGGCTCGATCCCAGAACACTGGGATCACGCCCTGAGCCGAAGGCAGAGGCTTAACGACTGCGCCACCCAGGTGCCCCTAAGCATCTGCCTTCAGCTTAGGTCATGATCCCAGGGTCCTGGGGTCAAGCTCCCTGCTCAGCGAAGAGCTTTCTTCTCCCTCTCCCTCTGCTCCTCCCCCTACTTGTGCTCTCTCTCTCTCTCTCTCAAATAAATAAAATCTTAACACACACACACACACACACACACACACACACTCTCACATCGCCTTATGTTTACAATAAAACCCAAGCTTGAAACGTTGACAGGCAGAGCCCTGGAGCTCCCCTCACTCCTCACCCTTTGACGCTCACTGGCTGAACTCCAACTACACTGGCTGGTTCTTTCTTTCCAGTTCTAAGGACAGTGCACATGGGGTCCCCCCTACCTGCACGGTGAGCTTCCAGGTCTTCACACATGGCTCCTTAGAGCCTTCAGGTTTCTATTCAAATGCCACCCACTCTGAGGGGCCCTTCTTGGTCACCCAACATGCCTCTACCCCATGGGGCTTTTACGTCTCTTACTTCACCAAGCCCACTCCAAACATTATTTTCTACCTTCACCCCCAATCTCTAAGTTCCCTAGGGCAGCAACACGAGGACACAGTAAGGCCTCAAAAAATGAGTATGTGAAAGAAAGAAAATAAAAAAATTAAAGCATGATTGGCAAGGGGGGATAGGGTGGCTGGGTGATGGACATCGGGGAGGGTATGTGTTGTGGTGAATGCTGTGTGTTGTGTAAGACTAATGAATCACACACCTGTACCCCTGAAACAAATAATACATTATATGTTAATAATTTAAAAATAATAATAGAAAGAATTATTGGCAAGACCTCTAGTGCACGGATGTTGTTTGGGGCTTTATTTTTATTTTTATTTTTTTATAATAATTTTTTATTATGTTATGTTAGTCACCATACAGTACATCCCTAGTTTTTGATGTAATGTTCCATGATTCATTACTTGCATTTTTAAACCTCTCTTTGAAATTGGCTGGCCGCAATGTAAGCACGAGCAAGCTACATTTCGCACGTTTAGACAGGTGGCGGGAATGAGAGCGAGGCCAAGCGGCGCCCAGCCAGCAGGGGGCAGCCGAGCTCCCTCCGGCCCCTCCCAGGCTCCGCCTCTCCCCCCCCACCATATGTCCCGCCCCCGCGCCTCACCGCGCGCCTCTCCCGCCTCCACTTCCGCTTTGGGTGAGCTCAGAGCTCGCCGTTTCCGGCGGCGCCGCGTGGAGCTCTGCGGCTTGGAAGCCGTCGCCATGGCGGTCTTTGCTGGCCCGGCCAAGCCGTTCCTGTCGCTGAACCCGCAGGAAGAGGCCAAGTTTCAGAAGGAGGTGGCGCAGGCTCGCCGGCGCGCCAAGCAGGTGAGCAGCCACCGCGGATCGGACTGAGAGGAGTGGGCACACGGGTCCGCGTCTGGTTCCCTGCCCTGGCGCGTCTCGTCCTCCTCACACCTGTGCTCCCTCCAGCCTCTCCCAGGGTGGGCCGCAGACCTCACGAGCTTGAAGGCCAGCGTCTCCCCGAGACCGACAGGGTTATGCTGATTGGGAGATGGGGTTTGGCCGTGTAGGCCTTAGGGTCGTCTTACGGAAATACGGGGGAGGTAATTGGGGTGATGCAAGAGGAGGGCCAGCTGTTGGGAATGGACTCTCAAACCCCAAATCCTCCTGAGGTTAGAGCTGCCACTCCTCCGCTTTGCCCCCGAATTTGGGAGGTTTGTTTGCCTGGTTGGTGATTTTGAAGTTCTTAAAAGACAAAGTTTGCCGAGTTCCATTTACTGACTATGGCCCCTGGCATCAACTTATATTTGCCTTGTTTTTTAGCATAAAATACACGTTTGGAAAAGTTAAAAGTGCTTGTTATGGAAGGTAAGGGAATGATGACCGAAGTGCTGAAAGGTTGGTGGGCATTGTGAAGGACAGTGTCTCGAAAATGTTCGGTTAGGCGGGTGTGAGGCAATGGTGATCCGCAAGCAAAGTTGAAGGGTACGTTTATGTGGAGTTTAGCCAGATTTAAAGTGATGTGTTCACAAAGATTTACTTGCCTATGCATTGATTCAGCATGTAGGTATTGAGCGTTTACAGGGTGCCGGGTGCTGCAGTACCGGCTAACACCCTCCACTACTTGACTGTTGTCCTCCTGAGAAGGTAGACGTTAAACACCTAATTTTTCAGCTACTATTCTGTAAATGGAAATATAAGGCAGGTTTTTGATCTTTTGTCTTGGACTGGGAAATTGGGGTTTTACAAGTGGTGTTGCAATGTGATTTTTTCTTAATTAAAATTTGTATTTGCCTGGTCTATATGTCTTCAGCCACAGGAGAAAGAAAAACTGACTCCTGGAGTAATCTATGTGGGCCACTTACCTCCAGCACTTTACGAAACCCAGATTCGGGCATATTTCTCCCAGTTTGGCGCTGTTACAAGATTCAGACTGTCCAGAAGTAAAAGGGTAAGATTAAATTAGATTTTGTTTCTTACAAGTATGTAAGTTTTGACAGCTTACAGAATGTTCATATATTATTGTTTGTCACAGTGCATTTCAGAAAGGGTAAGATTTAGAACCTGAAACTGAAAAGAGCAAAATCAGTGTTACTGTAAATGTTTGTTTTACTATTAGAATTGCCCCAAATCCTCAAGTTAAATTGATAATCCTGATAAATGAGTTGTACTTATTCTGTGGTTACTAAGCCAGGTATACATGAGCTTCTGTTTGAGGATCAAGTATGAACATCTTCTTGTGTTAGCCTCTGGCACAGACATCCCTTTAATAGCAAAGGTTTGTACAGTGAGTAGTTAAGAATAAGGAGATTGAAGCCAGACCACCTAGGTTTGAGCGCTGGCTATACAGGTCACTAGTTGTGTGACCTTGGACATACTATGTAATTTTCCTATGTTTCAGTTTTCTAGTTTGTAAAATATGAATAAAATACCATCCACCTCCTAGGAAAATATAATCAAACATTAAGGTAACAAATGCAGAGTTCTTAGAACAATATCTGATACAGTAAACCCTTTATAAATGTTATTGTTATATTGTACCTGCCTCCTAATAAAGAAAAGTTTGTATGGTTTGTTTCTGAAATAGAGGAATGGCCACTTTATTTTCTTCCCTGCACACATCCACTTTTGGTTGTAACCATAGACCTCTCACTGTTGGAATCTGTTTTTTCTTGATAGAGTTTTTCCACATTTTGTCAAAGTTAAATTTTATATTTGATTTGGTATGTGAGGGGATAGGGTATGCATCCACCATCTGCTGGTTGTGGTAAAATCACAGATACTAAGTTATGTTGTCAATGCAACATGTTTGCATTAAAGAGGATTTTAAATTTAAAATGCCCTAGTATCTCTTCCATCCTAACCAAAATAACATTTTGCCTGTATTCCTCCCCTTGTTTTTCCATTTCCTTATTTATAATGGTTGCTTATTATGTGGGTGAGATATTTTAAACATCCCAAAGTCTGCTAGAGTGTTTAGTGGCTATTTGGTAATCCACCATTCACTTTTATCAAATATCAACTTGATCTCATACTTGTTTCAGATCTTTGTTCTTTAAGAAATGAATTATAGGTAGACTTGAGGGTCCATTTGCCCCTTCCCAGTCCCCTTCATTTTTTCCCCTTGTCCAGGGAATTACTATTCATGAATCCAGTGCTCTTCATTACTCTGTGTTTTAAATTTTTACCACGTGTTCATGTCTGAATGAATATACATTGTATATTTAAGTCTATATTTTATCATTCTTTAACTTAATTTTTTCATTAATCTGTTTATAACTTTGTCCATGAAACTCCAGTGCACTCATCGTCGTGGCTGTGTTCCTTTGCTTGAATATATTAAAGTTTATCCATCTTCTTATTAAATATTAGGGTTTTGGTTTCGTGGGGGTTTTTTTGGTTTTGTTTTGTTTGTTTTTACAATTATAGATGAAACTGGTAGGGACATTGTTTGTGCGGGTGTAGGCATATTTTTCTAGAACAGCATTTTCCAGACTTTGGACCCACCATAAGAAGTAAGTTTTACAGCACAAGCCTGCACACACATACCTGTATGTAAACATAATTGAAATAAGTCATATGAGGCAATACTTAACCTTTCTATTCTTTGGTTTTTGCTTTTCTGACCCACTAAATTGATTCTGTTGCCTTTTTAAAGGTCACATTCTGAGTTTGAAAATTACTGCTTTACAGAATATCCTGAGTCACTGAGTATAGAATGCTCATGATTTTTGTATCTGCCTTACTCTGTGACATTTAATATCATTATGTGTGTATTGGCCATTAGAACTCCCATCTTCTGTGAACTGCCTGTTCACATGTTTTGCCCTTTTTTTACTGTTGTCTTTTCTGAAAACTTTTTTCTGCATTTTCTGGGACATGATTTTGCAAATGTTTTCCCAGATTGCAGTATAGTCATTGTTCTCCTCACTTTTATATTTGAAAATGTTCAAGCCTGCAGGCAGGTAGAAAGAATAGTGTGATGAACATCCCTGCCCCCCCACCTGGATTCACCTGTTATTAACATCCTGACACATTAGCTTCATCTCTTTACCTGTCCTCTAGAACATACACTTTTTTGTTTTGCTGAGCCTTTTGAAGAAAGTGACAGTCATAACACTAAATATTTGAACATAATTTTAGGAATAGGACATTTTTCTACATAACTGCAATATAATGTACTGTGCATCTGCATACATCGCCAGTAGTCCCAAATGTCTTTAGTTATTTTTTCCCCTACCCGTCCTGGAATCCAGTCAAGGTTCATGCACTGTATTTGGTTCTAGCTCTTTAGCATATCTTGAACAATCTTCTTGCCCATTTTTGCTTAATTGTTTTGCTTTTCTTGACATTGGCTTTTCTGAAGTTTAGGTCAGTGTCTTACAGAAAGGTTGCTTCTTAAGGAGGTGCACTAAAATTTACCATTTCCAGCATTGTTGTTGCGTAATAAAGGTGCCGTTTCCCCCACTCACACCAATTTTGACTGCTTGCTCAGTACTTCCAACGTTCTAGGATTTCTAGGTAACATAGGTCAAAGTGTTTGGCGCAGTTTTTTGGTTTTTGTTTGTTTAATCTCTACACCCAACGTGAAGCTCAAACTTAGAACCCTTGAGATCAAGAGTCACATGCTCTATCAACTGAGCCAGCCAGGCACTCCTGGCTTTTTTGGTTTGGGGTTTGTTTTTTGTTTGTTTGTTTGTTTGTTTTAAGTCACTTGATGTGTATTTTCAAATCCCTTTTCAGAAGGTTGATATCAGTTGATAATGTGGTACAGTAAGTTGAATATCACAGCATGTCTCTTCCACACCACCATCTTTCCCCTCCCTATTAAGAGCTAGGATTATAAAGAATTTTCGGACATACTAATTTTTACCAAAATCCTCTTGTTGCAGATAACTAAACAGTGGACATGTCCAAGTTGCTGGTTAGTGACACCACTGGTGCTGGAAATGAGCCTCCTGGTCATTGAGTCGTTTCCTGTTTCCATAATTGTTCACCAGTTTTGATCCATATCCAAAGATATGCTTAATGCAAAATTATGAAATATTCCTATTATTACAGGGCGGAAAGATTTGTTTTTTTCTACCCTCCTAGGTTCTCTGGCTGAGACCCTGTAAATCTGTCCTGCTTTTAGGCAAATGGAGGAGGGCAAAGGGCTTTTTTGTCATCTACTACTTCCCATTTGCTTTCAGCTCAAAGTAATCCTTATACCAATGTAAAATATTTGGGGATGGCATGTTCTGCCACCCTGCAGGAACATTTGCATGCTTCACAGACTGTGTGGAGCGCTTATGAATTATTTCTTCATAACAACCCTGTGAGAGTGGTTATTTTGTCCCCATTTAATAGAATGAAAAGCTGAGATTTAATGTTACTTACCTAATTGTCACAGCTGGGAGCCGAACCTGGGCATTTGAATGCTAGAACCCATGCTCTTGTTACTAAGACAGGTGAAAAAATCCACTTTATGTTGTGGTGCTGAGGGCAAGAACCTAGGACATGCATTTCAGAAGATGTTGGCAGCGTCCCTTTACCGTCAGTTGTGAAGATGATCCGTCATTAGTAAACATGAAAATGAGCACATTATTGATTAGCTTGGCAACACTGAGGAGTTAGTTTCTCCCCAGTTCTTAATGTATAAAGTGAGAATTAGATTACCTGCGTTCTTTGCAAAACATCACACTATTCTCTGGGCATTGTTAATACATGAATAAAGTGACTATCCGTGAAATTGGTAATGAGTAAAGGACTGTGGGCCTTACCAGATTTCCTTCATGTGGTAAATTCCAGCTGCATTAGTAGTGTATTTATCATATAATCAAAGTTCTAGGAATACTTCAAAATCAGTGGCATGTCCGACTATTTTGGATCTTTTCTTTCTAATACATTTCATTTTCACGTAATCTCTACACCCGGTGTGGAGCTCAAACTCACAATCCCGAGATCAAGAGTTGTATGCTCTAGAGCCAGCCAGGCACCCCGGATCTTATCTTTTCCCATAACAGCCCCTGCACTGTGCAGTGAAGTTAGAATCAAAGGTGTCATAATGTTATTTGACATTTAAATTAATGGCATTTTAGGACTTCCAAGACCCGTTAGAATTTGATCATTTTACTTTTTGTGGTGGGTTTTCCATTGCAGACTGGAAATAGTAAAGGCTATGCGTTTGTGGAGTTTGCATCTGAAGATGTTGCTAAGATAGTTGCTGACACAATGAACAACTACCTTTTTGGTGAAAGACTCTTAAAGTGTAAGTGCTTTTCTCTTACCCGTGGGATTGCGTGGATGCCTGCTGCTGCTGGATAGCTGTGCTGTGAAAGACACATTACTTAGCTACTTGGATGTCCCACTTCATCTCTGGGATGAGTCTCTTAAGTGTTTAAGTGCAAGGATATGAGTGCATTTTCTAGACAGATTCTAGTTGGAATTTTAAAATCTTCCAGAGTAAGAGCTGTTTTTATGCTAAGGTGGAATTGGGATAAGTTACATTGGAAGAGCAGCTGACCCATCCCTGATGGGATACAGATGGCTTCCTGAGGTATCATTGAGGTTGAAACCTAAAGATTAGATAGGAGTGAGCCAGGGAGAGGGAGTTACCACCCCTGGCTTGATGGGACAGCAAGTGCAAAGTGAGATGTGACTAACCGTACCTACTTGCCTATGAAGGAATGTGAGGAGAATAGCAAGAGATGAGAGGAGGTCAGGTTACTGAAAGCCTGAAAAATCTGGGAGTTTAGAATATATCCTGAGGGCAGTGGGAAGCCACAAATAGATTTTAGTTAGGATAACATGAAAGGCAAGAAGTCACGTTTCAGAGTTCATCTAAATGACATTGACTGCAGCCCTTCCACAAAAGAAGCCACATAAGGAGTAGATGAGTTCATCCTGCAGAAAGTGGAGCTGCCCACTGTGTGTTCCCCGAGCACCCCTGTCTGGAGCTCGGTGCCTCTGGAGGCAGAGTTAACTTTTGGCTTCTCTGTGTTGATGGTGGAGTGTGTGACCATACCTGGTGTCCGAGCCACACACATCTGTTCCCGTAGCTGGTGAGCTGCCCAAATAGCAGCATCTCTCTCAGGTCCTGTTGCTGTGACAGGGAAGCCCAGTGGCCTCATTGAGGTCCTGGGTTCATTTCACACCTAAAAAGCCTGGTTCTTACCAAGAGGAAATGGGGAAATAGATGTCCTAAAATGTGTCAGGGGACCCCATGGGTAGGATCAGTGCTGTGCTGTATCTGACTTTGAAAGATCACAGGAAAGGTTCTGAACTCTGATAAGAGTTCAGATGGAAGATTAGCCACATTGTCTTTTTGTTTTTGAATGGAAGTAGTATATTTAGGAGGTGAGCGCAGGAAAATAGTGGTAGGGAGTAGAGAAGTGAGAGAAGGAATCATTCATTGATGGTGTGTTAGCAAGCACATTACTTCTCAGGCAGTGGGCTCCATCCTGCCAGGTAACACGGGGAGACAGAATTATTCCAACTGACAGGCAAGGGAACTAGGGTATTTATCTATCAACTCCGTCATTGGTTGAGTGTTGATGCCAGCGGTTTTGGCCTGCCTTGCATATGGTCCCAGTGTTCTTCCATAGCCTGGAAAGGTCCCATAAGCAGAGAGCTGGAGATAAGCGGTAAGCTGGCTGAGTCCTGGAGAGGTAGATGCAGTGGAAAGTGATTCCTTGTGCTACATCAGGTCGCACAGCCTGAGGTCCTGGTAGTTCCGGGAACACCAGAGACCTGATGCCACCAAGACATTCCTTTATATGACTCATCTTGTTCACTTACGTATTTCTAGCTCTTGGAACAGTTCTTGGCATTTAATAAACAGATGTCTAATAATAATTGTTGGCTGTATGCTTTTCCTTTAGGTTTCTACTTTGTTTCGGTCTTCTCCATGTAAATGGGAGACATCATCTTGATTATGAGGTGGGGGGAATGACACTGGTGAAAACATTGAAATCTTCTCCCACTTGGTTGAAAACTTCTTTTGTTTAAATATAGGTCATTTTATACCACCCGAAAAAGTACACGAAGAACTTTTTAGAGAGTGGCATGTGCCATTTAAAAAGCCATCATATCCTGCAGTGAAACGGTATAATCAGAATCGGACACTTCTTCAAAAGCTGCAGATGGAGGAGCGATTTAAAAAGAAGGAAAAGTTACTCAGGAAGAAATTAGCTAAAAAAGGAATTGATTATGATTTTCCTTCACTGGTAAATATTCCTTCACAGAATGTTTTTTGTATTTTTTCTTGGGGGTGGGATTTGTACCTCATTATTTATAATGTATTTATGGTTTTATACATAAAGTGTCTAGCCCAGTGTTGTCATGTGCTAGGCTTTGCCTAAATTTTTGAAACATTGCATCGTAGGGTTTTTTTTTTCTCTAAAGATTTTATTTACTTATTTGAGGGCGCGCACAAGTGGCAGGGTGGAGGGGTGAAGCAGATGCCCCCCACTGAGCAGGCAGCCCTACGCAGGGCTGAGCCTCAGGACCCCAAGATCGTGTCCTGAGCTGAAGGCAGACACTTAACCAACTGAGCTACCCAGGCGCCCCTGCATTGTAGTCCTTTCTAAAAGTTTGTTAGAGCAGATCCTATTATCTCCATTATACAGAAGAGGAAACTCTTTAATGGGATTAGCTCGGGGTGCGTGGGTGGCTCAGTTGGTTATCCAGCAACTAGAAGACTGAGTTACCCTCCCTAGGCCCAGTTCCTGGTCGTTAATTCTTTGCTCAAATCCCACACATACTCTTTCGCAGGAGGTGTTAAAAGAGCGGGTTCCGTACTTGTGGGAACCTTGGGGGAGCTGGGACAGTGACGCTGGAAAACAGGCATTCAAGAAATGCCTCTCCGGTAGCCCATTTGCTGCTTTGTGCGAAAGCAGCCCTGCCTCGTCATCTAATCCTGAGCGTGGTCAGGATGGGGACTGCCTTTCCACGGCCTTCTCGTTCACATTTCTGATTCAGCTTGCTTTGCGGCCAGCTCCAGGTTTTGGCCCCACTTCAACCTCTACGGCTGTGCCCATTTGTTAGTTAGGCCCCCTCTTCCAGTTTTGCCCTTAAGATCGTGGGTTTTGCTTTTTAAATTGAAATGTGTCATTTGGGGACGATTTACTGATAATATGTGTAAAGTTCTAATTTACCATTATTTACATTAAAAATGTAAATAATGTGAGACTGCCAGTTCATTTCTTTATGTTTATTTAAGATTTTACATAAAAAGGAAAAAAGAAATGCATCAAACACTGGGCTTCAGAAATCTACAAATAGCCAGGTAAAATTTTATTTGTCGTATTACATGCCAGATAATATGGAAAGATAAATGGGGAATTACATTCAAGACTACTATTGGTGATAAATATGCAGATTGATGAAGTCCCTTAAAATTTATTGAAGGTCTTATCAAAGAAGAAGAAGAAGAAAAAGGTTTCACGTACTCCTGCCACTCCTGAGAAGACTGTGGATAGCCAGGTAAAATTGTCTTCAATGTCCTGGAAATGAGGTATTCTAGAAATGATTTGAAAGAGGAAAAGCAGGGGCACCTGACTGACTTCATTGGTGAAGCACGCAACTCTTAATCTCAGGGTCGTGAGTTCGAGCCCAATGTTGGATGTAGAGATTACTTTTAAAATAAATAAGTAAATAATTTTTTTTGAAGATTTTATTTGAGAGAGAGAACACAAGTTATGGGGAGAGGCAGAGGGAGAGTAAAAAGCAGACCGCCCATGAGCAGGGAGCCCTATGTTGGGCTCAGTCCCAGGACCCTGGGATTATGACCTGAGCCAAAGGCAGATGCTTAACTGACTGAGCCACCCAGGCGCCCCAATAAATATTTTGAAAAAAAAGGAAAAGGAAAGCAGTTCGTGCTGCTGTCACTTTACTAAAATTTCAGATTTCACCTTGTGATTGTTTTGGTAAATCCTCACTGGTGATCTAGCAGATACAGTGGGGGTAGCAAATCCTCACTGGTGATTTAGCAGATACAGTGAGGGTAGCAAATCCTCACTGGTGATCTAGCAGATACAGTGGGGGTAGCAAATCCTCACTGGTGATCTAGCAGATACAGTGCGGGTAACAAAAGTTATTGTGAGGTTATTGAGCAAATCCTCACTGGTGAGTGCGGGTAGCAAATCCTCACTGGTGATCTAGCAGATACAGTGCGGGTAGCAAATCCTCACTGGTGATCTAGCAGATACAGTGCGGGTAGCAAATCCTCACTGGTGATCTAGCAGATACAGTGCGGGTAGCAAATCCTCACTGGTGATCTAGCAGATACAGTGCGGGTAACAAAAGTTATTGTGAGGTTATTGCATTGTTTACCTTTCAGCAAAGTGACTGAGTCAGTAGGGAGAAATGAAGCCACTGTCTTTATAAATGTAAGTCTAGTTTTCTACCTAATAGTCTACAGTGGAGCATATTATGTGCAGCTATTATCACCAAAAGGGGAAAGCAAGCCTGAAATATCACGGCAGCTTGTAAAAATTCAGGGCAGGAGGTATGGGGGGTGGGGAGGTGAACTCATTCCTAATACCTTCCTATATTTCTGTCTTACAACCTCTTATTCGTTGAATCCAGGGCCCCACACCAGTTTGTACACCAACATTTTTGGAGAAACGAAAATCTGAAGTGGCTAAAATGAACGTTGATGATAAAGATAATGAAATCGTTTTCAAACAGCCCGTACCTGGTGTAAAAGAAGAAACACAAGAGACTCAAACATCTACACGTTCAAGAAAAAAAAGACAAAGGAAAAGCAATCAGTGATTCTGAATGTATTCTGTTTCTTCTGAAAAATGTGATTTTGGTGTGAGGGCGAATTCTTTGTATTTAACTAGATGCAATGGAATGCAACCATCGACAAGGTTCTTGGAGGAAAAACTGTCAGTTCACGTCAGTACGGAAGGCAGTCAGTAGCTGGCTTACCTGCCCTTGCTGAACTGCGAGGGTGCCCAGCTTGCAGGAGCCGGGCTCACGCTGCCTCTTTGTCCTGGTCTCTCGTTTTCTTTGCAGATTTCATAGCTGTCTTTAGTAACTCTGCCTGGATGGAAAAGTCACCATTTACTGCAGCTTTTGTTGTTATCATCAAATAAAATAAAATCTTGCTTGACCGTCTGCGTGGTTCTCTGTTAGGCGTGCACCTTTAACGCATAGGGCACTTCAGTGTCGTGTGCTTGAAACTGGACGTTAATTACATGGAGGGAGAGAAGTACATGTATGTGATCACTTTTACCATGTTAAGTTAGTTTTGGGTGGGTTAGCAAGATTTAATAACCGTCATTTTGTGTCTGTATCATGGATGTGGAATTGTATTTCAAGAATCAGTGACCAGCAAATAAATTTTTTCTACAGTTCATTTGTATTCAGATGGGACTTCGATGTCTTTTTTTTTTTTTTTTAAGTTTTACTTAAATTGCAGTGTAGTTAACATTACTAGTTTCAGGTGTACAATACAGTGATTGAACACTTCATACATCACCCAGTGCTTCTCACAAGTACCCTCCTTAACCTCCATCTCCTATTCCCCCATCCCCTCACCCCCTCACCTTTGATAACATTGGTTGGTTCTCTCTTGTTACGAATCTGTTTCTTGGTTTGCCTCTTTTTTTTTCCTCTTTGGTCATTTGTTTTCTTAAATTCCGCATAGGTGAAATCATGTGGTGTTTGTCTTTCTCTCATTTTGCTTAGCGTAATACTCTATTTCCATGTTGTTGCAAATGGCAAGATTTTGTTCTTTTTTATGGCTCTAATATTCCATCGTGAGGACTTGGGTGTCTTCAAGCAAAATAGTAGGTTTTTGCCTTCTCAACTATTTTAAAGTTTCTAATACCCTTGAAATGTGTTTCTGTGTAGCTAATCCAGATTTATTAAAAATGCCCATTGCCACCGAACATTTTTACCTCCAGTATTTGTTAAATCTTTAATAATGAAGTACTGGGCTAGGTGTACTAATACAAGATGTAAACGAGAATTTGTTTCAAGCGTATACAAAGAGCAGATTTTACCTCTAGAATAGACTATGTCCAGTGTAGGGATGCTGGGTGGCTCAGCCGGTTAAGCGTCTGCCTTCAGCTCAGGTCATGATCCCACGGTCCTGGGATCAAGTCCTGTGTTGGGCTCCCTGCTCAGCGGGGAGCCTCCTCCCTGTCCCTCTGCCTGCCGCTCCCCCTGCTTGTGCACGCACGCTCTCTGACAAATAAGTAAAATCGTGCGCGCGCGTGTGTGTGTATACATGTTCAGAATGTATTTGTTGAGTGAATAACAGCTTTCCCTTTTTGAACCGCTTATCAACTTTGGATCTGGGTGTCCCTCTAGTTCCCGTTCTGGGGAACACCAGGGAAGCATGTCATTGCAGCTTCACATTTATCTCCAAAGGGCACATGCACTGAAACTCACATGTATACAGAGCAAGATGAGTTGAATACTTCCCTCTTGCCAGCCTGCAACCCATCCATCCCATTGAGGCTTGGTGCCATTCATCATCACTTAGTATGTAAATTATTTTTAAAATTGCCCTGGAGTTGGGGGGGCGGTGATTCCATCTTTAGCATGTCATGGCCATGGGTATTTTTTGTAAGAAATAGAGCTGAAATTCTGTGGTTATATCTAACTGTGGATTAGGGTCTTCAAGAAAATTCATCAATGTGTGATTTTGCTTTTCAAATTATAGTGAGAAAGACTGGAACTGAGTGGAAAATCTCCGCCAGTAAAATACAAAATTTTGTGGTGATATGGCACAAATGAGGTAAAAAGAGGGTACAATTCAAAACTATAATCAATATGACCATGACTGTAAAAATGCATTTTTTTTTAAGATTTTATTTATTCATTTGACACAGAGAGACAGCCAGCGAGAGAGGGAACACAAGCAGGGGGAGTGGGAGAGGAAGAAGCAGGCTCATAGCGGAGGAGCCTGATGTGGGGCTCGATCCCAGGACTCCGGGACCACACCCCAAGCCGAAGCCAGACGCTTAACGACTGAGCCACCCAGGCGCCCCTAAAAATGCATTTTTTTAATGATAAACATCTGAGTATGTGGAAGCAAAGTATGTGTTGCTATTATATATAATCAGCAAAGAGCTAAAGGAAAAAAGGAAGGAATCCACAGACAAGGTTCAATCAGAGTCCGACGTTTCAGACTCTATTTGCCATAGATAGGGCGGCAAGTGAGCAAACCAGTGTGAAATGAGGTTTTCTGTTGCCAGCACTATTTGGAATATAGCTGCAACCAGGTCCAAGGCAACTGGTCACTGTGACTGGAAACGAGCCTTGGCTGATGAGTGGCATGAGCTGGAAATCCAGATCGGCTGTGCTCAGAGGAATTCCGAAGTCTCCCTGTCCTGCCACAAAGGCCGTCTCTTGTTCTAGGACTGACCTAGGTTAGGTGACCCAGAGCAGTTGTCCCCCATGCAGTGACTGTGATGCAAGTGGCTGCTATCATTTAACCCTGATGGGGTGTGTGTGTGTGTGTGCACGTGTGTTTGTGTGAGTTTTGTAGATACGTATTTTTTTTCACAACATGGGCAGAAATAATCCCACTGGCCCAAACTGAACTATGTCATAGGGCATCCTGTGGACCAAAGGGTGGCTCGCTGTCCTGCGGGCTAAGTCTGACACGGCCTGTTGTGATTTTACATTTTTAAATGTTTGGAAAAATCAAAATCCATAGCAAATGGAAAGGGACAGTCCAAAGAAATTCAGAAGACAGGAACCCACCGTGCAAATTCCAGAGGGCTGTCACTGGCTCTTCTGTTGCTGACAGAACAGCCAAGAGGAGTTGGAAACCCGAAGTTAGGAAGGCTCAACGAGAGCCAGCCGTGGAAGCAGAAGAGGCTAAGCGTGCATCTGAAAAGACAGCAGTGGCTGTCACGAAGCTGGCACCTAAGCAAAGGATTGGGAAGCCTGTGAAGGTGTCTGCTCGCTGAGTTGGTGGCAAACGCTCCGTTGGCGAATCAGATTTTTAAGTAAATGTCTATTTAAAGAATACAGTATGTGTTGACGTTAGAGACTAAGCATTCATCACAGTATCCCCAGCTCACAGGAAAGCAACGGCCAGAAGAGTTAGAATATTTTGGATGGAGTATCTCAGGATGTAATTTCTTGTCCAAAAAAATAAACATGAGGTAGTCACTGAAGTTCCCAGGTGGCTTACTTGTTGGCCCAGCAAGGAAAGCCCTTTACCAGTGATGAGGTCATTAAATTGTGTTTGCAGTGGCTGAAGAAACATGTCAAGATAAAGTAAGCTTTTTATTTATTTATTTTTAGAGAGAGAGCGCATGAGTGGGGGTGGGGGTGTGGGCAGAGGGAGGGAGAGAGAGAATCTTAAGCAGGCTCCATGCTCAGCACGGAGCTTAATCAGCTCCATCTCACAACCCTGAGATCATGACCTGAGCTGACATCAAAAGTCGGACGCTCAACTGACTGAGCCACCCCGGCACCCCCTAAAATAAGCTTTTTAAAACTATTGGCCTTTGGGGTGCCTGGGTGGCTCAATCCATAGAGCATGCGACTCTTGATCTTGGGGTTATGAGTTCGAGCCCCACGTTGGATGTAGAGTTTACTTAAATACATAAGTACCTGCATACACGTACTATTGGCCTTTCAGTGAGAACAGTTGCATGAAGAGTTCAGTTAAAAATAAGGCAATTGATGTTGAACGTTTTTCCTTAGCTCCTGATGACTTAATGGATGTTACTGGCAACTGCTCAGTTGATTATTCAGGAAGTCAATGCCAAGTTTGAAGTGCTAGAGTGACCAACCCATCCCCGGTTTGTCCAGAACATTTCCGGTTTTAACACTGGAGGTCCCATGTTGCAGGAACCTCCCTGGTTCATCCTAGAAATGTCATCCTAGAAATGACTGAAGAATTAGACCCTATGAGTCGTCAGTGTGGAGCAACTATAAGCAAAAATATTTTCAAAGTCGAGAAAAAAAAAAGTAATCCAATACAACCTGAAGTGGAATCTTCCAAGATGTGCCACGCCCAATGGTGGTAAAACGACGTGTGCAACAGAAAAAGGCTTCACTGGACAAATTGACAGCAAAACTGTAAGGTGTTTAAAGCCTATCCACTGCATTATCCAGCAGCAGGTACTTCTCAGAACATATGTGACCCTATCGTGTGTCCCTGACGTACTTCACTTATTCTTGAGGACTTACCCATCATCAGTTCCACGTATTTTTGACAGAGGTAGAAGCTAAATATCCTGACTTGCCCTACCACACAGCAGTTGGACGGCTTAGCAGTGATAAAGTTTTATTGAGACTTTTTGGGTTCAGGGCCAAGGCTGCAAATTTCTGAATGAAAAGAACCTGCCTCAACCATCACTGAACACAGAATAGCTTTAGAGATTAGGTTTGGCTGCAGATGTGATGAATTTAAGTCAATGAATTAAGCTCAGAATTACGAGTCAAAGCACCACCTGTATTTGAAACTTACATGGCACTTATGTCATTTTGATGATTCACATTTGAATGCAAGAAAGTCCCACTGCCTTAGATACTTGCTGTGCTGTCAAAGTTGACACAGAAGTGCTAGTTCCGTACCCACACAAATTTGCAGATCAAACAACAAACGACAGTTCCAGCAGTGTCTTTCAGACCTCGAAACAAGTGCAATGGAGCTGTCCATATTTCAAAACCCATTTAACTGTGGGATCGCAAAACCACCACCTGGCTCAACTGCAGGTGATTAACTGCAATGTAATGATCGCTAAAAGGCAAGTGACAAGATGAGAAGCTAACAGAATTCCGCAAATGCCTTCCAAGTGAGGAATACACTCAAAATCATACTTGGGGATAGATATCAGCACTTGACAGTGCCTATCTCTGTGCAAAGACATTTCAAAAAATGAAATACCAGGATACCTGGCTGGCTTGGTCCGTAGAACATGCAATTCTTGATCTTGGAGTCGTGAGTTCGAGCCCCATGTTGGGTGTAGAGAGTACTTAAAAATGAACTTTTTTTGAAAAATGAAATAGATAAAATCTCATTCCAGATCAACGTTAACAAATGAACATTTGCAAATAAATGATTTTGATGATAGGAAACACTAATTTCACACTTGCCATAAAAATTCAAAATGGATCACAAACCTAAATGTACAACATAAAACTAACCAATTTGTAGAAGAAAACATAGGACAAAAGCTCTATGACCTGGTATTAGGCACGGGGTTCTTAGACATAACACCAGAAGCATGATCCATAAAAGAAAAAAACATTGATAAATTGGGCTTGAACAAAATGTGGAATTTACTCTTTAGTTAAGTTACTGTTAAGAGAATGAGAGGGCGCCTGGGGGGCTCAGTTGGTTAAGCCCCTTCAGCTCGGGTCATGATCCTGGGGTCCTGGGATTGAGTCCCTGTGTCTGGCTCCCTGTTCAGTAGGGAGCCTGCTTCTCCCTTTCCCTCTGCCTCTCAAATAAATAAATAAATAAAATCTTAAAAAGAGAGAGAGAAAGAGAATGAGAAGACAAGGTACAGACTGGGTAAAAATATTTTCAAAGAACTTTTTATCCAGAATAGACCTGTCAAAACAATTAGCTCAAATTGTCCTAGGCAACCCAACTTCTGCCTTCTGACCATAAAGTGGAAACTATAAAATAGACTATTTTCAACATAATGTGAGGTATGTGATAATACTTAACATTTACTCAGCATTTCCATGTGTCAGATATCATGGTAAGCCTTTTAAATATATTAATCTATTCAATCAGAAAAAAAACCTATTAAGTGAATATTTCTTTTCAGTCTAAAAGGAGGGGAAACTAAAGACCAGAGAGCTTACGTAACTTGTCCAAAGATTGTATGTGGTGAGCGGATTAATAATGCTGACTCAAGCCCTTCAAGTTCCCCTCCCACAGGCTGAGCACGAATGCCAGATTGTTAGTGGCTGTGGAAAAAGGGAGAGGTGCAAAAGTCCTGCACCGACAAGGCCTGCTGACTTTTTGAAGTGAAGGCGGAAAGGGGGCACGGGGGCAGGCACGAGAGGAGGCAAATCGGGGGTCTGTTCTTGTGTGACCGGCTTTAAACTGAAAGCAATCTAACGCTAGGTGGCGATAGATCTCAGACACTTCAAATCTACAGTCCACTCCTTTCACGTAAAGAATGCAAGATTATTAAAGGGATTTTTTTTTAAAGAGTTTATTTATTTATTTGCGAAAGAGAGCAGAGAGAGAAAGAAAGCACGAGCGGGGGCGGAGGGGAGACAGAGGTAGAGGGGGAAGCAGACTCCCACTGAGCAGGGAGCCCCCATGCGGGGGTGGGCTCCGTACCAGGACCCTGGGATCATGACTTGAGCCTACGGCCGATGCTTAACCCACTGAGCCCCGCAAGTGCCCTAGCACTTTTTTTTAAAGACCTCCCTGAGAAGCATCCTTCCCCCGCACACACACCACCACGAATTTCTGGATAATTCGAGAATACAAACTGCCACTATCAAATGATTCTTGAGCAACTGGGTGTTCATAATGTCCTTTGGGCAACCGGTTGTTGTTGAAAAATATATTTGCCAGAAGATTTCACATCAGCACAACATCCTGATGCGTGATCCATATAAGTTCTTAGCTTATGAAATTGCATGAAGTTATGAATAAGCAGAGCTTAGGGTAATTTGTGAGCAAATAGTTTTACAATTTGCTGTTCCGCAGTATATATGAGAATCAGATGGTTCTATTTAAAAAGGAAATTTCATGCAACAGAGCTTTGCTTTACTCTTAAACACAATCTTTAGCCCATGGCGTGTGAAGTATTTCCTATTTTCTACTCTCTGTGCTCATTTAGGTTTTAGTTTTATTTATTTATCTATTTATTTGTTTATTTGAGAGAAAGAATCTCAAGCAGACTCCACGCGGAGTGGGATCTTACAACCCGGAGGTCATGACATGAGCCGAAATCAAGAGTCGTACGCGTAACAGACTGAACCACCAGGTTTTACTTTTTGTTCATGAGGCCTGAATTACAAGCATGAAGTAAGCACAGGACCTAGAATATGGGGCATTTTCCTATTCCTTTTCTTTTTTTTTAAGATTTTATTTATTTATTTGAGAGACAGAGAGCAAGAGAGAGACCACAAGTGGGGTGAGGGGCAGAGGGAGAAGCAGGCTCCCCGAAGAGCAGGGAGCCCCATTTGGGGCCTGATCCTAGGACCCCAGGATCATGACCTGAGCTGAAGGCAGATGCTCAACCACCTGAGCCACCCAAGTGCCCCTCATTTTCCTATTTCAATGAGTAAATCTCAGTGTTTGGAAATATTTTTCAAATTATATCTAGGTGATATATTTCTGGCCTTTTTCCTCTTAAAAACAAACAAAACCAAAAACCCAGAACTGTTTGGGGAGTCAGGGCCGTTGGATCCGGAAGTCCCATTGATCCCATCGGAGAATGCTTCCCGTACCTACCTACCAACTGCCCCTGTCCCAGGAGCCAATCTGTTTTATAACGAAATTACTTACCAAGTACCTCTGTGGCCCGCTCTGCTTCTTTCTATTCGTGTTAACAGAAAGAAGCACATGAATTTGCAGGAGTATTAGGGAAGTTACTTTTCTGTGTTGATAAGTGGCCAATTTTAGAATCGCCTTTGTTATAAATAAATCCTGTCAACTCTCCATGCCCAGGAAAAGAAATTGAGACATTTGATACTTGCCAAACATAGTTTCCGTAGCAAATGTGCCATGAGTAATGCTGCTGTTGTCCGGCGGCTCCATTCACAGGTTCTTCTGTGATTTGAGTATTCCAAAGGGAAGTGCTGTAAGGTTGGTTTTGGGGGATACAGGACCTTTGCAAGAAGAACCAAGGAAACACCCCGATGGTCCATCTAAAGGAGAAACCATTCAGATGTTTTTGGCACTAACACAGGGTGACTACTGGCAATTTGTTTCTTCTGCGGGAATGTGTCAATTTCTTCTATTTCAGCTTTAACACTTAGCTAGATGATGAATACTGCGGCGTTTTTTCCTAATTAGCTTTTAAAATATATATATATCCCTTCCAATGCATGCCCGGTATAATAAAAAGTGCAAGCAAGTAGTTGAGTAAAGGCAAGTTGTGTATCCGTTTCTTACCTTGCAAATTTGTACTTAGCCAGTTATCTGATTTGATGTTAAGGCAGAAGCAGTTAGGGGCGCCTGGGTGGCTCAGAAGGTGAAGCATCGCCGCCTTCAGCTCGGGTCCTGATCTCAGGGTCCTGGGATGGAGTCCTGCATCGGGCTCTCTGCTCAGTGGGGAGTCTGCTTCTTCCTCTGCCCCTCCCCCTGCTTGTGCTCTCTCTCTCTCTCTCAAATAAACAAAATCTTAAAAAAAAAAAAAGGTAGAAGCAGCCATATAAAGGCATAAATTCCTCACCTGGCTCACTTTTTGTGATCGTCTGGTGACTTTTTCCTTTTATTTTTTTCAATGTAATTGATTACCTGAAGAGGTAATATATAAAAAGGTACAAAAACTCAAAAGATCCCAAAAGTCATCTCTGTCCTTGCCTGCTCAGCACTCACTGGGCTCCAGCCCACCGGTCATGTGCTCAGCTGGAGAGGGGCTCCCCCACCCCAGCCCTGCAGCTGCTGATCTCCCCAGCTTCTCAATCCCAGGAGGGCCGCCCGATCACTTGAATAAAGAGGACCTGCTTGTTTTTCTGCATCATCTGTTTCAAGTCCTTTTCTAATTTTATTTTTACTTTTTTGTTTTTTGTTTTTAAGAGAGCTCTATGCGGGGCTTGAACTCACAGCATCGAGATCAAGAGTACTACTCCTTTTCTAATTTATTGTGTCTCCCCACTCTACTCCAAGTACCCACATTTCTAAGGGCAGGAGCTTTGTCTTGTTCATAATTATATCCCCAGTGACTGAGACAATGTTGGTACACCCTATTTGTTTCATTAATTCATCCGTTCAAAACATGTATGTTAGCACCTGGTATGTGTCAGGCGCTGGCATTAGCAGTGAACAAAAATCCCTGCCCTCATGCAGCTTACATTCTAGTATTGCAAGACAAGCAATTCTCAAAGAAGTCAAAGAAATATATACTATGGCAGTGCTAAGTAGTGTAGAGAAAAATCAAACAAGAAAAGGGGACAGGGACTTCTAGGGGTGGAAGAGGGGCTGCCATTTCAACTGGGTGGTCAGGAAAGCCTCACTTTGAACGTGACATCTGAGCAGAGACTGCTTAGGGAGGGGAGGGAGTGAGCCCTACAGATCTTTTTTTATTATTATTTTTTAAGATTTTTATTTATTTATTTGACAGAGAAAGGAAGAGAGAGCACAAGCAGGGGGAGCAGCAGGCAGAGGGAGAAGCAGGCTCCCTGCTGAGCAGGACGGACAACTTGGGGCTTGATCCCAGGACCCTGGGATCATGACCTGAGCCGAAGGCAGATGCTTAACTGACTGAGCCACCCAGGCGCCCCGAGCCCTACAGATCTTTAAAAAAAAAGCTTTTCAGGCAGAGGTAACAGCAAGTATAAAGGCCCAGAGGTGGGAGCAAGCATGTTTATTCCAGAATCCTTAAGATCAATGTAGCTGGGGCAGAGTTGGCAGAGGGAGGTGGTAGGAGATGAAAGCTTTAGCAAAGAGGGAAAGTAAAGAGATGCCAGAGGGGGCAGGACCAGGCAGGCTGTTGAAAGCCATTGTCTGGGGGCGCCTGGGTGGCTCAGTCAGTTAAGCATCTGCCTTCGGCTCAGGGAGTGATCCCGGGGTCCTGGGATCGAGCCCCACATTGGGCTCCAGCCCCACATCGGGCTCCCTGCTCTGCTGGGAGCCTGCTTCTTCCTCTCCCACTTCCCCTGCCTGTGTTCCCTCTCTCGCTGGCTGTCTCTCCCTCTGTCAAATAAATAAATAAAAATCTTAAAAAAAAAGAAAGAAAAAGAAAGCCGTTGTCTGACTGGGGTGAGATGAGGAGCACCGGTGGATTTACATTTAAAAGGATTGCTGGCTGTAGTGCTGAGAACGAACTGAAAATGCACAGGAGGAAGTGGATGCTATTGCAGTAATCCCTTGGGCCATCCGTGCTGGTTAGACCAGGTTGAGAGCAGCGCAGAAGTGCCCACATTCTGGATATGTTTTCAAGGTGGCCAAAAGATCTGCTGATAATTTTGATATGGGTGCAAGAGAAATAGAAAGGAGTCCAGTTTGGCAGCGGGAGGAACAGAGAGGCATTAACTGAGATGAAGAAGATGGTGGGAAGATGTTCGAAGGAAGGGCGGAGCTCAGGAGTTACACCTGAGACATGCTGAGTTAGAGGTGCCTATGAGACATCCAGGTGGAGATCCAAGTCTGAAGTCCAGAGGAAAGTTCTGAACTGGAGAGAGAAATGCAGGCTACAGCCCTGAGGCTAAATGGGCTTTCGCAGGAGCAAGTGCCCTGGAACATCCCAGTGTTTAGTGATCAGGGCAGCAAGAAGGAACCAGCAAAAGAAGCAGAAATAGAGAGGTGGAAGGAAGCCAGGGCGAAGGGGTTCCCAATGTCAGGGGGAAAGAGTATTATCAGGGAGAGACTGGCCGTCTGGGTCCCATGCTGCTGGACGCGTCCGGTAAGATGCAGCCTGGGATGGACCGTTGGCTTCAGCAGTGTGCCAGTGACCTTGCAAAAGGATATCGAAGCTCATTTTCAGCCCTGAGATTCTATAATTATCCTTTTAGTTTATGCAAGTTATTATATTTGGAATTAAACAAATACCATGAAGGAAGAGTCCAGGCAGGCTAAAGCGGTCCCCTCATCAGAGGTAACTCGACACTTCCCATATGACGGAGCCAAGGGTAGGAAGAGTGAAGCCCTCCAGCTGTTCTCGATGCTTATTTGTCCTGGGACAGGAACTCTGCTTAAAGAGTCTGGCTTTCAGATTGGAGTCAAGATTCAAACCCAGTTTAGCCGAGTTCCGTCTTTCTCTTCAATACACCTTTGTTTCTTTTTAGAGCAAGATGTTTCCAGCACTAAAACTTCTGGAAATTACAAATCAGTTCCCTCTTCATCTTTTGCTCTGCTTTACGAAAATGTGACACTATCGTATAGGATGTGCTTTTCTTTTCCTCCTCGTACTTTCGTGCTGCTGATTGGTCTGAGGGCATCATTCCTCTAATCAATAATTTCGAAATTTGAGACATTCATGGAAAAGGTTAAGAGGATCTGAACGGAGAGAACAAGGCAACAAGGACCCGGGCTCACAGATGACCATAAATTTGACCATAAATTTTAGCCTATCAAACTTCTCCTGTGATGCTTAGCATCCAGATTTATGTAACATATCTGATTCCTCCTATTTGAGTCCTTGGCCTGCCCTTAACCATGGCCCTCACCATGCATCCTTGATCCGTCCTTGGCCCTATTCATATTCTTCCTTGGGGAGTTCTATCTACTTGCCATGAACTGGACCACAGACATTATCAATGGTATATCAGAGTCTAATCAGAGTGTTCTCTTTCTTTTTTTTTTTAAGATATTATTTATTTATTTGCGAGAAACAGCATGAGCAGGAGGCAGGAGGCAAAGGGACCAGGAGAAGCAGACTCCCCACTGAGCAGGGAGCCCGACACAAAGCTCCATCCCAGGACCCTGGGATCATGACCTGAGGTGAAGTCACAGGCTTAACCGACTGAGCCACCCAGGCACCCCCAGCATGTTCTTTCTTAACAGTACATAAAATGGTGGAGTGTCTTACAGTCCGAAGGTGTCTCAGATTCAGTACTCGATGATACCAGCCACATGCAAACCATCCATGCCAGGTCCCATGCTGCAGTGCGGGCCCCTTCTGAGTGCCCACGGCTCCTGCTCTCTGGTATCTCCTGTCTTTGCTCTCAGCACGCAACCTTTTCCAAACAATATTAGCTACTTATTATGTTCTTAGTTCCTGTGTTTGTACCATGGAAATATTTCTTAGTAGCTCATCTTTCTTATTTGGAAATGGTGTTCTGTAAACTAAAAGCGTTGACTTTTATTTCCTTTCTCGCTTGGTTAATTTGTTTCCTTCCCAGGAACTGCAGCTGACGGGCAGTACATAAAGCCAGGGCCCCGGTGGTGGTGGGGACGGGAGACCAGGGAAGGAAGTCAGGGATCTGGGTCCTCCTCTGGCCGTGCAGGAATTCGCTGGTGGCCGTGGTCCAGCCCCTTCCTCCTCTCTGAACCCGGGCAGTTGGATCAGGGAAAGACGGAACTGAGTTAGCCAATCTCTGAGGTCCTTTTTTTTTTTTTTTAAGATTTTATTTATTTATTTGAGAGAGAGAGAGAGAAAGCACGAGCAGGGGGAGGGGCAGAGGGAGAGAGAGAAGCAGACTCCCCGCTGAGCAGGGAGCCCAATACAGGGCTCAATCTCAGGACCCTGGGATCATGACCTGAGCCGAAGGCAGACACTTAACTGACTGAGCCACCCAGGCGCCCCTCTGAGATCCTTCTTGTCCTAACTTCAGGAGTTAGGCATTTGAGTCTGCCAGAAATCCACACTGGAAAAGAAGTTCTCACCTATGCCCACTTGCCCTGGTGAGGGAGGGCTCTGAGACCACTCAGGCCTGAGCAGCTTGCACCTCCTCTCTGGTGAGGAGAAGAACCTCAGCTCCAGTGACCACACCCTCCGCCCCCAGGGTCTCCCCAGTCTCAGATCAGTGTTTAACAATGCAGGGAGCTATTCTGAGGTCCAAATACTGGGAGCACAAACTGCGAGAAGCTGAGGGCCATGCCTCACCGTGATGACAGTTTACTTGTCTGTCGCACTGGGACTTGTTCAGCTTCGTGCCCACCCTCACTCCTCTTGCAGCAATCCTCAGCGCACCACAGGGACCCAGGAAGTGCCCAATGACTGAATAGTCCGTATGTGGGTGACTAGCACCAGGGTAAGGGCAAGAAATGCCCAATCAGCTCACTGGGAAGGCCTAGAGCAAAGGAGGAGATTATCTGATGCTGCCGCGGACAGTGGGGAAGACCTAAGATTCACAACACCAAAGGCCAACGTGGTGAGGAGTTATTAAGACACAGAAAGGGGACTGTGGCAGATGCGTGCTGTTTCCCCCAGCATCCTTGTGAATCAAAACTCCCCCAATTTTCCTTGAGTTAACCACCTCTCCCCACTGTCAAACCCATGTGATTTGAATGGAGCAACTCCAGCCTGAGATCTTCGGGGACCGCAGGACCCGGGCCCCAGGAGCAGGCATGCTGAAGAATTTGAGCGCCCTCTGTAAGACAATTGCTCAAGCCACTGAGAACAGGCACTTTTTCCACAGGGCCTCTGAATTCCCAGCGTGCCATCCTAGAGCTGCTGGTGGCCCCTCGGTCACTACAGGGAGCTCCAGCCTGAGAATATAGCCAACCCAAAAGAAAGCTGAGCCAAGAGATGGCTCTGAATCCCTTGACCCAGCCAAGCTCCACATCCCCCTGGACTTTTCAGTAAGCTGGGCCAATAAATGCCTTCCTCCTCCCCCAAATTGAGCTAATAGAAGCAACAGATTTTTAAAAAAGAATTTATTTATTTGACAGAGAGAGAGAGAACACAAGCAGGGGGAGCTGAGAGAAAGCGGGAGAAGCAGACTCTCCATTGCGTAAGGAGCCTGACGCAGGACTCGATCCCAGGACCCTGCGATCATGACCTGAGTTGAAGGCAGACGCTTAGCCACCTGAGTCACCCAGGCACCCCCAGATTTTTTTTAACTTGCAGATGTGAAACAGTTGCAGGCTTAAGAGAGTGAAGTCTTACTGCAGAGATGAGCCTGCGAGCAGTGCTGAGACAGAGCCAGTTCCGAAGCCATCCCCGGTCCTGCCTGGCTGACGGGGCCCAGGGTGCAGGGGCCTCGGTGGGCTGAAGAACATTCCTCTCATCCGATGAACTCAGGAAATAGAAACCTCACTGTGTGTGTCCTCCTGTCAGCAGGTGTTGCTGCCTTCAAACAGCGCTCCCCAAAGTCTGAGCAAGCTGACAGGCTTTCAGAAGCCAAGGGGGGTGGTTGACACCTGTATTGCTAGTAAGACGTAAGGAAGCCCATGCATCCTCTCACCACCCCTAGTGTAGTGGGGGGGGGGGTGGCCCCCCATTTACACTGTAAACTTGTCTTGCATAATTGAGCTCCTCTTTTCCTGGTTAAACGTTACCCAGCAGCTGCCCGCTGCACGGAAAATGGGGCCAACAAATGACTGAGCGTGTCAGTGAAGAATTTCCCACTAACCAGCAGGGATGGTGACCTTCGTTTTCACAGCCTGGGGGTGGGAGGCCATAAAAGTCACTTGTGCGGGTGTGTGGGGCTGCAGTGAATCGTTCCTCCCAGATGCTCCAAGTGTCAGGAGGCGAGGGCTTTCTCGGATGTAACCGTAACTCCCGTGCATTCAGCCGGGGGACGCTCCGAGCGGCCAACACAGGCCCAGTGGCGCCGTTTTTGCTTTCTCCTTCCAAAAGCCATGTTTTCAGAGAGGATTAAAATGTATTTTCTGCTTTCCAGTGCATTGAAGCTTCCCACGTGTTCCTTAGAAACAAAACAGGCTTTCGCGTCACTTTATTTACGGCAACTGCTGTTTCACGTCACTTTATTTACGGCCACCGTTGCTGGGTCGACGCTCTCTAGACGTTCCAGGAGCCGGGAGCGCTTTCAACCTGTTTACCTCCTGTGTGAGTTGTTAACACGTCTGTGTGTGAAAATGTAAAAGTATCAGGCACACGGGCAAACTTCGTGTCAGGCAGGCTGCACAGCGGGATTAAGGTCACAAGCTTGTATATAGACAGTGTGAGAGCGCTCCCTGAGTCGGCTGGACACCTCCAATCATATACATGAAAGAGTGGCAACTTTTGAGTAAGTAAGGAACAAACTTTAAACTGATTTTCCCCTTGTCGCTCTTCTAAAAACACTTGCTGTTCTTTTTCTTTTTCTTTTTTAGATTTATTTATTTTTTTGAGAGAGAGCATGTGCTCGCATGCGAGCAGGCGTGGGGGCAGAGGGAGAGGGAGAGAAGCAGACTCCCCACTGATCATGGAACCCCTGAGATCATGATCTGAGGTGAAATCAAGAGTCGGAGCCTTAACCGACTGAGCCACCCAGGCACCCGACTGTTCCTCATTTTTTAAAAATCAGCTTTAGGGCATCTGGCTGGCTCATTTGGTGGATGTGACTGTTGACTACAGGGTTGTGAGTTCAAGCCCCATGTTGAATGTAGTGCTTACTAAAAATATACAAGAAAATAAAAATCAAGAAAGTTTAAAAAATCAGCTTTATTGAGATATAATTCACATACAATAACATTTATTTTATTTAAAAATAATTTAAGGGTTCCGTTGACAGAATCTGGACAAATGCATACACTTGTACAACCAGCACCACAATTGAGAATACAGAATATTTCCGTCACCCCAAAAGTTCCCTCATGCTCCCATGCTGCCAATCTCCTCCCTCTTCCTCTGGCTCCTAGCAACCGCTGATCTCATTTCTGACCCCACAGTTCGCCTGTGCTTTAATTTTATATGAATGGAGGGGCACCTGGTTGGCTCAGCCTGTTAAGCGACCAACTCTTGGTTTCAGCTCAGGTCGTGATCTCATGGGTCCTGAGATCGAGCGCCATGTTGGGCTCTGCACTCAGCAGGGAGTCTGCTTGAGATTCTCTCCCTCCAACCCTCCCCCTAATCGTGAGCTCTCTCTCTAAAATGAAGAAATAAATCTTTTAAAAAAATCTTTAATTTTCTATGACTGGAATCATGCAGCATGCACTCATTTTTGTCTGCTTCCTTCACAGAACCTAATGCACTCCAAGGTCAACCAATAGGTTGTCCCTTTTATTCTGGGTAGTATCCTGCTCTGTGAATGAAGACTGTCCCTTTACTAGCTGATGGGCATTTGGATTGTTTCCAGTTCATTGTTAATAAAGGTGCTCTAGAAACAGACCCATAAATACAGGGAACAAACGGATGGTTACGGGGGGGGGTGCAGGGATGGGCAAAACGGGTGAAGGGGAATGGGAGGCACACACTTCCAGTTATGGAATGAATATGTTACAGGGATAAAAGGCACAGTATAGGGAATACAATCAGTGGTATTATAATAGCGTTGTAAGGGGGCACCTGGGTGGCTCAGTCAGTTAAGCGTCTGACTTCGGCTCAGGTCGTGATCTCAGGGTCCTGGGATCAAGCCCCGAATTGGGCTCCGCGCTCAGCAGGGAGTCTGCTTGTGATTCTCTCTCTCTGCCCCTCCCCCCATTCATACTCTTCTCTCTCTCTCTCTCAAATAAATAAAAAAAAAATCTTTAAAATAACACTTGTGAGCACAGCATAGTCTTAGACCTATTGAATCACTATATGTTACACACCTGAAACTAATGTATCATTCTGTGTCAACTACAATTTTTTTAAAAAGTCTTTAAAAAGATAAATAAAAAATAAAGCTGCTCTAAACATTCATGTGCAAGGCTTTGAATGAACGTGTTTTCATTTCACTTGGGTAAATACTCAGGTGGGATCTCTGGGCATATGATAAATGTATTTTAACTTTACAGGAACCTGTGGAACTATCTCCGACAGCATTGTGTGAGATTCTCAGTTGCTCCACATCCTCGCCAAGACTAGTCAGTCTTTTTAATTTTAGTCACTCTGGTGGGTGTTCAGAGATATCCCATTGTAGTTTTAATTTCTGCCCCTTGTTTTCACAGAGAACCAGAGGCTGGAGGGTGAGAGCTTAGGGCACTGCACTCGTGGGCTGACCTAGAGGCCACAGCTAGGGGAGGAACTCCGTGGACTCCCATCAAAACACGTGGACAAAAGCCCACACTTGGGAGAACAAACTCCACACCTGGATTTGTTTCAAAGCTTGGTTTACTAAGAAAACCCATTACCCACCTGTCTGTTACCAAGAAGATGAATCTAAACGTGCAGCTCCTCTGATTTTGAAAGGACGGGGCTGACTTAGTTCTATTCACTGGGCCAGAGTCTTGATGTCAGCTTCCCTGAACCCTCTGGGCATTTCCTCAGGACCCCGGTCAAAGAACGGATGTATGAACAGCGTGTCCGGCACATTCCAAGTGCGGGTGATCAGGTCCCAGCCCTCACAGAGCTTACTGTCTGGCAGAGAAGGCAGATGCCAAACAAGCAATTATAAAAGTAATATGTGTGATGAAAGCCAAGTTCAGTATGGGTACATAACAGGTGGACTTAAGCCAGCGCCGAGGATCAGAAAGGCGCTCGGGCATTCCGGGAGGGTGTAGAACATGTGCTAAGCTCTGAGGAGGACAAGCGGGGGAGTCTGATGGAACAAGTGAGCCTAATGCGGAACATAGAGGCCCCCGCTCACTGCAGTAGGGCAGGGCCTGGAGCCTGGGCCGTTGCATTTTGCCGCATTGCCCGGGTTGTCCCAATACCTACCAAAGTTTGAGAACCGTGGCCTTGGAAGAATAATGCACAGAGCCACCGCTCCCACAGCATGGCCAACACAGCCCCGTGCCAATGGAACACAACTCCTAACGAATCTTGAGTCTCCACATTGTGTGACCCTCTACCATTCTTTCATCATTCTGCAGACTGGGGTGGGGGGGGTGTTTTCATTACTACATGCCTTTACTTTTTTAAAGATTTTATGTATTTGTCAGAGAGAGAGAAAGTACGCACACAAGCAGGGGGAGCAGCAGGCAGAGAAGAAACAGACTCCACGCTGAGTAAGGAGCCAGATGCGGGACTCGATCCTAGGACCCTGGAATCATGACCTGAGCCGAAGGCAGACACCCAACCAACTGAACCACCGAGGCATCCCTATGTGCCTTTATTTTTAAAATCAGACTTATTCGGATAAAATTTACCTCCAGCCAAGTTCACTGATTTTAAATAAAACATTCAATGAATTTTGACAAATGTATACAATTGTAAAATTATCATCACCCAAAAAGTTCTTTTGTGCCCTTCGTAGTCCATCCCCCCACCCCACCCTGAACAACCACTAATCGGTTTCCTGAAACAACAGTTTTGCCTTTTTTATAATTTCATATAAATGGAATCATACATATGTAGTCCTCTGTATCTAGCTTCTTTCATTTGTAACATGCTTTTTTTTTTTTTTAAAGATTTTATTTATTTATTTGACAGAGAGACAGCCAGCAAGAGAGGGAACACAAGCAGGGGGAGCGGGAGAGGAGGAAGCAGGCTCCCAGCGGAGGAGGCCGATGCGGGGCTCAATCCCAGGACCCTGGGATCCGAACCAGGACCCTGGGATCCGAAGGCAGATGCTTAACTGAGCCACCCAGGCACCCTCGTAACATGCTTTTGAGATTCATCTATTTTGATGTGTCTAGAAGTAGTTCATGCTTTTTAATTGCTAATGAGTATTCCATTGTATGTGGATTACCATAGTTTGCTCACTAGTTGATGGACGTTTGGGTTGTTGCCAGTGTTTGTGTGTTACGGATAAAACTTTTATGAAAAACAAGTACAAGTCTTTGTATGAACACGTTTCCATTTGTCCTTAGTAAATATCCAGAAGTGGGACTGCTGGGTCATATGGTAAGTGCATGTTTATAAGAAGCTGCCAAGGGGCACCTGGCTGGCTCAGTCCGTAGAGCATGTGACTCTTGATTGCAGGGTCCTGAGTTTCAGCCCCATATTGGATGTACAGATTACTTAAAAAAAAGAAAAAAGAAAAAGAAAAGAAATTGCAGAACTCTCTTCCGGAGCAGCCATTTTGTATTCACAACCAGATTGTATGAGGGTTCCAGCCCCTCCACAGCCATGTCAACACTTGGTGCATTAGTCTTTTTAATTTTACCCATTTCAAATTGTTTTTTTTTTTTTTTTTTTAATCACTCTTGGGACGCCTGAGTGGCTCAGTCAGTTGAGCCTCTGCCTTCGGCTCAGGTCATGATCTCAGGGACCTGGGATTGAGCCCCACATCGGGCTCCCCGCTTCTCCCTCTGTCTGCTGCTCCCCCTGCTTGTACTCTCTCTTTCTTTCTGTCAAATAAATAAATAAAATCTTTAAAAAAAATCACTCTTCCTGCAGCAAGGAAAAGGAGTTGAAAGGGATAAAGAGCCAGTTGGGTGGCTTTTGTAGTAGTCCAGCTGGGAGGCTTTGAGAGTGTTAGCAAACCTCTGGCCTCCTTTCCTGTCAGGAGACAGAGGGGCTGCAGGAAGGGGGTAGTAAAGAAGAATTTACCTTTGAATGTATTGAGCACACAGTGCACAGAGGACACGTGGACTTGCTCAGGGTTGAGCAGTGAGGGAGTCGCAGAGCTGGAAGGAAAGGCGTGTCCTGCCAAGACGTGCTCCTGACCCTGCTTTGAGGGTAGACCCTCAAACACCCGTAGAGGGGGTCGTGGGCAAGGCAAAGAGGGAATTCTTGTCTCCTTGGCTGAGAGGATGAAGCAAATCCTCACATGGACGGAGTAAGCAGTAGTTAATTATCTTTTGAAATAATTCTGTTACGACGTCACTCAACTAATTCAATATTAACTTACAAATTGGCTGATCTTGTGTCTCCTGGGTGCACAGACTCCCCCCACGTTGCTCAAAGTTTAGTGAGTGAAGGGAGCTGAACATTGTTTTGAACACTGTCTTCCACAGGAGTCTGTTTCTTTGACACTCTCTCGACCCCCACTATTTATCTGTAGCCTCCTCCTGAAGGGTCCCAGGCCTACGAAAGGGCAGCCCCACGGCCAACATCAGGGCAACTCTGTCGACAAGGTGAATTCGCTGGGCTCCCCGTGCAAAGGCTGATGAACATAGCTTCCGTCTTCCGGATTCCGGCAGCCCTGCTGCTAGGGCCCCCGGCCCTGAGTGGCTCCATCCTCAGCGGTCTCCCAGAAGCCACGCAAGCCCCTGTTTTCACCCCCACTCTCGGGGCGGACTGAGATGGGGGTGGCCGCATAAAGTACCCTGGGAAGATCGAGTGGTCATAAAAGCCTGCCAATCAACTGTGCGCCTCCTAGCTCACCAGATGTGTCAAGAGGCCAATCAGCTCCAAGTGTTCCCAAAGACAAAAATGGTCATTTCCTGGGAGAACAGAAAGCGGAGCTCTGGCTAAAACCACTTTGCCTTCAACAGCAACTTTTTAATCCCTTTGTCTGGTGCATGAAATCAGTTCCCAGAACACAGGGGTTATTAATAACTGTGGGACCTTTTCCCAGTCTCCAGATCAATTGGCAGAAGCCTCTGGTTACTTCCTTCTGGATGCTTCTATTATTTAAAGGTGGGAATTGGCCTCTCTTTGAAACTGGTACAATTTTTTTTACCTGTCTTATGAGTTGCACAGCACCGTCCCCAGACCCCCACCCAACAAACCAAACCCACCAGGAGGACTCGTGCCCCCTTGCACCTTCCTGAGCGAGCTCAGGGTGGCTGGCATCTTCGCTTCCAGGAGATGCTCCCGCTGGCTCGGTGGACTCCGGGGTGTCCCTCTCCTCTTCGCTGGCTCCTCACCGCCCGGTGTGCTCCTGAGTCTTGACAGGGAAACAGGGAGCCAGCCTGATTTAGGATGAGGTTACTTTGAGCTGCTTTCTCTCCTTGTGGTTGGTGAAGGCCCCAGAGTCAGCTGCTGGGCAGGGACTAAACAAGGCCCAGGTCTTAATGTGGGGACGGTGAGGAGGGGTGAGACATTTCTGCAGCGGGAGCTCTAATCACAGCAGCTCCTACGGCGGTGGGGGGCGGAGTGGGGACAGCAGTGTTACAAATGAAGGACTTCCTCCAGAGCTTGCCTTCTGCTCTCCTTCCCCCTTCCCTGGGCCTTTGCCGTGCCCATGGCGTTACCAGGATCTCCCCTCAGGAAGTTGCCCCTCTGACTCTCCTCCTCCGAGCTTCACCCCACCCGCCAGCCTGCGGGTTGTGTCGCCAGAGACGACGCCCTGGCATCCTAAACCCAGCACGGCGCCGGGGGATGGACAGGCCTGGGGTCCCCCTGGCCCCCAAGCCCGTGAGGTCACCCGTGAAGAAACGAAAATGAGCACGTCTGCCTTGTGAGAATCAGAGATGGCGTGAGCAAAGCACCTGGGGCACTGCAGGTGCACGCCACGTGACCACCGAGCGCTGCCTTCGTTTCCCCGCGAGCGCGCTGGCCCTCCTCTCCGGCCTGTCTCCGCGAATGGCCCCGGTGTCTTAGTCACGCGGGCCGAATGACAAAGCAGTACTCGTGTGTAGGTCTCTCAACGGTCTGTTGTGGTTTTTGCTGTGGTGGTAAGAGAGACATAACACAAAATCGACCATCTTCAGCAGCCATCTTTAAGTGTGGAATCCAGTGGCATTAAGTGCGCTCACATGGCTGTGTAGCCATCGCCAGAACTTTTCCATCCTCCCCAAATTAAAACTCTGTCTGTGTTAAACAGCACCTCCCCATTCCTCCCTCCCCTCAGTCCCTGGCAGCAGCCGCCTTCTGAGTCTCTGAAGCTGACTACTCTAGGTGCCTCTTAGAAGTGGGATCAGACAGCATCGTCCCCTTGGGTCTGGCTTAACGTCCCTCAAATCTCACTTATGTTGTAACACATGTCAGAATTTCCTTCTGGATAATATTTAAGGCTGACTAATATTCCATTGTATTTATAGACCACGTTTAAACAATCCACTCATTGGGCTGTTTTCCAAAAGGGTTTTTGGAAGGGAAATTAAGGCATGAACACACATCACAGAAGAGTGCAGAGTGTAGAGCGTAGAGGAAACCATGTCTCCTCCTGGCCCCTCAGTCCCCAGCCCTCTGATTTTCCTTCAGCAATGACCTTCCACTTCACCTTCCTGTCTGAGCCCACTGCCCAGACTGTGCTTTCTGGAAGCTGTCCTGCACACACCGCCAGACGGGTGTCCTAAGGTGAGCCCTCACTCCCAGGATGCCCACCAGCTGGTGCCAGCTGACCCATACAGCGTAAGTCCCTGACACCACGGCTGCTTTCTCTCCCAGATGCCTAAGAGACCTTCTCCTCACCAGAGTCAGTACCAATGACTCCTTTCCTAGAAAGATGTCTGGACTATTCCTGCCATCCCAACAGGAATTCCTCTCTTCCTCCTTGTGCTTCTGCGCCACTGACCCAGCTCTGTAGCACCAATCTCTCCCAAGGTAAGTCAGCTCCTGTCAGGAAAGGAAGCTCATTTATCCTTGAGTGTGCTCGGGTGACTTCTCCACACAGGCCTGGGTGCCGAGACTGGCCTGAGGGGGTGTCCCTCAGCTTCTCACAGCATCTGTCTCCTCAGAGCCCCGGGGATTACGGTTCTTCCTCAAAGGCTTGTTGAGGTAAACCCAGTTGGTGTTTAATCAGTGCGGGCCCCCTCCATGGCAGCAGGAGTGGCTGTTAGGTGCCAGGGTGTGTGATACTCACCCACCAGGACAACTGGACCCTGGTGTCCTTAATGTTCAAGGATCTCCCTTTCAATACAACTGAAGGGAGGAAAGTGGGTGGCTTTGGATGAGGAGGGCCAGTTCTTGTATCAGGGAAGTGGGGGAGGCATGAGTGTCTTGTGATGCCCCATCCTGGGGACTGCCCAGAGGCTTCCACAGAGGTGAAGGGCCCCTGGAACTGGGTTGAGGGACAAGGTCACATGCTGAGGTCTTCACAGAAGCTGCAGCCCACCAAGGCCCACCTTTGCTTTCACCCTCCTCTCTCCCAACTATCTCCAACTCTTTCTGTGGGGTCGTGGGAGGCAATGCCAGAGGATGGGGCAAGAATGCACATAGCCCCTGGTCCTGCCCCAGGGCCAGAACATTCAGATCAACATGGCCTCCCCTCTACATGGATGAGTTCTTCTGGTGCTTTCATACGTGACGGGGCAACCAGAGAGACCTCAGCTCAAAAAGGAAATCTGCTCCTTTACCATTCACCCATTAGTAACAACGTTTGTGAAACACCAAGTGTCAGGCACGGTCCTCTGGGGCATCACCTGCTGTTGAGCAGACGTAGAACCCCTCCCACTGTCATCCTCCCCTTTGTCTGGTGCCTCCTATTCCTGAGTCTGGCTGCTCAGACTCCCTCAACCGCCCTCCTCCCCCGGGGTCCAGATGCCAGCTTTCTCTACATAATGATGCTAATTCTCTTCTTTCTCTTGCTTTTTGCCTTCCTAAATTTTGTGGACATGTCTGATCATTCGTCACTTTCTCTCCCCATTTCTTCGTCTTCCGGATTTGTGCCTATTTCGATCCTGTCATTAACTTTTCGTGGTGTTTCCGACAGGAAGCAGAGATAAATTCTGGTGTTGCAGCTCCCATACCTAACTAGAATTGCCTTCCAATTTCATCTTCACTTGGAATGTTTTCACAATGATTTATGGAGCTTGGATAATGTTCAGTTATAAAATAGTATTTGTTTTCAGAAATTTGGAAAATTATGGAAGTATTCAGAAGAACATAAAGATCAGTCATAATCCCAGAAATGCAGAAATAACCACTCTCAACGTTTTGCCGCATGTATATATATTCTTTAAAGGAAAAAAATGTCGCCTCTTTCTGCTTTTTTGAATTTGGTGCTGACACTTGGGGGCTGCTGGCCACTGAAGAAGGCCTTTATCACTGGGAGGCACTTGTCAAGCCTTGCTTGGACACCCCAGAGATTCACTGTTACACTGACTGGTGCCTCTCCTTATCCCTCCCGGCCCATTTCCCTTAGTCTGCACTGCCCACTTCCACCCACGGTTCAAACCTTCAGTTTCCGGAGGAGGGTGATGAGGGAACATGGAGGGCCCCTCCCAACCCCGTCATCCCCAGGGAGCGTTCTGCCAGGAGAGAGGACTAGAAGAAAAGCACGTCACGGCGTTCCACAGTCGCCTGCCTCCTGCCCCTGGCTGTTGTCTGGTCCTAGGTGATCCCTGATGGGGGGATTTCGGGATCCTTTGGGAGTCACTGGTTGGGGCAGAAGGTGGGTAGTCCTGTAAATGGGTAGCTCTTTAATCCGCCAAACCAAAATGACCCACGACCACCTGAGTCTTAGCATGCTGAAGTTCTGGATTCGTAGGCCAAACATGGAAAACGTTTACACCGAAGGTCAAAGAAACACAAATCAGAAAAGCGATGAAATGCACGCTCCCACCCTTGCTCAATAAATTGCAGATACTTTCAAAAAGAAAATCGCCAGTGAGACAGGGAGTCGTGTATTGCTGTTGGGTGTGTACACTGACAAAATGCTTTGGGAAAGTAGTTTTCCAATAGTATTAAGAAGCTGAAAATGTTTATACTTTTTGATGTAGTCGTTTTACTTATGCAACTTGAACGTAAGGAAAGAATTCTAAGTGTCATAAAGCGTTCTGCACCAAAATATCAGTTGCAGCATTATTAGTGATGTCAGAAATGGTAACAGTATAATCTAAATGCCCAACAGTAAGGGCATAGTTTCATGAATACTATTTGTGAAAAGTTTATTACGATATGACCAAGTGATTGTTATTGAAACAAGTGAAAACAGATAAACCCAGTATTTAATATATAGTTTGCTGATGGCTGTCAAGACAAAAGTAATAATATTGAGAAATGGGAAAAATACTAGTTATCTTTTTAAAAAATATTTTGTTTTTTAAAGTTTATCTGTTTTTTTTTTTTAGTAATCTCTACACCCAGTGTGAGGTTTGAACTTATGACCCTGAGATCAAGAGTCACATGCTTTTCTGACTGAGCCAGTCAGGCGCCCTAATACTAGTTATCTTTGAATGACGGGGGACAGAAAAGATTTTGTTTTTTTCTCCCTATTTTTCTGTATTTTATAAGTTATCTATTATCCAGTATTACTTTATAATTGGAAAAACAACAGTAAAACTACTTTTTAAGGAAAGGAAAAGCCAGTTATACTTTAGTTAAGGGCTACTGTATATTCAGATCAGAGATTTATTTTTTAAAATATTTTTTAAAATATTTTATTTATTTGAGACAGAGAGAGTGAGTGAAAGAGAGAGAGCAGGAGCAGGGCGAGGAGGCAGAGGCAGAGGGAGAAGCAGGCTCCCCACTGAGCAGGGAGCCTGATGCAAGGCTCCATCCCAGGACCCTGAGATTATGACCTGAGCTGAAGGTAGATGCTTTTCTTTTTTTTTTTGGAGATTTTATTTATTTATTTATTTGTTCGTTTGTTTGAGAGAGAGCAAAAGCAAGAGAGGTCACAGAGGGAGAGGGAGATGAAGACTCATCACTGAGCAGAGAGCCTAATACAGGACTCGATCCCAGGACCCTGGGATCATGGCCTCAGCCAAAGGCATATGCTTAACCAACTGAGCTACCCAAGCTTCCCAGGCCTTCTGTTTTAGGTTTTTGTTTTTTTTAATAATCAGCCTAAAATAATACACCGGCCAAAGATACACACTTTGGGCTGGCAAATTTTGCTTCCCTATAATCCCACCACTGAAACTTGTCAGAGAAGTTTCATAGCCCAGAAGCTGAGTTGGTAGACTGTTTCATTTTATTGAAATAGTTTCTTAGTCCCGACAATAGGTTGGTTCACTAAATTTATTTCAGGAAGTGGTGATGCAAGTGTAATCCCAAAGTTAGGCCCATGGTTCAAATAAGTATTAAATAAGAGGCCTGCTATGAAAATAGGAGAAAAACAATGGTTAATGACTGGAGCAAATTATAAATCCATTTTCTGAGTTCTGAAGGTAACCAATCAAGAAGATTTTTAGGGGCGCCTGGGTGGCACAGTGAGTTAAACGTCCCACTCTTGGTTTCAACTCGGGTCATGATCTTGGGTCTTGAAATTGAGCCCTGCTTTGGGCTCCATGCTCATTGCAGAGTCTGCTTGGGACTCTCGCTCCCTTTCCCCTTGCACTCTTTTCTCTCTCTGTTTCTCTCAAATAAATCTTAAAAAAAAAAATTTAGATGTCTGGCTTGAGTTCTTATGGGGTGAAGGTAGGAAGTGGCAATCTGTTAGATTTTCCTGGTTTGCAGTTGTAGCAACTGGCATGAAGATTATCCGTACAAGAGCTGTTGTGGTGAGGTAACCCACAAGAGAGTGTAAAATACATAGCCCTCACAAGATCCAGGAAGTTCACTTCCAAAGTTAGCCTAAGAAAGATTTACCCACAAATGGGGTGCATCGCACATTCTGACCTGTCAAATTAGTGACCTCATCCGATTTTTCTTTTCTTTTCTTTTTAAGATTTTATTATTTATTTGAAAGAGAGAAAGAGAGCACAAGTGGGGGTGAGGAGGGGCAGAGGGAGAAGAAGAAGCAGACTCCCTGTTGAGCAGGGAGCCTGATGTGGGGCTCAATCCCAGGACCCTGAGATCATGACCTGAGTTGAGGGCAGATGCTTAACTGACTGAGCCACCCAGGTGCCCCCTCATTAGATTTTTCTTATATGCACATTAATAGCTTTAGCTAAACCTTGGGTCTCTCAGAGCCAAACTGATACCTAAGAGGAATGTACTGTGTGGCTGGGTATTGTGTGATTTTTTTTGTTTGTTTGTTTTTTTTACAGAGTATCTGTTGCAAAGAAATTTTCTTGAGGTGGGTTACCTAGCGTCAATCTAACGTATTCCATGACCAACTTATCCTAACATAGGAGACTTTGGGTTAGGGGGCAAGCACCCTAACAGATCTTAAATGCCTGACCTGTGTCCACCAATTTTGTGGCTTTGGCTTGCAGGATGTCCCTTAGCAACAGCCTTTATCTCATGTGCACATTAACTCACAGCATAGTTCGACTAAACAGACACCGGTCTGGTGAGAACTGTGAACTCACCGGTCTGTCTTGCCGGCTCTAAGAGCAGGCTAATTGGACCTTTGCCTGCATTCTGCCCTATCATCTTGCTTTTTATGACAAACAACACAACAGACAGAGACAAAGAAAAACAGTGACTATCTTTGGGAGGGAAAGGAGCCATAAAGTGCAAAAAAATGCAGCCCTCACAGGATCCAGAAAGTTCACTCCCAAACAGCCTAAGAAAGATTTAGTTGCAAATGGGCTGTGACCCACATTTCTGCCCAGCCATATCTAGCCATAAATGGGGTGTAACCCACATTTACAAAGAAGGTTGAAATGACAATGGCCCCTTATGGACCAGGACCCTTATGACATATTTCCCTGAGAGCTGGTAATGTTGGACAAAGAGTAAAGTGTGTTTAAATAGTTGACTACCAGATCCACAGCCTCTTTGGCTGTCTGCCTGATGCATGCCAGTACATGCATCCTCTGGTTGGCAGAGTCCAGAGAGAATGTTCTCACTGGTCATAAAGCCATGGTCTTAAGACACAGAACAAGGTGAAAGGAAAACCTAATCAGACCTATTGTTCTCCATGCTTTACAACAAATGACACAAAAGAGAGAGACAAAAGAAAGCAATGACCATCTCTGGGAGGAAAAGGATCAATACAAAACAAGAACACCCAAGGAACTAGTTTACAAATATTTTTTTCTTGCAATTCTATATTTAGAAAGAGAGAGAAAAAGGACTCTCATCATTTTCATTTCCATAAGACCCCACAGACAGAGATCTAGGAGGATGATGTGGTAAGAAATCTTGTCACCCACCAGCTTTTATCAGGTGTCCCAGTATCTCTCAGCTGCAGCACCTCAAAGTGAACAATGTCCAGACAGGTAAGTTCATCCCGTGGACTATACCAACTGTTGGGGAGGAAAAATTTTCCTTTACCCTTCAATATTCTTGCTAGTCTAAGAATTGTATTGACGTGAGAAAGATTAACAGAAGAAAGTAAAATTTAATTGTGTATGTACAGGGAATCCACATAAACATAGGATATTCCAAAAACAGGCAAAATGAAGTGCATATGTCATTTTGGACTACAGAGATGGGATAGAGGCCCAGGGCCTCAAAGGGAAGGGAGGTAATTTACAGGAAGAATGAAAAGAGTGTTTGGTAAACAAATGTTTGCTGGCCATCCAGAAACAATGGCACAAAAAGAGAACTTTGATCAAACAGGCATTGCTGTATCCTCCCTATCCACCACCACTAGTTCATATTATGTAGGAATCTATGGTGACAGTTCTTTTCTGGAGCAAGTCCTCTATCTAAATTCTTTTAAGCATTTGAGAGGAAGGTTGAATGTTCTTCCTGGACCTTCTGGTTTTTGTTTTGTTTCATTTTGTTTTTTAAGATTTATTATTTATTTGAGAGAGAGAGCACAAGCGGGAGGGGCAGAAGGAGAGGGAGAGGGAATCTGAAGTAGACTCCATGCTGAGAACTGAGCCTGATGGGAAGCTCAGTCTCATAATTCTGAGATCATGATCTGAGCTGAAACCAAGAGTTGGATATTCAATGAGCTGTGCTACCCAGGTGCCCCAGGCCTTCTGTGTGTGTGTTTTTTAATTATTATTATTATTATTATTATTATTATTATTATTATTATTTAAAGATTTTATCCATTCATTTGACAGAGAGAGAGAGAGCACAAGCAGGAGGAGTGGGAGAGGGAGAAGCAGGCTCCCCGCCAAGCAAGGAGCCCGATTCAGGGCCTGATTCCAGGACACCGGGATCATGAACGGAGCTGAAGGCAGATGCCCAACCGACTGAGACACCCAGGAGCCCCATATTTTGGTTTTTTAAAAATAATCAGCCTAAAGTAATCCACATGCCAAAGGCACACATTTTAGGGTGGAAAATTTTGCTCCCTTATATCCCTTGGTCTACACGCCTCTGTTCCTGTTAACTCAGGCTCAGCCTTCAGATCTCAGCTCCAGCTCCCTTCTTCTGGGAAGTCTTCCCTGACCACCAGACCAGATTATGTCCTCCTTGTTCTTTTCCTCCATAGAGAGGTCACTACTGTAATTAAATAACCATCCACCTATTGTGTGTTAATGTCTATCTCCTCCTCCAGACCACAGAACCCTGTGGGATTATTTAGTCAACATCTCTGGCAACAAACTGTGCTGGCAGATAGTGAGTACTCAAAGTACATTAGATGAATAAATGAAAGTAATTGATTCTGCCAGCTTGACCAGAGCACAGGGGCCATGGGCTCCTTTTCCTGTCCACTCCCTGGGACTGCTAAAAACCATTTGCTCTCATGGCTGGAGAAAGCAAGCATAGTCTCACTAATGCATTTGCTCAACGAGGATTTATTGAGAGGCTGCTTTGTGCCAGTATTCTAGGCTTTTGGAATTTACATAGGCAGTGAACATACCATCAAAACCCTGCCTTCATGGGATTCCATTCTACACTAAGGGAGACATACTGAGCAAATAAACAGGAAGCTGTTTTAAGCTGGTGGTAGAGCCGAAAGGAATTTGGGGGAGAAATGGAGGTGAGCTGCGATTTGAAATGAAATGGTTGGGAAAGGCCTTCATGAGAAGGTGGCTGTTGAGCAAAGACCTGCATGAGGTAACAGAGCAGGCTATGTTGCAATCTGGTGGTGGAGCACGCCAGACTACATACACCCTGCCCAGGCAACTGTGAATTACTCTATAGTGTAACTATGCCCCAAATTATGGGACACACAGGAAAAAGAATTCATTGATTATCTAAAATTCCAATAGTCATATTGAATTATTTCACTTGTTACCATAAGAATGTATTACTATTGTAATTTGAAAAGCAGCACATAATTTTTTTTTAAGATTTTATTTATTTGAGAGAGAGAACGTGCACAAGTGGTGGGGAGGGGCGGGGAAGAGGGAGAAGCAGACTCCCCACTGAGCTGGGATCCCGATGCAGGACTTGATCCCAAGACCCTGAGATCATGATCTGAGCAGAAGGCAGGCGCTTAACCGACTGAGCCACCAAGACCCCTCCCCCTTTTAAAGATTTTGGATTGCATAAAATTTTAAGATAAATAAACATGAGGCATTCTTTAAGGAATCTTTATGCCCAAATATAAAAGTAAAGCTAATAATCTACACCCAGCCTACTGCCCTCTGAGGTAACCACTCCTCTGAGGTAACCATTACTAATTTCCTGAATACAGCCCTCTTCTTCCTCCTCTTTTGCATGTGTACACATTTGTACTAGCTTCCTAGGGCTGTGGTCAAAATGTTCCATAGACTGGGTGGCTTAAACAACGGAACTTTTTTCTCTCACAGCTCTGCAGGCTGGATGTCCACGATCAAGGTGTCAGCAGAACCACGCTCTCTCTGAAGATTGCAGGGGAGGACCTTTCTTGGCCTCTTGCAGCCTCTGAGAGCCCAGGCATTTCTTGGCTTATAGCAGCATAACTTCTATCTCTGATTCCATTTTGAGGTCTTGCTCTTGCTTTTCCAAATTCCCTCTTCTTAGAAGGACACGGTCATTGGACTAGGGCCTGTCCTCTCCCGGATGGCTTCATCTTAATCACATCTGGAAACCCCATCTCCAAATGAGGTTGCACTCACCGGTACTAGGCATTAGGAGTTCAACGTATCTTTTAGGGGGACACAAGTCACACAGAACACTTTGCTTCAAGGACTCCAAACCATCCCAAGGTTGCTGGATTTTTTTGCTGGTGGTGACCAGCATTGACCCCATTACTGCAATCTTTTTCTCTAATTTGCTCCTCTCCAGCCACAGTCTCTGAGGTTATGTCTCCTTCCTCATTCCTATTCTTGCTTATTTTTACATGTGCTCTTGATGTAATTGTTGAATGTTAGAGAGGTCCGGAGCCAATGGCCAAGAAAAAATTCTTGAGACGTCTTTGGTGCAAAAATGTGATTTTATTAAAGCCTGGGGACAGGACCTGTGGGCAGAAAGGGCTGCTGCACCAGGGTTGGGAGGAGCAACTGATTATATACCTTGGGGTTGGGAGAAATAAAGGTAAGAGAAGTTCCAAAAGGATTTTCATATGCTAAAGAAAACTCACAGGATCCGGGAGGACTGTTCTAATCTGCCTATCTCAAGTATTTGTCAATGGGCTGCAGGTTATAAGGACTTTTAATTTTGTGTACATTTCTTTCTGCCTTTGTTTTCCATATCACTCTTTTTTTCCTTAATTGGGCTCATAAAAAGTTAACCTATTTTATTGGTCTTTTCAAAGTTTTAGTTTGGATTTATTGATCACTGCTTTCCTCTCCTCCTTCTCCTCCTCCTCCCCCTCTCCCTTCTCTTCCTTCTTTGGTTTGTTTTCTATTCTATTAGTTTCAACGTATCATTTATTAATCCTTTCCTTCTCCTTTTATTCTTTTTTTTTTTAAGTTTCTTTCTTTCTTTCTTTCTTTCTTTCTTTCTTTCTTTCTTTCTTTCTTTTTTTGAAGAGTTTATGTATTTATTTGACAGGTGGAAAGACAGTGAGAGAGGGAACAGAAGCAGGGGAAGTGGAAGAGGGAGAAGCAGGCTCCCCGCTGAGGAGGGAGCCCAATGCAGGGCTTGATCTTAGGACCCTGAGATCATGACCTGAGCTGAAGGCAGACACTTAATGACTGAGCCACCCAGGCACCACTTTTATTAAGTTTCTTAATGTGATAGTTATTTTCTATGTGATCTTTCTTCTTTGTTGTTTTCTTTGGCAATGAAATAACTTAAACTTGTTTATTTTGTTCAGCTCGACTTTTGATGCATCCTACAGGTTTGGGTATAATTCTTTTATATTACTTACAAGAATTGATACATTGTAAAGGAGGGAAAAAAACTCCTCCTCTTAGGTTCAGTAGGAGGGGCCAATAAATCAAACTGATAAAAGGCAGATTAACAGGAGTAAAAAAAAAAAAAAAAAAAAAACCAGGGGCGCCTGGGTGGCGGAGTCCTTAAGCATCTGCCTTCGGCTCAGGGCGCGATCCCCGCGTTCTGGGATCGAGCCCCACATCAGGCTCCTCTGCTAGGAGCCTGCTTCTTCCTCTCCCACTCCCCCTGCTTGTGTTCCCTCTCTCACTGGCTGTCTCTCTCTATCAAATAAATAAATAAAATCTTAAAACAAACAAACAAACCCAGATTTAATCACATCCCTACACACAGAAGTCCACAATGAAATGTGAGTCAAGAAGGCAGTTATAATTGGGGCTTACAGACCATTTTTACAAAGGGTGATAAAGTGTTAAGAAGAGGCTAAACAAACAAAAAGGGGTTTGGGGCTGCTGAGGGTAAGTGCTCCGGGGAAGTCATTAGGCAGTGTATGGTAAGTAAGGGCTGTTCACTAAGATTTGTTTTGCAGATAAGAGTCATTCCAGATGATAAGAGTTGCCTCTTATCTCAGGAGTAGTTCTCTTCCTGCTATAGGAGAGACGTCCTCACAAATGGAAATTTATGTTACCATTGCAAAGGGAAATTTATATCTTGCTTTCAGACAAAAAGATGGAGGGCAGGGAGCTGTTTGTCTTCAGCTCAAAACAATCCTTATGCCAAAGTAGCATATTTTGGGGTGACAACTCTGATCCCCTTAATCTCCTCTGAGCTCAGAATTATTGGGGTGTGTATTTTTTTTTTTAAAGATTTATTCATGAGAGAGAGAGGCAGAGAGAGAGAGAGAGTGGGGAAGAGGAAGAGGAAGAGAGAGAATCTCAAGTAGACTCCCCTCCCAGTGCAAAGCCCAACTCAGGGCTCCATCCCATGACCCCGAGATCACGACCAGAGCTGAAATCGAGAGCAGCTGCCTGACTGACTGAGCCACCTAGGCACCCCTGGGTGTCTTTCTTAATTTCCAAGTAGTTAAAATTTTGTGTTTGTTTGTTTATAGTACACGCGATCGGGGAGGAAGGGGCAAAGGCAGAGGGAGAGAGAGAATCTCAAGCAGACTACACGCTGAGCGTGGACCCCACGTTGGGCCCCATCCCATGATCTGGAAATCACAACCTGAGTCAAAGCTGAGAGTCGGATGGCCAACTGACTGTGACACCCACGTGCCCCTCTGTTTACTTTGTATTATTTTTACCAACCATGTTGGATTACAATCAGAAAAATAGGCTGCTACTTTTTTGAATTTGTTATTATTATTATTGGTTTTTGGGGTTTGTTTTTTTATTTTTGCCAAAGACATGATCAATTTTTGTAAGTGCTCCATGGACATAAAAAATTTTTCTATATGAGGGGCATTTCTCTATTTATTAAATTGTATATAAATTATATTATCTACTTTCTTTACATAGTTCATTAATTTTTATCTATTAGGCATATTTTTAGTTTTTAAAATGTATTCAGCTCCTAAATTGTCTAGTGCATACAGGTTTATAACTATTATATCATCTTCATTAATTGTGCCTTTTATCATTATAAATGTCCTCTATCTAGGTTGATGGACCTTATCTTAATTTTTTACCTTAATTTTTACTAATTTTGCTTTGTTTGCTTGTAACTGCTTGGTGCCTCTTTGTCCCTTTAATTTCAACCTTTATTTATCACTGTTTCATCTGTATTTATTATCAGCACATAGTTTTTTTTTTTTTTTTAAGATTTATTTATTTATTTATTTATTTGACAGAGAGAAATAGAGAGAGAGCACAAGCAGGGGGAGGAGGGAAGGAGAAGCAGGCCCTCCACTGAGCAGGGAGCCTGACGTGGGGGTCAATTCCAGGACCCTGGGACCACTGCCCAAGCCAAAGGCCGACACTTAATCGAGTAAGCCATCCAGGCACCCCTAACTCTGTCTTCCTTTGGGAAAATTCAGTCTGTTTCTTTCTTATACTCCAGATTTTACTGAAGTGCTATTTATTATCCCATTTATTTATTTATTTATTTATTTTACAGATTTTTATTTATTTATCTGAAAGAGTGAGTGAGAGAGAGCACAAGCTGGGGGAAGAGCAGAGGGAAATTAAGAAACAGTCACCCCACTGAGCAGTAAGCAGGGAGCCCAATGTGGGGCTTGATCCTGGGCCTCTGGGATCATGACCTGAGCTGAAGGCAGATGCTTAACTGACTGAGCTACCCTTTAATAGGTGTCCCTATTAATCCCCCTTTTTAATTGGTGAGTTCTATGTACTTTTTAATGTTCTACTGCTGATTAGTATTCACATTTCTCTCTGATAACTGTTTTCACCTCTGAAATTTACCTTCCCTACAGCTTTCTTCTCTCCCAAAAGAACTTGTGTAAATCAATATTTTTCAAACGTTGTGTTTCAAATTAATTTAGTGGATTGTGACTGAGATAGGGAAATTGGGGTGCCTGTCTGGCCCAGTTGGTGGAACATGTGACTCTTTTTTTTTTTAAGATTTTATTTATTTATTTGACAGAGAGAGAGACAGCCAGCGAGAGAGGGAACACAAGCAGGGGGAGTGGGAGATGAAGAAGCAGGCTTCCAGCGGAGCATGGAGCCCGATGTGGAGCTCCATCCCAGGACCCTGGGATCAGGCCGTGAGCTGAAGGCAGACACTTAACGACTGATCCACCCAGGCGCCCCTGGAGCATATGACTCTTGATCTCAGGGTCATGAGTTCAAGGCCCACGTTGGGTGTAGAGATTACTTAAAAATAAAATCTTAAAAAAGAAGAGAGAGATAGGGAAAATGAAGGGATCCCATGAAGAACTGCCTTTTTTGCTCCTTTTCTTACTTCTATTCTTTTTTTTTTTTAAGATTTTACTTATTTATTTGAGAGAGAGAGCGAGCGTGTGAGAGAGCACGAGTGGGAGGGATGAACTGGTTCCCCGCTGAGCAGGGATCCCGACGTGGGGCTCGATCCCAGGACCCCGGGGTCACAGACTGAGCTGAAGGCAGATGCCTAACCGACTGAGCCACCCAGGTGCCCCTCCTGCTTCTATTCTTTCTAGGACTCCCACTCCCACCCTACATACACAACTTATGTCTTCCTTGTAAAGGTCAAGGAATTAATGATTTTTTTTTTTCTTAATCTAGGCTCCATGCTGGGCATGGAGCCCAACACGGGGCTTGAATTCAAGATCCTGAGATCAAGACCTGAGCTGAGATCAAGAGTCAGACACTTAACCACCTGAGCCATCCAGGTGCCCCAGAGTTAACGATTTCTTTGGAGTCTTCCAGCCCAGTAGATAACATCTAAGGAATGACTAGGTGGGGTTGTCATGAACATTTTCCAAGACCACTGACTCACCGAGACCCCTGGCTCCAGGGCATAAGTGATGTGGAGGACCCCTAAATACTTACCTTTGTTTCTGGATGCCTGAGCAGACACATCACATGAACTGGAACACAATCCTCCATAAAAATCCCAGACTCCAAGCAAAGACAAGACTCCTCTTCTTTCCTTTCCGAGTCTCCTGGACACTGTCTGTATTTACACGCTCTCTCTATATCTTCAGTGAAGTCTGCTCTCACTTCCTTCTGGCTCAAGCTTGATTTCTATCCTTCCAGCAAGCCTGCATCATGATCACTTTTATTTTTTTTTATTTTTATTTTTTTAAAGATTTTTTATTTATTTATTCGACAGAGATAGAGACAGACAGCGAGAGAGGGAACACAAGCAGGGGGAGTGGGAGAGGAAGAAGCAGGCTCATAGTGGAGGAGCCTGATGTGGGGCTCGATCCCATAACGCCGGGATCATGCCCTGAGCAGAAGGCAGACGCTTAACCGCTGTGCCACCCTGATCACTTTTAAAAGAAAAAAACAACTATAATAGAAAAATATCAGAGAGCATTAAACAAAGCAAGAAAACTTGTTTCAAAAAAACTGTGCCTTTGATTATATGTGGGGGGTGTGTGTGTGTGCACTTGTGAACTGGATCAGGATATAAAATGCATTTCCTCATAGGAGTCCCAGTCAAAAGAAGTTTGAAATCTACTCATTTAATTTTTTTTATTTTAAAAGTTTTTATTTATTTGTCAGAGTGAGAGAGAGCTCGAACAAGCAGAAGCAGGGGGAGCGGCAGGCAGAGGAGAGCAGACTCCCTGCTGAGCAAGGAGCCCAATGCAGGGCTTGACCCCAGGACCCCAGGATCATGACCTGAGCGAAAGGCAGTTGCTTAACCGACTGAGCCACCCAAGCATCCCCAAATCTACTCATTTAAATGTACTCGTGTTACTTATAAGGTGAGAAAAGATCAAGTGAGGCCTAGTCTGTTCAATGAAACTCATGAGCATGGAATTATTATTTTTTCTCTTAAAGCTAATTTTCACTTTAAAAAAAAAGAGAGCTGAGCCTTGAAAGAAATTTAGAGCAACGATTCTCAGACTTATGTGTGTCTCAGAATCACCTGGAGAGCTTCTTAAATCATGGATTCCTGGGCCCCACCCAGAGCTTCTGAGTAGGAGCTCAGGCTTGAGGCTCATGAGTCTGCGTTTCCAGCAAGCTCCATGGTAATGGCGATGTTGCTGGCATGACAGCCCTGTTTAGCAGCACTGATTAACAACAATGATTCTCAGACTTGAGCACAGACCAAAATCACCTGGAGGGTTTGATAAAACAGAGCGCCTGGCCTAGCCCCAGTTTCTCCTTTAGTAGGTTTGGAGTGGAGCCTAAGAATTTGCAATATTAAAGGCTATTAAATGAAAAAGAAAACCTTTCTCTTCATCCTCAACCTCAGCAAACTAGCCTGTGGAAAATATAAGTTTCTTATTATGGCTTTATATATTGCCTTATCGTTTTCATAGATGGCATCTCCATATTGAAATTCTTTGAGACATAGCTTTTTTTAAAAAGATTTTATTTATTTACTTGAGAGAGAGAGAGAGACAGAGGGAGCATGAGCAGGGCAGAGGGAGGGGGAGAAGCAGACACCCCACTGAGCAGGGAGCCCAGTGTGGGGCTTGATCCCAGGCCCCGGGGATCGTGACCTGAGCCAAAGGCAGACACCCAACTGACTGAGCCACCCAGGCACCCCCTGCTTTTTTATTTAATAGTGTAGTGAGGAGACCTTTTGATAGAAGCACATGTAACCAGCTTTGGTCTTTATAGCTGTATAGTAAGTCTACTGTATGAATATAGAATAATTTAATTAACCCATCTCCAAATTATGGACATTCAGGCTGTTCCTTTTTTTCCCCAACTATAAGAAACAAAGCATATTAAAAACTGATGAGCAAAAACTCAATAGAAAGATGGGTAAATAGCACAGACAAGGAAAGACAAACAGCCCTAAATGTAGAAAAAGATGTTTAACCTCATTTATTAGTGAACTGTAAATGAGAACTCCAGTAAGATGCCAATACCATCTTTCACTTATCAGATGGACAAAAATACAAATGTTTGACCCCACACTTTGTTAATAAGGCTGTGAGGAAACAGGCCCTCTTATACATTGTTAATGAGGGTACAAAATGGTGCAACTATTTGGAGTGAATTTGGCTGACAAAATTTCATAAGCCTTTACTCCTTGGTTTAGCAATACTACTTCCAGGCATTTACCGAAGACGTACCTCCACAAATAGATAGCAACCTGTGCGCGGGATTACTCATTACAGCACAATTTATAATAGCAAAAGATCAGTTCAAATTCCCATTATTAAGGGACTGATTGAATAAAATATGGTACATCCATCCTGTTGCAATCGTTTGTTAATTTTGTTGATTTTTCTATGTCGATCATATTTTCACAAAATGATAGCTTATCTCTTTATTTCCAATCCTTATATTGCTTACTTCTTTTCATCTTCTAATAGCATTGTCCAGCATATCTAGTATTTTATTATTTTTTAAAGATTTATTTATTTGAGAGAGAGAGAGAGAGAATGCAGGCAGGAGGGGCAAAGGGAGATGGAGTGAGAGAATCTCAAGCAGACTCCCTACTGAGTGCAGAGCCTGATGCAGGGCTTGATCCCATGACCCCAAGATCATGACCTGAGCTAAAATCAAAAGTCTGATGCTCAATTGGCTGAGCCACCTAGGCGCCCCTCTAGTATAATTTTGAAGAGTAGCCAAAGCAGTAGACAACTTGTTATTTTTCATTAATCTTAAAAGAAATGCTTCTGAAGTTTCTCCATTGAGTTAAAATAAATTTTTAAAAATTCACTGAATTCAGCTAAAGCTAATATCTTGTATTGGATATTCAAATATATGTTCATATATGACATCAATCTAATTGACATTTTTTATAAAGTCCTTGTTCAGTATTTATTTATTTGCTTGTTTGTTTGTTTATCTTAGGTGAGCTGGAGCCCACTCGGGCTTAAACTCACGACCCTGAGATCAAGACCTGAGGTGAGATCAAGAGTCAGATGCTCAGATGACTGAGCCACCTAGGTGCTGCCTCATTCAGTTTTTGAATTCAGACTTCTGGTAGCCTCATAAAATGAACATGGCAATCTTTGCACATTTTCTATTTTCTTAAACAAACAATATATAAGAGTTATCTATCCCTTTGGAAAGTTTGGTATAAATCCTCTGTAAAACTGTCTGGGCCCACATGCTTTTTTGGAAGAAATGTTTATTTGCAATTTCATTATCTTTAATGCTTATTGGACTATTCTAATCTTCTCTTCTACTTTCATCAACATTACACTTTTTATTTTTCTACAAATTTACCCACTACTTGTGGGTTTTAAAATATTGGTGTATACTTGTTATAAAATTATTTTGTAATGTATTTTTTAAAATATTTTATTTATTTATTTCAGAGAGAGAGCACGAGAGCACGAGCGGCGGTGGGGAGGGATAGAGACAGAGGGAGAGGGAGAGGGAGAAGCAGGCTCCCCGATGAGTGTGGAGTACTGCACGAGGCTTGATGCCAGGACCCCAGATCATGATCTGAGCCGAAGGCAGATGCTTAATCGATGAGCCACCTAGGCACCTCAAATTATTTTCTAATTTAAATCTCATTTTTATCTACAGTTATTTCTCCTTTTCCATTCTGTTTCTATTTACTTCTTTCTTTCCTTTTTTGTTTAATATCTTGACCGACTTTTATTTTTTTGAAGAACCAATTTTGGTTTTATTAATTTTCTCATCATTTTGTTCTTAATTTTATTGTTTTCTACACATTCCTAAGCAATAGAGGGTAGACAAGGGACTTGTCTTTTTGCATTATTTGAATCTTAAAGCTGCTTGTATACAATGTTATAAAAATACAATGCATTATAAAAATAAACTGATGGGGAAACATAATAGTAACTCAGCTTCAATAGTAACAGAACACTAAAAAATCAAGTCAATGAAATAAGTAGTGTTGTGTTGCTTCTTTACACACAGTTATACTTTTTTACTTCTTAATGTATTATCCGTACAAGCATAGTAATCAAATTTTGAATCAATCAGCATATTGTATTAAGTGTTTATTAGATTATAGGAAAAAGAAGGTAGCAGATGATACAGATTTAAGGTTAATTGTTGGTGAGGACTGAAGAATTAAAGATGGCGCTCCAGGAGAGAGGTTTTATAGTTGTTTCAGTTCACTGTTTTTATTTCCCTCTTACTGTTATTTTTAAAATATTTATTTATTTAAGTAATCTCTACACCCAATGTGGGGCTTGAACTCACAAACCTGTGATCAAGAGCTGCATGTTCCACTGACTGAACCAGCCAGGTGCCCCTTTTTATTTCCTTCTTAAAGTTTTCATTATGAAAAATTTCAAACACATAGAAAAGAATAGTATGATAAGCACTCATAAAATACTTAGATTTCACAGTTGTTGACATTTGGACACCATGCTTCATCTCTTTGTTGTTGTTGAAGTATTTCAAAGCCAATCATACCCATAATTTGTAGTGTAGCAAGCACCTCCAGAAAATAAAGATCTTTTCTTATATAACCATAATAACATTGCTCCACTTAACAAATTTAACAAGAATTTAAAAAATATACTGCTCAGTCCATATTCAGACTACTGTAATATTCCCCAAATGGCTTCTACAGTTGTTAATTAATTTATTATTTTTTAAAAGATTTTGTTTATTTGAGAGAGAGAACAGAGGGACAGTGAGAGGGTGAAGCAGACTCCCCACTGAGCAGAGAGCCTGATGTGGGGCTCGATCCCAGGACCCTGAGATCATGACCTGAGCTGAAGGCAGTTGCTCAACCGAGCCACCCAGGCACCCCTATTTTTATTTTTTTAAAAGTCTATTTAAGTGATCTCTACACCCAACATGGGGTTCAAACTCATGACCCTGAGATCAAGAGCTGTATGCTCTTCTGATTGAACCAGCTGAGCACCCCCTCCCCTCCAGTTGTTTTCTAAAAATCATGATTCAATAAAGGACATATATTACCTTTAATTGTTAGGACTCAAGTCTCTATCAATCTAAAACAGTCTGACTCTCAGTTTTCCCCATGACTCTGACTTGTTGAGGAGGTCAGGACGTTTATAGAATGCCTCAACTTCTAGATTCATCTGATTGTTTCCTCTTGATAATATTTATCTTGGTCTTCTCCTTCTATATTTCCTGTAAATTGGAAGTTAGAGCTAAATCTTGATTGGACTGATTTTAAATATTTTGACAAGAATTGTTTCATAGGTCATGTTGTTTACTACATATTACACCACACCGGGTGATACAAAATGTGTGGTTGTTGCCCCTATTTACTGAGAGTGATTTGTGGGCAAGGGTGGTAATAGCATGCATTGAACAATTATATGAAAGATGGGATAATAGTTTGACACCATGCAAATATAAAGTTCTCCATCAGACTTTTTCTTTCTCCATTAGACTTTTGCAACTAATGGTTATATATCTGCTGATAATTGTCTGAATCAACTATTTCATAAAAGCTGACAAAACTTAAACTTCTATCACTTGTTCTACATCTATTAGCTGGTATCCTCTAAAGAAGGGCTTTCCCTCATCACTTGGGAATATTTGGCTACTCTGATATACATTTCTTACTGGAAAGGTGACGTAAATGCTTAATTCTTTCCCCTTAATTAACATCTTTCTAATAATGGGTTAGTGGAAACCATTTCAACTTCGGCTGGTGGGAGCCCCGTTCTGGGTTTGCTCCTGGATCCCTTTGACACAACCCTGCCTTTGAAGACTTTGCTTTTTTTCAAAACAAGTATTCCTAGGCTTGCCTTGAACAATCCCAGATCCAAACCTGGCATCAGCCATCTCTCCATGAGTCCTTGGTTCCTTTTTGTAAGGAATGATATCAAGAGGTCAATATCTAGGTGTGGCTTGCTGTTTGACCTTCATTCTTTTGGTGCACTCATTCCATCTTCTCCAAACAAGAACAATAGTCATAACTTTTGTTTATTTAGTGTCACCTATACACAAGGTATTCTATATATATTAATGTAACCAGTTTATTGATAAGTGTCACACATGAATTACATTAAGTGATTTTATTTCTTATCTCATCCCCTTTCAACTAAACTCTGACAAGCCTTTCCTTCTCATGCCTAAATGACATCGGAGACACCTACCATTATATTTCCATCACTTGTTGTCAGTGAAACAATCCAGTCTCATTTAACTCTTTATTCTTCACATCTAATTTAAAGCAATCTTCCTTCCTCTTTGTAAAGTAGGCTACAGGGACATTGTGTGGGGCATGGTCTGCTAATCGACTCCCTCTTACTTGTCCTACTTTTAGGTTCTAACTCCTTGGGTATTGGAGATGGAAAATAGATGGTGAAAAAAGGCAAATGTCTTTTTTTTTTGAGATGATGTATTTTTAAAAAATTTTATCAATTTTATTTTTTAGTGGGGGGCAGAAGGGAGAAAGAGAATCTTAAGCAGGCTCCACACCCAGCATAGAGCCAGACATGGCACGGGACTTGATCTCATGACCCTGAGACTATGGCCTGAGGTGATATCAAGAGTCAGACACTTAATCAACTGAGCCAAACAGGCACCCCGAGGTGATTTCTTTATTGAGATATAATTCATATATCATTAACTTTCCATTTTTAAGTGTGCAATTCAGTATGTTTTTGGTATATTTGCAAGGCTGCAACCATCATCACTACTTTCAGAACACTTTCATCACCCCAAAATAGAGATGATCCCCATTAGCAGTTACCCCCCAGTGCCTCCCAACCCCCAACCCTCCTTCCGCCCCAGCCCTGGGGAACCACTCATCTACTTCCTGTCTCTTTGGATTTGCTTATTCTGGACATTACATATAAACAAAATTATACAATACGTGGCCTTTTATTTCTGCTTACTTTCACTTACCCAAATATTTTTTAAGATTTACTATCCATGGCTCAATAATATTCCATTGTATGGATACATCACATTTTATTTGCCCATTCATTAGCTGATGGACATTTGGGTTGTCTCCAATCCCTAGCTACTATGAATGATGCTATGAACCTTAGTGTACAGGATTCTGTGTAGATACAATGCTTCAATCTATTACGCATACCCAATGCTTCTGTTGGGTATTTACCTAGAAGTAGAATTGCTGGATCATATACTAACTCTACGTTCAACTTTTTGAGAAACTGCCAAACTGTTATTCAAAGCAACTGTATATAAATGTACCATTTTATATAACCAGGAGCATTGTATGAGAGCTCCAATTCTCCACATTCCCACCAACACTCAGTATTGTCTGTTGTTTTTGAAATTATAGACATTCTAGTCTGTGTGGTATCTATTTTTTTTTTTTTAATTTATCTGACAGAGAGCACAAGCAGGAGGAGCGGCAGGGAGAGGGAGAAGGAGGCTCCCCGCTAAGCAGGGGGCCTGATGTGGGGCTCCATCCCAGGACCTTGAGATAATGACCTGAACTGAAGGCAGATGCTTACCTGACTGAACCACCGAAGGCGCCCCTCTCAGGGTGGTTTTGATTTGCATTTCCCCAATAACTATTGACATTAAGTATCTTTTCATGGGCTCATTGGCCATTTGCATATTTCTTTGGAGAAATGTCTCTTCAGATCCTTTGCCCATTTTTAAATTAGGTTACTTGCCTTTTTAATATTCTGGATACTAGACATTTATTAGATGTATGATTTGCAAATATCTTCCATTTCTTGGGTTATCTTTTTTCTTTCTTACTAGTGTCCTATGAAATATGGAAGTTTAAAATTTTTTTTTTAATTTTTTTTTAAGATTTTATTTATTCGACAGAGATAGAGACAGCCAGCGAGAGAGGGAACACAAGCAGGGGGAGTGGGAGAGGAAGAAGCAGGCTCCCAGCGGAAGAGCCTGATGTGGGGCTCGATCCCAGAATGCTGGGATCACGCCCTGAGCCGAAGGCAGACGCTTAACCGCTGTGCCACCCAGGCGCCCCTTGGAAGTTTAAAATTTTAATTGAATTCACTTTATCTGTTTTTTTCTTTTGTTGCCTGTTTTTGGTGTCATATCTAAGAAACCAACGCCTAATCTGAGGACAAGGACATTTAAGATTTCTTATGTTTTCTTTGTAGATTTTTACAGTTTAGATCTTACATGTAGGTCTTCAATCTATTTAGAGTCCTTTTTTTTTTTTTTTAAGGAGCAGTTTTAGATTCAAGTCATTTTTTATATATGGTGTGGAGAAGGGATCCAACTTCATTCTTTTATATGTAGCTATCCAATTGTCCCAGCACCATTTATTGAAAAGACTATTCCTTTCTCATTGAATTATCTTGGCACCTTGTTGAAAATCAATTGAGCATAGATGCATGGGTCTATTTCTTGACTCTTAATTGCATTCCACTGGTCTATCCTTAGCCAGCACCACACTATTTTGATTATTGTAGCTTTGTAGTAAGTTTCAAAAATCAGGAACTGTGAGTCCTTCAACTTTGTTCTTTTTTTCCAAGACTTTTGGTTTCTCTTGGTCCTTTGCATTCCCATAGGAATTGTAGCCTCAATGTGTCTGTTTCTGCAAAGAAGGCAGTAGAGATTTTGATAGGGACTGCATTGAATCTGTAGATCATTTTGGAGAGCATCCCCTCCCCTTTTTTTTAAAGATGTATTTATTTATTTGAGAAAGAGAATGCATGTGAGTGGGCGGAGGGGCAGAAGGAGAGAGAATCCTTCCAGCAGACTCCCCATTGAGTGGGGAACCCAAAGTGGGGCTTGATCCCAGACCCCAAGATCATGACCTGAGCTGAAACCAAGAGGTGGCTGCTCAACTGACTGAGCCACCCAGGTGGTCCTGAAGAGTATGTTAACAATATTAAGGCTGCTGGTCCATTTATTTAGGTTTTCCTTACTTTTTTTCAACAATGTTCAGTATACAAGTCTACTTCTTTTGTTAAATCTATTCCTTAGTATTTTATTCTTGATGCTATTATAAGTTGAATTGCTTTTTTAACTTGATTTTTAGAGCAAATGTCTTTTTACTTCGTTGGGAGCAGCTGGAATTCTCTGTGGTTGTTGTTGTTTTACTTAGTAACACTGACTGACCACAGGGCCTTCTGTGGGCAGGTATCCAAAGTCGGGATCTCTCATGGGACACATGTGTGAGCTCTTTGCGTGTCAACCTTGTGCAGGAGCCATGCTAATCTTCTCTGTTTTGTTCCAATTTTAGCATATGTGTTGCCAAAGCGAGCACTGTGTGAGCTCTTAGGAGGTCCCCACAGATCTCCATAGAGCATAGTATCCTTGGTACAGGATATCAATCTTTCAGTTCCAGGATTCCAACTTTGCCACTCACTGCCCACTGGCACATCCCATAGCCTCTTTCTGGATTTTCTTTCTTGCAGTATGCATCTCTTTTTTTGGGGGGTGGTGGTGGTGGTTCAAGAGAAATAGCTCAAATATAGTTAGCTCCTGTTGTGTTTACTTGACAGGCAGGGGCTTACTTTCCAGATTATTTTTTTTAAGATTTTATTTATTTGTCAGAGAGCGAGCGAGCGAGGGAGCACAAGCAGGGTGAGTGGCAGGCAGAGGGAGAAGCACCATAACAAAAAAGTAAAAAACTCAAATTCCAGATGAGGAGAAGGTATTGGCTGCATATAGCTATGAAAGATTTATATCCTGACTATAAAATAATTTCTAAAAATCTATAATAAACCGATAAACTGTTCATCTGAAAAGTGACCCAGGCAGAAAAGGAGATCCAAATTGCCAGTGAATACATGGAAAGACACTCACTCCCATGAGGAATCAGGAAAACAAATTAACACCATAAGGAAATATAATTTTAGACTCTTAAAAATTAGTAAAGAATTAAAAACTCTGAAAATATGTAGTGCTAGTATCTGACACTCTCATATTCTGCTGTTATTTCTGAGATCTTTTTGTCAAATTGAAGATATGCATATGCTAAGACTTCATAAATGTCACTAAAGAAACTTACACATACAAGCATAAGTAGAGAGTTTTATAAAAATGTTTATATAGCAAGGTTAAAAAAATTCCAGCAAACATAACAAAACAAAAACCCTGGAAACTCACTAGATGTCCATTAATAGGAGATTAGATAAATGTCAAAATATTATACAGTAGAATACCACAAAGTACTTGAAAATAAATTAACACTTCAGCTACCCTCTTTATCCATAGGATGTTTCTCAAAAACATAGTATTGAGAAAGAAAGGGGGGGGGGTGTGAGTTGCAGAAAGATATATACAATATGATAGCACTTATATAAACCTTAAAATATGAAAACAATACTAAATATTACTTATAGATACATTTATATGTAGGAAAAACACAAAACAAGTATGAAAATATAAGTCCAAATTCAGAAGGGAGAGGTGGAAATGGGGTCAGGCGGGGCAACACAAGGAATTCATCACAGTTTCTATTCTTTTTTTAAAGATTTTATTTACCTATTTGGCAGAGAGAGAGAAAGAGAGCACGAGCAGGGGGAGCGGCAGGCAGAGGGAGAAGCAGGCTCCCTGCTGAGCAAGGAGCCTGATGCAGGGGTCGATCCCAGGAGCCTGGGATCATGACCTGAACCAAAGGCAGATGCTTAACTGAATGAACCACCCAGGAGCCCCTCTATTCTTTAGTATGGCCGATACTTTGTTAAATGCAAACAAAAATACAAAATAACTCCCAGTGTTGTGAGATAGCTCTAAATTCAATTTTCTGTAAACTCTTTTCCTTCAGTTCTAATTTCAGAGTACTGCTTCTAAAAAAGGTTGTCTGCTCTCAGGCTGGTGACACAATGAGTTTTTAACTTTAACTTCATGACTAAGACTCTCCTTTGTCTTGGGGAAGCCAGACTTACTTCCAGTTAGCAAGTCCATACAGGAATTTCTTCCCACTCTATAATCAGTGACATCTTTTCCAAATATTCCAACCTGTTTGCCTAATTTTCAGAGGAAGGGGCATTCAGGAGCTAGATATAGGTTACCTTCTGTTAGGGGGTTCAAATTTACTTGCCAGCTGGCTTTAAGACTACCAAAATGGGTAGGATTACCCAGGTCTAGTGGTGAATTTGTCAGTAACCAGGTGTGCAAGACCTTAGGTGAACCCCTTGACTGCTGTGGACTTCAGTTTTCTCACAGTCAAACAAGCACGATGGATGAAATGACTTCTAAGGTACATTCTTGATCTAACTTTCCACGCTTCTAAGGCAGATTTTGAGGCTTTGTCAAAACATTCCTTGGCCCTGAAATTCTTCTCCGCTCTCATTTCTACCAAGCAGGTTGGATGAATCCTGGTGATCTTAAACTCCTGGACAACTTTTAGGGATGCTATATTTTTCATATGCCCAAGTTGAAAGCGCAAAGAGTCAAATTCACCCCACTTGCCTTTATAAAGGCAAATGTCCTGGCTTCTCATTTAGGTATAAATTAGCATTGGCTTTGTAACTTATAACAGCAGTTGTCTGGTAAATCCCTTGAAGTGGTTGCTAGTCTCTTTGTAGTAAAATTTTCCTCCTCTCCCCTTGCTTGCCACTAAGAGGAATCTAATTTATTTTCTGAGGTAGGGTGCAAATACTTTTTATTTAAATTAAGGTATTGTGTTATCAATGAACAGAGTCCTGACTGATAAGAAAGGTATGATTTTACCTTGTGAATTTATATAAATGTAAAATATATAGTTTTGTGGGAGTAAGAACTGTCAACTTCTAGTCAAACCTGTTAGTTTCAAGAGTCGGCAACTACCTGTTGCAATCAGGAATTACAGGTTGAAAGCAACTACAGTCAGTTTAATTCACGTGGTGTTTGAATTCAAAAGCAGACTGGTAAGTGGAATTTGAATATTACACAGTTAATAGCAGGGAGGGTGCCTAATCCTAGATGACTCAGAATGCCCGTGCAGTGTGGTAGATGGTACAGAGAAATGCAGTGTGGCCAAGCGCATGAGAGAGAGAAGTTCATAGGGGAGTTATATAGCTAAATCATGCACGAGCAAAAGCAAATTTTGGGAACTCAGAAAATCAAAATATATTTGACGATATTTAGTTTAGTGACTGTGTGTGCTATGATTTGTTTAGAAATTAGCTGAAGCAATAAGGAAAACTGGAAAATATGGCATGAATATAAGGAGATGATAAAAAAGGAGAAATAGGACTTGAGTTACTGCAAACAGCAGAAGGCAAGAGAATTTCATCCAGGAACAGGAAACTCAAAATAAATAACACCAGCTAGGAAATACGGCAAACACAAATCTTATAAATAATTTAAAAACTTGCTGATTTCTTAATGCATCATTTAACTTTTCAACTGCAAGCTGGCAGAGTGACAGACTCCACCTCCATTTCAAGTACTACATGGTATAATTAATGTGGTAAAAACAAAAATAGAAGAAACACAATTGTGCAATTCTGCAGGGACACAGATTTCCATGCATGACAATCAGGCATACCCTGCAATTTACAATACATAGTTGGAATTATTTTACCCTTACTACAAGTGAACAAATACAGGCAGGGATCTGTTATTTTGTTAAAGCAGACATAGTGGGGCAGTTTCATTTACACGTTCTGGCCCAGCTAACGAACTCTGTTCTCACTTTGCCATATGACCGTGAAGTGTGTGTGTATGTGATGGTCCACATGTCAGAATATGTCCATTTTGGGAAATATTATCTGTGAAACTCTAAATGACCTTGTTAAAATGGAAAGATTTAGAAGTGCTTGAAATTACTAGAAAAAAATAAACCCAGTCCAAATGGGAACTAGCCTAAATCATCACTCTGGTTCTGAGAAGCTGAATGTCATAAGGGTGAGTTTCAATGTGTTCTTTGGTTTAGCTCAAGAGCATTCCCTTCATTCCTCCTCAGCTTTCCTTGACCCAGCCACACCTGCTAAGCAACCTCTTCTATGTTCCGTCACTGCAGTAACTATATAGTCTAGTAATTTGTTTTCCTTACTAAACAGACTTCCTTGAGTGTAAAAACTGTATCTTTTTAGCTATGCCTACCCAGGGGCGGGTCAAGTTCTGGCAAAGGAGAGGCTATTAGATAATGTAAAAAAAGAGACACTTCACTTGGTTTTCAAGGTCTCTAAACGGTCCTTTGCAAGCGGATGGGTTGATCAGGCCATTGGTACAGGAGTCCGTCTGAGAATTGGCATGGCCAGTTGCTTGAGAGACCTCACTGATGGCAGCTGAAATCCCCAAACGGTCAGGTTAGTGATAAACGTGTCAGATTACTTACTTTTTGGCATTTGCCCTTTGTTCTTACTAAGTGTAAGAAATTGTCTTCAAAAAGCATGAACAGATCTGGATTATGACACATTAGGTAACAGGTAATGTTTAAAGGGCTATTTAATCATTTGTTCTGCATCGGAGCTATCCATAGAACCACCCGGATTTGTCATGCTTCTGATGGTAAAACAGTGACTTTCATACTGCCTTTGTTACTGAGAAATGGGTTTTTCTAATGTCAATTTCACTAGCTGTGACAATATCAGAAACTGGAACTATCCTCTTCATTAAAGATGAAGTGACCTTGGTGCTTGTGACTAGGTTAAGTGACTTGTCTAGGTCACACAGTGAGTTGACGGCTATGAGGGCACGTTCTCTAGTAACTGTCACTATGGTGTTTAAAGATGGGCATGTGAGTGGCATATAACCTTGCCATGTGAGGAAACCCATGAGAGGTAAGCCAGACACCTGTCCTGTCTCCTTCAGTGGGTGATACTTACTAGGTAAGTCAAGTACTGAGAGAGGGAGTGGTTATGAACACAATTTAGCAAACCAGTTTCTGATCTCCTGTTTTCATCACATACAAAAGACACACCCTGACTCTGCCCAAATATTTCTGTAACACACCACTTCTCTAACAAAGAGACTACCTGTTCCCCAAGTGGTGCAAATTCAGATTCCATATGGGCTGTGAAGGATGATGACAATATGCATTGCTGCTATTCTTTCTGAATTTTAATTTCTGTAGGCATAAAATATTTTTCACTGAGATTATTGAAGATTAGGTAAAGCCATCTAATTAAATGTAAGTACCTATTACTAAAGCATTTAGACTAACCTAGTGTGGGAGATACTGCCTAATGGAATCATAGGAAGAGAAAGAAATCTTCTTACCCAGAGTTTGATGATTTGTTCATTAGGGCATGCTATCAAAAATATGCTATTAAATCTTTAAAGAATGACTTTTTAAAAATTACAAAAATATGTTGATAGAATAAAATGAAGAATACAGACATGTTTTAAAAATGACCAACAATTTTACCACCCACAGATAATCACTTGCTAATAATATTTTGATGTATTTACTTTGATAAAGTTTTCTATGCCAAAGATGCATCTCATACATGAACTGATACCTAGGGCAGGCACCTGTCAATCAGTTTGTTGAGTAGAAAATGATCAGAAAACAGATAAAAACAGGTAGAGCTGAAGATAGTAATAAAAATTCCATCCTCAGGGGCGCCTGGGTAGTGCAGTTGTTAAAGCATCTGCCTTCGGCTCAGGGCGTGATCCTGGCGTTCGGGATCGAGTCCCACATCGGGCTCCTCTGCTGGGAGCCTGCTTCTTCCTCTCTCACTCGCCTGCTGTGTTCCCTCTCTCGCTGGCTGTCTCTCTGTCACATAAATAAATAAAATCTTTAAAAAAAAATTCCATCCTCAAAAATTGTGGGGAAAAATCAACAAAAGACATAAAATCATAAAGCCTGTAGGCCTTTAGAGAACACTAACATAATCTTTTATTCTGTGGATGGGACCTTGAGAGAGAACGTGACCAGCTGAGAGCAGACACAGCCAGAACTAGAATCCAGGAACCAAGGCTTTTGGCATAATCTCCCTGCTTTCACAATGATTTTAACTGACTTGTCATATATATGACTGGATTTAATAATTGACAAACTTTGGCTTTGAAGTGAACCCATGTGATCTGAGATGGGAAGAATAAAACAATGTTAGTGGATCCTTTCTATTTATTATTATTACTTTTTTAAAAAGATTTATTTATTTGAGAGAGAGAGAGGTGGGGGGGCGGGAGGGAGAGAGAGAGAGAGAAGGAATTATTTTCAGCAGACTCCCCACTTGAGCATGGAGCCCAACACAGGGCTTGATCTCACAACCCTGAGATCATGAGCTGAGCCGAAATCAAGAACTGGACGCTTAACGGACTAAGCCACTGAGGTGCCCCTGGCAGAGCCTTTTAACACATCTAAATTGTATCTGGTAGAGATTAAGTTCACTGCTTAAGTGTTTAGTCAGAGTATATTAGAATAGCAAGAAACCTTAGAGGTCCTTTATAGTCTATGTCCCCATTCTATAGGTAAGAACACTGAGGTTCAAAGAGGAAAGATAATTTGGTAAAAATGTTTAGCTAGGATCCCACATACTCTGGATTGATGGGTACTCCCACTTTGCTTTATTTACTCTGCCTGCAACTGAACTATTCAATTGTAACAACAAACCTAGGCAATGGTCATTAATTACTGCCAACCTCACAAAGAGAAACAATTAGAAATGATGTGCCTTCTGATGGATGTATGAACTAGTTCTGCCAAAAAACTCAAACTTGAATCAGTCAGTATAAGGCATACAGTATTATCAAGCATCTAGTGGTAGAAAATATGTTAGAGACTCCCAGGAATACAATAAAAAATCTAAAATGTGGGAAATATAGGGTAAATAACTAGGTTTCTGCAATTAATAAATATCAAGGAAAAATAAGATGGGGGGAATCCAAAGAGATGTAAGAGACAAATAAATACCTCGAATGTAATGTATTGGCATTTGGATCCTGATTTGCATAAACTGCAATAAAAAAAAATCATATGACAGGTACATTAATACCAAGCTTATAGAAATAAAAAGGATCAAAAGACAACAGTATGAACAACTGAATACCAACAAATTAGATAACTTAGATAAAATGGATACATTCCTAGAAAGACACAAAGTACTGAAACTGACTCAAGGAGAAATAGAAAATTTGAACACACCTATAACCAGAGATTAGCAATAAAAGAACAAACAAAGCAAAATAAAACAAAACTACCCACAAAGAAAAGCCATGGCCCAGATGGCTTCACCGGTGAATTCTACAGAATATTTAAAAAACAATAATGTCAATACTTCATAAACTTTTCCAAAAAACACACAAAAACCAAAACCAAAAACAGAAGAGGAGGGCATCTTTCCCAACTCATTCTGTGTAGCCCTATTACTCTGATACCAAAAACAAAGGTATCACAAGAAAATTAGAGACTAATATCCCTTATGAATATAGATGCAAGTCTTCAACATATGGTAACAAATCAAAATTCAGCAACATATAAAAAGGTTTATAACACCATTACCAAGTGGGATTTATCCCAGGAATGGAAAGATATCTGAAAATCAATTAATGTAATATACCATATTAAGAGAATAAAAGACAAGTCACATTACCATCAAAACAGACACAGAAAATGGATTTGACAAAATCCCAAAGCCTTTAATGATAAAGAGAAAATACTCAACAAACTAGGACTAAAGGAAAACATCCTCAATCTGATAAAGGCCATATACAAAAACGCCACAGCTAATAAAATATTTAATGGTAAAAGACCGAATGTTTAAGATCAGGAACAAGACAAGGATGTCCAGTCTTACCATTTCAATTCAACATTGTACTAGAGGTTCTAGCTGGAAAAAAATCAGTCAAGAAAATGTAATAAAAGACACAAACTGGAAAGGAAGAAGCAAAAACAATCTCTATTTACAAATGACATGATTTTGTACCTAGAAAATGCTCTGGATCCACTAAAAAAAAAAAAAAATCGATGAGTTTGGTAAGGTTGCAGCATACAAGGTCAATATGCAAGAATTAATTGTATTTCTATATCTATACACTTGCAATGAATAATCTGAAAATGAAATGAAGAAAAACAATTCCATTTACAAAAGCATCAAAAAGAAAATATATAGGAATAGATTTAATAAACGAAGTGCAGAACTTATACTAAGAAAACTACAAAACATTGTTGAAAGCAACTAAAGATGATCTAAATGAATGGAAAGACATTCCATGATCAGGAACCAAAAGACTTATTATTATTAAAATGGCACTACCGCTCAAATTTATTTCCAGATTCAGTAAATTCCTATCAAAATCACAACTGCAATTTTTTTTCAGAAATGGACAAACTGATTGGAAAATTTATATGGAAATTCAAGGAATCCCAAACAGCCAAAGCAACTGGAAAAGAAAAAGGTGAAGGACTCACATTGCCCAATTTTACAAACTACAAAGCTACTGTAATCGAAACAGTGTGTACTGGCATAAAAATTCACATTTACATTGATAGAATAGATTTAGAGTCCAAAAATAAACCCATACATTTTTAGTCAACTGGTTTTGGACAAGGGTGCCAAGACAACGCAATGGAGAAAGAATGAGCTTTTCAACAAATGGTAGTGGGACACCTGGAAAGCTACATGTAAAAGAATGAAGTTGGACCCCTACCTCAGACCATATATAAAAATGAACTTAAAACAGATCAAAGACCTAAATGTAGGAGCCAAAAGTTAAGACTCTAAGAAAACATAGGATTACACAATGGTTTCTCAGATAAGATATCGAAAATACAGCGACAAAAGAAAAAGAAGATAAATTTGACACTAAAATGACCAACTTTTGTGCTTTGGAGGGTATCATCAAGAAAGTGAAAAGACAACTCACAGGATATGAGAAAATATTTGCAAATCATGTATCTGCGGAGGGACTTAAGTCTAGAGTATATAAAGAACCTTTATAGCTCAATAATAAAAAGGACAACACAATTTAAAAAGTGGGCAAAGCATTAGAATAGACATTTCTCAGAAGAGCTATACAAGATGGTCAATATGCAACAAAAAGATGATTAGTCATCAGGGAAATGCAAATCAAAGCCACAGTGAAATATCACTATACACCCAATAGGCTAGGTATAATAAAAAGGCAGATAATAACAGTGTTGGTGAGGATGTCTCCACTAGAACCCTCATATTCTGTTGGTGGGAATGTAAAATGGCATCTTCACGATGGAAGAGTCTGGCCATTCCTGAAAAGGTTAAACATACAGTTATTATATGATGAAGCAATTCCAAACCTAAATATATATTCAAGAAAACTGAAAACATGTCCACATGAAGTCTTGTAATAGATGTTCACTGCAGCATTATCCACAATAGCCAAAAAGTAGTTTGGAACAACCCAATGTCCATCAACTAATGTGTGGATAAACAAAATGTGGTGTGTTTATTTACATATAAATGAGGGCGTTTTTGTTTTTGTTTTTTTTAATTTTGAGGGAGAGACACATAGCGAGAGAGAGCATGAGGGAGCGGGGAGGAGAGGGAGAAGCAGGCTCCTTGCTGGGCAGGGAGCCCGATGCAGGGCTCCATCCCAGGATCCCAGGATCATGACCTGAGCCGAAGTCAGACACTTAACCGACTGAGCCACCGTGCCCCCATATAAATGAGTTTTATTTGACAATAAAAGGAATGAAGTACTGTCACATGCTACAATATAGATGAACCTTGAAAATATGCTAAGTGAAGGAAGCCAGTCATATATTGTATGATTCTATTTACATGAAATGCCTGGGATAAGAAAATCCACAGCAACAAAAAAGCAAATTAGTAGTTGCCTTGGGCTGGTGGGTTGGGGAAAAATGGGTAGCACTGATAGGTATAGGGTTTCTTTTTGGCTGATGAAGCTGTTCTAAAATGGATGTAGGGGTGCCTGGGTGGCGCAGTCTGTTAAGCATCTGACTCTTGGTTTTGGCTTAGGTCCTGATCTCAGGGTTGTGAGATTGAGCCCTGTGTCCCACTCCCCACTCAGCAGGGAGTCGGCTTCAGATTCTCACTCTCTCCCTCTGCCCTTCCTGCTGATGCTGTCTAAAATAATCTTTTAAAAAAAAAGGGTTGTAGTGATGATTGCAGAGCTCTTTGAATGTACTAGACTGTTGAATTATATACTTTAAATGGATGAATTGTATAGTATATGAATTATATCTCTGTAAACCTGGTAGCAAAACAATTATGAGACAATTAGGGAAATTTGAAGATTGACTAGGCAGACAATGATACTAGGTATTGTTAACTTTTTAGGTATGATGGTGGTATTGAGTTTATATTCATTTAAGGGAGAATCTTAACTTTATTTATTTATTTAAAAATATTTTATTTGACAGAGAGGCAGTGAGAGAGGGAACACAAGCAGGGGGAGTGGGAGAGGGAGAAGCAGGCTTCCCCACTGAGCAGGGAGCCCGAGGCGGGGCTTGATCCCACAACGCTGGGATCATGACTTGAGCAGAAGGCAGACGCCTAACGACGGAGCCACCCAGACACTCATGGGAGAATCTTACTTTTAGAAAAAGTAAAACATTAGTGGATGAAATAATTTTAAAAATTATTCTCTTGACCCTACCTATCCCTTGAAGTATCACTCCACTTACCCCCCCCCACCTGCCCAATTATCTCTCCTCCCTCTTTCCAGTTCTGTTCCTACCACTCTTTTGAACCCATTCCAATCAGGTTTCCATCCTCATCCCTCCAATGTTATGGCCAACAGTCAATTACAGACCATTAGCAATTGACTTGGTTGCTCTTCCTGGTTTCCTTTCCTGGTTTCCCTTTATTTTCAGTGGCTGACCTTTCTGTCTCCTTTGCTGGTTTCATTACCATCTCAGTCCTTAACTGCTAGAGTGCTCCAGGCTCGGTCTTTAGGTAATTTTCTCAAATTCTTGTACTACTTAACATCTAGATGATCTCATGCCTTTTAATACTATGTGCTTGTGTCTCCCAAATTTACATACACAGCCTAGACCTTTCTTCTGAACTCCAGATTCAAATATCTGCCTTGATATTTCCATGTGCTAATTTAGTAGGCATTTTATTTTTGTTTTTAAAGTAGGCTCCACACCCAGTGTGGAGCCCAACACAGGGCTTAAACTCGTGGCCCTGAGATCAAGACCTGAGCTGGGCTCAAGAGTCAGACGCTTAACCGACTGAGCCACCCAGGCACCCCTTAAAAGATATTTCAAACTTAACATCTTCAAAACTGAATTTCTTGCTTCCCATTCACATCCTGCTTCTCCCAGTCTTTGCCATTGCAGGAAATGGCAACTCCATTCTTTAAACTGCTCAAAAAATATTGGGAGTCCCCTTAACTCCCCTTTTGCTTACACTCGGTATCAATTTATCAAATCCCATGTGCCATCCTGGCTGAATATATCCAGACACCTTACCACTCCACTGTTTGCACTTTTCCCAAGCCCCCACTGTCTCACTCGAAGAATCGCGATAGCTTCCTAAACCGTCCCTCTTGTTCCCCTACAATCTATTCTCAAACTCCCTTACTCCCCTACAGTCTATTCTCAAAACAGAAGGTAACGTAAGTCTTTTAAAACAGAAGTCAAATCATTTCACCTCTCTGCGCAAAACCTTCCAATGGCTTCCCCTCTCAGTAAAAGCCAAAATTTTTACAATGCCCTGTAAATCCCCACACAATTTGGCATCCTGTTACCTCTGACCTCATTTCCTACTTTTTGCCTGCCATACTCTGCTTCTGTCACTCTGGCCTCCTTTCTGTGCTCAGAATGTGGTAGACATTCTCCTCCCTCAGAATGATTTCTGCACTTGGAATTCTTTCTACCTGGAATGTTCTCCTCCCAAGATGGACATTTCTTGCTCCCTCACCTCCTTCAGATCTATACCTAAAAGAATGTTTCTCAGTGGGCCCCCACCCCCACCCCCACCAGTCCTATTTAAAAAGAAACCTCTTTCCCTATCCTCAGCACTCCTTATTTCTCCCTTACTGCTTCATTTTTTCCCCCGTAAAACTTACCCTGACACGGTTTATACTTCATTTACTATTTTATTTTCTATCTCCTTTGAGAACATGGATTTCTCCCCCCTGCTTTGCTAAATGTTTGGCACATAGTTGGTATACAATACTAAGTGTATGAATGCTACTTAAAATGCACTTATATTCTCTGCTTCACTGTCTGACTGGTGCTAGCTTCATAAGCGTTTGGGCATGTATCCCTGAGGAAGATGAGGCTGACTGAATAGAAACACTGTTCACTCACTCAAGACTATGGTATCTATCTTTGTAAAGGAGACCAAAGCAGAGAGTGGGAATTCTAGAGGTTCAGATTTCAATTGCAGCCTTGGTACCAATAAGCCATGTGACACCGGGCAAGTTAAGTTTTCCTTTCTGGCCATTTATTTCCTGCCCTGCCAAATGGGTCATTGCTTTGAATGATCCTGTAGGGTTTTTGAGAATGTAAAATGAAAGATGAAATGTTGAGTAGGAAATGATGTGTCTTATTAATTTCTCTAGTACATACAAAGATACACTTACCTGGTGTTTTAAGTTTTTATTTATTTGAGAGAGAAAGAGAGAGAGAGAGTGCACATGTGCAAGAGCAGGGGGAGGGGCAGAGGGAGATGCAGACTCCCTGCTGTGCAGGGAGTCCAACATGAGGCTCAAACGCAAAACCCTGAGATCATGACCTGAGCAGAAGGCAGAAAACCGACTGAGCCACCCAAGCGCCCCTGGCATTTTATACTTTTTAAAGGCAATGAACATACCTGGAATCAAACCTCACAGTTCTTTTAGGGACCTTATACCATGCAGTTTTGCTGTGTTAAGCCCTTATAATACTAGTAATTTGACTGTGAAAAGTCCTTGATGTCAGCCTATTCTTTCTCCTGTGAAAACTCAGTCTTTTTTTTTTTTTTTATAAAGATTTTATTTATTTATTTGACAGAGAGCAGCCAGCGAGAGAGGGAACACAAGCAGGGGGAGTGGGAGAGGAAGAAGCAGGCTCATACTGGAGGAGGCTGATGTGGGGCTCGATCCCATAACGCTGGGGTCACGCCCTGAGCCGAAGGCAGACGCTTAACGACTGCGCTACCCAGGCGCCCCTCAGTCTTTTTTTTTTTTTTTTTAAGATTTTATTTATTTATTTGAGAGAGAGTGCATGAGCGAAGACAGGGAGAGAGAGCACAAGCAGGGAAGGCAGAAGGAGAGGGAGAAGCAGACACCCCGCTGAGCAGGGAGCCCAACACCCTGGGATCATGACCTGAGCCGAAGGCAGACTTTTAACTGACTGAGTCACCCATGCATCCCTGAAGACTCACTCTTAACATCTAAATTGTTTTCTTTCAATATCCTTGTCCAGTCAGTGAGTAGTCAGTGCCCCTGGGTGTCCAGCTCCCATGGGAGTTTTGTTTCCTAATCATTTGTATTTGTGGTTGGTGAGTCTCTCCGCAGCCCATCTGTAACCCAGAACCTTGATTTTCTCACTGGTAAATACGGTGAATAACAATCGGCTCATGTTTATTTTGATGGATTCAATGACATATCAATACTTCACATGAAACAGTAGTACAATGCCTGGGATATCTTAAAGCCTCCATAAATTCTCTGTAAAAATAGAGTATGTATTGAGCTTCTACTGCTGGGGTCACTTCCTAAAACAGTTCTTTTACCATGTTACTATCCCCAGTCCAGGACCTGAAACAATTCAGCTTTCTCTATTTGGTTGCTAAGTCCTCCCCATCCTATTGAAAGCGGAGTCTTAGAGATATTTGTACATCCATGTTCATACCAGCATTATTCACCATAGTCAAAAGATATAATTAACCAAGTATCTCTTCTGGTATATAAACACGATGGAATAGAATTCAGCCTTATAAAGGAAGGAAATTATGACACAGGCTACAACACTGAGAACCTCCAAGACGTTATGCTGAGTGCGATAAGCCCATCACAAACAGACAAACACTGTATGATTCCACTTACATGAGGTATCTGAGTAGTCAAATTCAGAGACATAAGTAGAATGGTGGTTGCCAGGACTTGGGGGAATGGGGAATAAGGAGTTAATAGGCATAGAATTGCAGTTTTAGAAGATGAAGAGGGGATACCAAGGGTGGCTCGGTCAGTTAAGCGACTGCCTTTGGCTGGGGTCATGATTCCAGGGTCCTGGGACTGAGCCCCACACAGGGTTCCCTGCTCAGTGGGGAGCCTGCTTGTCCCTCTGCCCGCCGCTCCCCCTGCTTGTGCTCGTGCTCTCTCTCTGACAAATGAATAAACAAAATCTTAAAAAAAAAAAAAAGATGAAAAAGAGTTCTGGAGATGGTTGCACAGCAATGTAAATGTTCTTAACTCTATTGACCTGTGTAGTTAAAGAGTGGTTAAAATGGTAAATTTTGTGTTACGTGTATGTTACCATAATTTAAAGTTAAAAAAAAATCCCCATCCTATTTTTCAAACCTTATTTCCCACTCTTCCTCTGTATTCCACCCTCCCTCCCCTTTTTAAGTTACTGCTCAATACGTTGTACTCCCAGCGAAACACTTCCTTTTCAGCCTTTGCCCCAAGGAGTTTCTTCTCTGGAATGCTTTCATCATCATCCACCCATTTTCATAAGGTCGTCTGTGTTTTCGCCCCGAAGATAGGCTACCTTTTCTAGATCCAACCAGAAGTCGCATCCTCCATGACAGGCTTACACCTTCAGACCAGAGTCCTTTCCCTTTCCTGCACTAGAGAGAGTGAACACATGGCTTTACTGTTTTACCTACGACTCTCCGACGGTAACAGCTAAGCTCCAGAGTATGAGCGCGTTATCGCACCATTCTCCCGCATCCTTCTTCTAACACAAACACACTCCACCACACGGAGCTCGACATTCAAGAGCTCCTGGTGAAAACTCAATGCGTTGGGCATCGAGATGGACGGAAGTCAACTCACACTCCTAAAGAGTGATTTCGTCGACGCAGTGTATAATTTCACACAAAAGCTCTGTGTCAAATTACCTGCGAACATAGGGGTTTGACGCGGCAAAACTGCGGGTCCTTGGGGATCCTTAAAGGCAGCCCGATAATTTGCACAGCTTTCTACCCTCCGAAACACATTCTCACATGTCATCCGAAAGTAATGCGAGAGGGTAGACAGAAGCAGCGCTATTTGCGGAGACGCGCAAAGAAGAAAGGGGTTGTGGCTAGGCGTCTCAAGAATCTCCGAAGCCTCAACGGGGCTGACTGCGCTCCAAGAGCAAACAACCGTTAAAAAGTTGTGCTTCCGGCTCAAGTGTCGGCGCCTAATTGAAAAGGAAGAGAGAAGGACGCAAGCCCGGGTACGGAAAGACGCAGGGCACAATTTCCTTCATCCCAGTCGTCGGGTGGTGGGGGCTGGACGCGCGTAACCCAGAAGCGAAAGTCCGTTTCCTTCAGGTATTAGACCCCGACCACAGGAAGTCCCGGCCGGACGGCTTTTATCCAGGCTTTCCTGACTCCCCCTCAGCTCTATTCACTGCATTCCCTGCATTGTGGTACTGTGTCGCCGCGGCCCCTTACATCCGACCCTCGTGGCCTAGCCTGAGTTTTGCCGCAACTTCCCAGGGACCCCAACAACACCCTGGCCACCCTTCCCTTAAAGAACCCTAACCCTACGGGTCCTCATCGGGGTCAAATAACGTTCTCGGCAGGGGTAAAATCTCCTGGGATTTGCAGCTCCCGAAGCCCAGCGCAGCGCAGGCTGGCCGGCGCCTGCGCGGGGTGTTACCATAGAGAGCAGCCGCCTCTCTGGTCTCGGTTTGCACTCTCTATGGTCGAGCCGGGTCCGTGGCGGTAAAAGGGAGACTGCACTGCGCAGGCGCTCTCGGCTTCTATATTTTTTTTTTTTTTTTTTTTTAATCCCCGCACCAAGCGCTTAACCTCATTGGGGTGGAGGAGAAGGCGGCGGCTGTCTGGTCCGCTGCGGCTGTCTGGTCCGCAGCGGCAACAGTAGCGAATAATACGACTGTAAGTACCGGGTTAGGGCGAGGAGATTTAGACCCAGCCCTCCGAGGCCTTTGCCCCCTCGCCTGTGGTGGCGGGCGCTGGGTCTGGGTGGGGGCGATGTCCAGCCCTGTCATCGGCTCTTGGGTGCACTTTGGGGGGAGGGGGTGGCTTTAGGTGGGAGCCGGGCGGGGAGCGGGATGGGAGGGTTGTTTATCCAACCGGTAGGTCGCTGATCCCAGGCTGCTTTGCAGAGGGAGGAGGGGGCGGCTGTGGGGTCAGCCGGGCTTTGTGTGCCCCTCTCTCTTTTCCTCTCCCAGACCCCACCCCGGGCCCCCTTCCTGACCCGAGTCTTCCCGGCCCGGTGGGAGAAGCCAGCGAACAGCCCAGTCGCGTTTGAAAAGAGCCCGGGATTGCGAGGGGAGGGGGCGAGGGAGAGAAACCCACAACAACTAGTCATCGGCGAGTGATGGGTGTGGAGAAAGATCCAGAGGGAAGGGGTGCCGGGGAGGCGGGCGGCCGGGGCTCCCAGCCGGGCCAGACAAAAGCTGAGCGAGAGGCGCCGAGCCGAGCTGGGGGCCGGGCGGGATGCAGAGGGTCCCTTGGTCCCTGGGGCCCGCAGAGAGCTTCTTTCCGAAGCTGGGAAAGCGGACAAGTGCTGAGTTAAGCCTTGTGCAGCCTCCTCAACTTGCCTTTGTTGTTCTTTGGTATTGGCAGAGCCGCTCTGACGAAGATGAGTGTGTGATCTTGCACGTTAGCCTGGTTGGGTACAATGGAGCTAATCGAATTTTGCGTTCCATTTTCCGAGCCGCTCGGATGAGTATGGGGTTTTCCAGAGTCTAACTTATTACATAATGTTATTAAAATAGTTATGTTTATTTCTAAGATTTTTTTTAAAAAATTAGGTGGAGCCTTTTGAAGCATGTTTTGTTGTATCCGGATGAATTTATTTGTTGTGGTGTTCGTTCATGCAATACTGACCGTTCTTAGAACCTGTGAGTTCTTTAATCATGATACTTTAATTTGTAGATGTGGCAGTGAGAGCTTTGGATTGGTAGTCCTTTGGGAGGCAGTGATGCGGAAGAGTCCGAAGGGAGAAATAGTTGCATGCTGCCATGTGCCTTGCACCCTATTCTGGTGCCACAGTCCTGTATAAATTCTAGTTTTAGAGATTGTTGCTTTTATTACTATTATGATTTGTGACATTTACTGAGCTCTTGGTATGAGGGATCCTGGACAGTGGGCTCCTTTTGCTCATAAAGGGAGTGGGAGAATAGTAACATTGATGCAGAGACCTTATAGATAAAAACAAAACCACAATGTCCCAGGGTTAGTGAATATTATTTATCTTCTTTATTCGCTAAGAAAGATTTAAATTTTCGTGAGGTGTTTGCTTATTCATTTTGGTAAAATCGTGTAACTGCACCTTTCTTAGCAATTGTTACTCAAATCTGTTTCTGTAATTCATAGTTTGTGAGCTAATACGCAACAGCACTATTTCTGATTTTTGAAGTTTTGATTTTTTTTTTTTTTTTTACCGAGTTTTCAGCCCTAGCTTTATAGTCTCCCAACTAAGGTTAACCAAAGTTAGAAATCCTTTGAAGTGACCGTTGGTGGTGGAGGTGTCAAATATTGTATCGCCATGTTACAATCTAAGCTAAGTGGTAAATACAGAAAAGGCCTTTGCAAACCTTACACCTTAAATTAGTGTTGGAACTGAAAACCTAGATCTCCTGGTATGTCAGGATTTGGGCCACAGACTCAACTTTATCTAAAAGAGGTAAGCATTTTTTGTACTAATAGGAAGGAAAAAACTGAAGCTTGGTGTTTATGCTTCAGTAGCCACTGCGATAGAATCTCTTAAGTGTAGTTTGGATGATGGGAACTTACTTTTTATAGAGCAAGATTTCAGATCCTTAAAATAGTTTGACAGGGACACTGTGAAATGATTGGCCAAAGAACATTAAGTTTATTGTTCATTTGTATTACGTTTTGGTCATTGGTTTTGGATTTAGATTTTTTTTTTTTTTTTTTTGCTTTGGTAGTTAATTCTATTTTCTTGGGTGGCTCAGTCTCACAATTTATAAGTTGAGTGACAGATAGTTTCTTGGATCTGAGACTTAAATTTATTTTTGAGACTCTATTTCTTCTTAACAATCTTCTATTTATAAAATCATTTTTAGATTATAGTACTTTTAATTTAGTACTATTGGTAAATGTTATAACCACTTAAGGAATTATAATATTAGGCTAAGAGCTGAGTTATTAAAACTGCCAGTTTTGATAACTGCAAGAAAACAGTTATCTAAAAGATTTCCTAGAAAATAAGAGAAGGATCTATTAGTCTTAAAAAAGACACAAAACTAAGCAAAGGACAAGTCATTGATGATAGAGTTTTTGGTTTGTAAAATGTAATTTAAGAAAGTAAACGAATCTTTCTTTACCTAATGCAAGCAGGGCAACCTCCATAACGTGTGTGTGTTTGACTTAATGACCTCTAAAGGCCTTCTTTTTTTAAGCCCCCAAGTTTAGTGGTTATTTTTGGTGGGTCTTCATCACCCCCGGGCTTGCCTGCCTCCTTTATGCTCAGACCAGTACTGTCATACTGCAGGCTTTTCTTCCCCAAATTGTTATGGCAGCCTCAATCCACCTCCCCCCATGGATCACTAAAGATGTCGCTCAAATGTGCTTACATGACGGCCTTTCTTTCATAATGCTTGTGTTGACTTCCCTCTTGTTTCCTGCCTGGAAATCTCCTCATTCCTTGCTGATTCCTGTTGTATCCATTACCTTCCTCTTTGGAAGATTGATGCCTGTGCTTTTATTCTTCTCTAGATCCTTGAGGGCACTGGCAGTTTGTACAATACCGTGGTATCCTCTGTATTTACTACCAGGACTTGTGTAACTGGGGACTTGTGTAACTAGTCACGGTAAATGTATGAGGTGTGAAAGAATGAACAAATGCATCATAACTTAGAATAGAAGACTTTGAGCTTTGGAAGAGCTCTTAGAGGCTCCATAGACCACTCTCATACCTTTTGTCTACTCTTTTCTGATCATCATCCTCATGTCTCAGATGTGCTTCTCTGTTACTGGACAGGTCTTAGCTGCTAGAAAGCTAGTTTAGATTGTACCAAAATCTGCCACTCCCCTGTTACCTGTTCTTGGTTATACCCCCTGAAGCAACATGAATTAAGTCTGTTTCTTCTCCCCATAATAGCCTTTCATTTCCTAGGACAGTCACAAGCCTTATGTAGATTTATTGATGAATTAATTTATTAAACCGTTTCTTTAGTTAGATACCAGGTACCATGAGGGTACAGTTGAAAAGACTGCATGGTTCCCACACTTCCAGGGTTCATAGTCTAATAGAGGGACAGAATGTTATAAAGTGATGCCAGTTATGCTGGAAGTATGTAAACAGCCCTAGATTCTTTGTCCCCTCATGGTGTTTTTTTTTTTAACATTTTATTTTATTTTTAAAAAAGATTTATTTATTTTAGAGAGAGAGAGAGCTTGAGGGCGCGCAAGCTCGGACTTGCATGGGGGGAGGGGCAGAGGGCGAGGGAGAGGGGGAGAGAATCTCAAGCCAACTCCGTGCTGAGTGCAAAGTCTGTGGGGCTCAATCTCACAACCCTGAGATCAGAGTCTGAGCTGAAACCAAGTCGGATGATTAATCGACTGTGCCACCTAGTCACCCCAAGATTTTGTTTTTTTTAACGTAATCCCTACACCCAACATGGGGCTCAAACTTAACAACCCCTAGGTCAAGAGTCCCATGCTCTACCGACTGAGCCAGCCAGGTGCCCCCTCCCCTCATGGTTTAATCAGATTTCCCATGCTGCTTTTTTTAGGCAACTGTTTTGTTACTGTTCTTTAAATGCAATATCTGAAATGGAACAGAATTTGCTGTGACCTGACCAGCGTATACAGCTGTTGTCTTAGGCTAAGAAACTGTATCAAGGGTTTTCAAATTTTGTTGTGCCTTCTGGCTCTGCCACTTACTAGCCCTGTGACTTTGGGCCATGGGCCTGTTAAATCATCTCTTCGTATTTGAATAATTTTATCTATAAAACAAGGGTGAGGGGAGGGCAGTGTTAACAGTAGTACCTACTTCAACAGGGTTGTAAGGATTAAATGAGGTAATATATGTCGAGTCCTGAGAGTAGTGACTGGCATATAGTAAGTGGGTATATGTGGTATTCCTACTATTTATTCGTGGTAGGAGTTAATGACAACGTAGCATAAGAAGTGACAAGCAATCAAGTCACATGAGCTTGTTAAAATACAAATGGCCTGACCTGTCCACCCACAGATTTTGGTCAATTAAGTCTGTGAGACCTGGACAGCCACAGTTTTAAAAATCCCCAGGTGGTTCTTAAAAAAAACCACCAAAACCGTAAAGTTTGAGAACCCTGTACTATATGTTAATTTTGTTAGTGATTGCATTTGCTTTTACAAAGTAAAAAAATTACCAAGTAATAGATGAATAGATTCTCCTGAAAGATTGAAACAATGCAGGGGCACCTGGGTGGCTCAGTCTGTTAAGCGTCTGCCTTCAGCTCAGGTCATGATCTCAGGGGCCTGGGATTGAGCCCCGCATTAGGCTCCCTGCTCAGTGGGGAGCCTGCTTCTCTCTCTCCCTCTCCCTCTGCCATTCCCCCTATTTGTACTCTCTGGCTCTCTCTATCTTTTGGTCAAATAAATAAATACAATCTTAAAAAAAAAAAAAAGATTGAAACAATGCTGATAAAGGGAAGGGCTTGGCCCCAGATCTCAGGCCCGCTGGGAGGCATATCCACTTATCAGTTTGAAATGTATCCTTCTCAACAACTGTTCCCCTTTTTGGTAGCTACACATATGTGAGTGTCTTCTTAATAATAAATAGTAGCCAGATTTAAGAGAAAAAAACCCTTGATTTTCAAAGCACTTTTACATTCATAATCTTTGCTCCCTTCAAAGTCCTGTGAGGTAGATGGGGAAGATAACATCATTATCCTATCAATGTACAAATGAGAAACTAAGACCTACAAATTAAATCCTAGTCTGAGATAGAGCTAGAAGGAGAGCCAGGCCTTCTATTTCTCAACTTAAATGTTCTTTTCCTGTCAATGGCTCTTAGCTACATAATTTTGTTGAATTATTGAAGTTAGGGTTCATGAAATCTTCTGATCTTTTTGCCGTGTGAATAGCTGTCAAACCAGATTTCCTACTATCTTTTAGTGTGTTTATACTTGCTTTTAAAAAAATGTAAATTCAAAGTTTACTAGTTATATGTATCTGGGACGATTAATCTTTTTGTGAAAAAAATCCAAAACTGGCCTTGGGACTGTCTGTTACCATGGCACATTTGGGTGAGTTTATGTTTGTTCAGGATAGCTGAATCCACTTTCCACCTGTCTCTATGTGTTTTCCAGTTAACTTTCCAAGCAGAATCACTTAAATTTATTTATTGTCTTATTATAATAACATAGCAGTAACAGAAACTTGAGAGACCAGAGGGGGAAAAGCCACATCAAACTATCCTAACACAAGCTATTAGCTATTATTTCTTAGTGTATCACCTTTGAAGCTGTCCCTATGTTTGTACTTTTCAGTAAGTAATACTAGGTCTTGCATGTTTTGTGGCTGCTTTCCACGTAATGACATATTAGTATCATTTAAGTTTTTTAATCGCTTTGTCATATTTGAGATGATATGGCAAATTTTGGTAAACTGGGATCTTTGACATGTAAGTATCTCTTTTTTTTCTTTTTTAAGTTTACTTATTTAAGTAATCTGTACACCCAATGTGGGGCTCGAACTCATGACCCCAAGATCAAGCATCTCATGCTCTTCTGACTGAGCCAGCCAGGTGCCACTTTTTTTTTTTTAATTACGTATACTACAACAGTGACTATCTTTTTGCATATAGTTTGCTTCTTTTGTGTTGTTTCTTTAGGATAAAATCAAAGAAGTGAGTATTGGGTGATTTTTGATACACATTGCCTGATTGATGACCAAAAAGTTGTACCAGTTGATAATTTTCCCAGCACCCTAAGAGTGTATCAGTTCCACAAAAATTTTACCAACTTCTGGTAATATAGTTTAAGTGTATTTTTTGTTACTGTGAGAGATGTGGAATGGCACATTGTTTTTATTTTTCATTTATTTTAAAAAAGAATAAGCAGTAATGATGAACTTTTATGTAAACCAACTGTATGCAGTTTGTTTTGGGCATTACACGCAGGTGATCTTACTTCCTTGGTTTTCACTCCTGTCCTGCGTTGCTAAAGCTATTGCGTTTCCAGATAGATGTGGAGGAAAATGTAGCCTTTGCGTTGTGGGACAGAATAGTCTATTTGTCAACATCAGAATGTAATCTTACTACATTTTCATCTCCTGCCTTCTGGAGTTTTTTTGTGCTCAAGGGCCCTGCTTGAAATATTTAGTAATCAGAATGTCTGGTGGTGGTGGGGTGAGGCATCTGCTTTTAAACAGATTTCCCAAGTGATTCTGAAGCCACAAAGTTTGAGAGCTGCCTCGGGACTACCTTCTAGCTCATTGTCTGCTCAGTTTCTTCCCAGTGTGTCTTTCCTGTGGGTAGAGGCCGACTCTGTTATGAACGGTTGCTCAGACATGCTAACAGAGGCCTGTTGTATAGAGGGAATGAATTGTGTAGCAGTGCCTTTCCTGATGTGGAGTAGCTGGGTTCATTCTAGGAACAATAAGCCAGTCTTTCTAAGAGTAGTTGAACTGCATTAAAAACAGCTCCTTCTCTGAAGTCTTCTCATGGTGCTGGTGGCTGTTTTTTATTTCAGTTCTGAGAAATCATAGAGCTCTCCAGACCCAAACCATGTCCTACTTAGCCTTTGGTTGGCCCAAGGGTGGTAGGTAGATCCAGTGTCACAATGGCAAGGGCCACCAAGGGTTGAACACCCAACTTTTTAGAGGTATGCTTTTGCCAACTCTTAGAGCAACATTTGAAGGCGGATGCGATTTTCACTTTATAATGAGAGGAAGCTGAGGTTTTGAAAAGTTGAATAATTTGTCCACAATCATACAGCTGCAGAGTTCAGCTCTCAGATTCTTCAGCTTCCGTTCCATTTATTTCTTTTTTTCCAGCACAGGTTTTTCCTTGTTCATGGAAGGTCAGTTGGCTGTCTTGGGAGAAAGTCTGCTCCCAGCATCGTGGCGTCTAAAGATGCCTCCTTGCTAGTCAGGAAGGATGTGAAGTTTGCAAGCTTCCCACTAGGGTTTCCATGAAGGTTAGGTCAGGTGACCTACAGTCTCTTTTAGATTTGAGTCTCTGATTTGAAATCTACCCTTGGACAGTCCAGGTCACTGAAGGCATGATATAAACCTTTTTTTCTTTTTAATTTTTTTTATTGTGATTAAAATATATGTAACATAAAATAGGCCATTTTAACCATTTTTTAAGAATACCAGTCAGGGCATTACTTACATTCACACTGTTGTGCAACCATCATCAGAGTCAGCTTCCAAATCTTTTCCATCACTCCAAACAGAAACCCTGTAACCATTAAGCCATAAATCCCCTTCTTCCCTCTCCCTCAGTCCCTGGTAATTTATAATCTACTTTCAGTCGCTACAAATTTGCCTATTCTAGATATTTCATGTAAGTGGAATCATATAATATCTGTCCTTCTATGATTTATTCACTTAGCATAATGTGTTCAAGATTCATTCATGTTTTAGGATGTATCAGAATGTTACTCTTTTTTAATTGGTGAATTATATTTCATTGTATGTATATACTACATTTTGTTTGTCCTCTCATCTGTTGATAGAACTTGAGTTGTTTCCACTTTTTGACTATTGTGAATAATGCTGCAGTGTATATTGGTTTGCAAATTTCTGTTTGAGTCTCTGCTCAATTCTTTTGGGTATGTACCTAGGACTAGAATTGCTGGGTTGTGTGGTAATTCTTTGTTTAGCTTTTTGAGGATTCGTTGAACTTTCGCAGGGTGGCTGTACCATTTGCACCCCCAGTGGCAGTGTACAAGGGTTTCAGTTTCTCCATATCTTTGCAAACACTTGCTGTTTTCCGTTATTTTATTTTTAAAGTTATAACCATTCTAATAGTTGTGAAACAGTATCTCACTGTGGTTTTGATTTGTTTTTTCGTGATGACTAAGGTGTTATCTTTTTTGGGTAAATGTCTATTCAAGTCCTTTGCTCATTATTAGATTGCATTGCTTGTCTTTTTGTTGTTGAGTTAGTTTTAGGGGTTCTTATATATTCTGGATATTAAACTCTTACCAGATAATGTGATACGCAAATATTTTCTCCCATTCGTTTTGTAGGTTGTCTTTACATTTCTTGATCATGTTCTTTGATGCACAAAAGTTTTGACTTTTGATGAAGTCCAATTAATCTGTTTCTTTTGCTTCTTATGCTTTTGGTGTCATAGCTAAGAATCCATTACCAATCTGAGGTCATGAAAATTTAGTCCTATGTTTACTTATTACGTTTTATGGTTTTAGCTCTTACATTTAGGTCGTTGATTCATTTGGGTTAGTTTTTTTTACATGGTGTGAGGTAGGGATCCAACTTCATTGTTTGCATATGGATATCCAGTTGTCCCAGCACCATTTGTTGAAGACTGATATAAACATTTTAATTACTTATTTTCTGTATCACCCACTGGCATTTATATTTTGCTTTAGGTATTTGATTTCATTGCCTATCCTCCTTCATCCTTACCCCTTCATCCTCCCCCCCTACCCGTTTTCTTCCTTTGAAACAGAATACATGGATATTTTGTGTGTGTTATAGCTTTGCTGCTTGACATAGGAGAGACACTTAATAAATGTGAGTTCCCTTTTTTTCCTTTTAATTTTGTGTAGTTACTTTTAAGTGGTTTGTGTTTCAAAACAGATTGTGAGGACCTTCACGGTAGGGTGTATATTATATTTCTTTGTTTCCCCATTTCCAACCCTCTCTTGTCCCCACCCCATCATAGTGCCCAGTGTAGTACCATGCAAGTGATGTCCTTACCTTTTATTGATTGAATTATAAAGCTAAATATAGATCTTTGTGGTTACATTTGGATGATTGGAGAGAATTCTCAGAAGATCAATAATCAGTATATTATAAAGTTCTTGAGGATTTTAAATGCAACCTAACTGAAGTTTACCCAAATATTTTTAGTCACATACAAAAAGATCCCAAAGGCATTTGAAATACCTAGACGCTGTATCAATCTTTACATTTGGGAAAATAACTTAAAAGGACATGCATTTAAAATATCCATGTATCCTGTTTCAAGGGAAGAAAACAGGGTGGGCAGGTGGTAAGGATGAAGGAGGGTAGGCAGGGTTCGTTTCATGGATGGCTGGAAAAAAAAATTTTTTTTTTTTTAAAGATTTTATTTATTTATTTGACAGAGAGGCAGCGAGAGAGGGAACACAAGCAGGGGAAGTGGGAGAGGAAGAAGCAGGCTTCCCACTGAGCAGGGAGCCTGATGTGGGGCTTGATCCCAGGACCCTGGGATCATGACCTGAGCCGAAGGCAGACACTTAATGACTGAGCCACCCAGGCGCCTCAAGAAAATTTTTAACTTGTTATTTAAGTTTATGATAGTTTTGTATTGGGAATTTTACTCATCGTAGGGGTGATTTTTATATATTTAGTTCTGTAGTTTTAGCTTTTATATTTAGATTGTTGATCCATTTTGGTTTGCATTGACAAATGCTTTTAGTTTAAAAAATTATTTAAAGTTTGTGCAATGGTGTATATTACTTTTCTAACAAAAATATTAAATATCATTAAAACATTCTTTTTCTTAGAAATTCCGAAAGTTAACTAGTGAAGACGTGTCTGAACATTCTCTCTGGGTATATATTATCAGATTTCCCCCCATCACACTCTTTAGTGCTCAGTAGGGTCTAATTTTACTTGTCCTAAGTGATCAGACCTCCCTTAGGAGTTCATTTTGTAATCTACCATCCAGATGTCAGCAAAGGGAAGGCCCAGTTTGGAGACAGGCCTTTGGTGTTTTTATTTCCACTAGGTTTTGACTCGTAAATAGGTATTTCTTAGTATGTTGTTATATAAACACTTTCATCATATGAGATACTGGGTATTCTTCCACTGTTTATTTCAGCAGTTCCTTATTATTAATATTGAAAACAATAAAAGTAATTATTTTATTCTTTTATTTTCTAGTTTCAAGCAACATAACAACATCAGAGAGGTCAGAGCAAATCCAGTATTTGACATGCTTTCAGGATAATTTCAACCAACGAAGTGATTCAAGAGCTTGAACTCCCTTAGTTGGAATAATGGTTTATTCCAGGGAGAGTAGGAGGAAGTGATGCAGACTGTTTTCTTTCGCTACCTCTGGCCCTATTTATGGAGAAGTTGGCCTGGTATGAGTATGAATCTTTAGCCATATATCTGTATACACAAAGATGGAGCCAACTTCTTTGTAAATAAGCCCAGAGGTAGTATATAGCTGTATCTATACACACAAAATTTGATTCAGGAAGTGTTCTTGTCATGTAATATATCACCCTTCAGACATGGGATCCCATGCTGGGGGTGGGGCAGGTAGTTCTTTAAAAAGAAATGCTCTCAGTGTCCCGTTGGCCTCTGTGCAGCTTATTTGGACTCATGGGTACGGTAGTTTAGCTTGATCCTGATTGTGTTTACCTATTGGTAGAGAATGGCATGCCACAGAGATCTCCTATGGCCTATGTCTGCACTTTTTTTTTTTTTTTTAAAGATTTTATTTATTTGACAGAGAAAGACACAGCGAGAGACGGAACACAAGCAGAGGGAGAGGGAGAAGCAGGGGCTCGATCCCAGGACCCTGGGATCATGGCCAGACTGAAGGCAGATGCTTAACAACTGAGCCACCCAGCTTCCCCCTATGTCTGCGTTTTTAAAGTGAACATGATGGGAAAAGCTTTCCATTCTCATGCCTTTTCCAACTTGGAGGAGGTTTCTGAAATTGCCAAAGGAACATTTGTTTGGACAAAGTAACAGTATTTAGCCTAATTGTATAGTAATGAGTTTACAGAATCATGAAAGGATGACAGCTGGGGAAGGTAAAGAACATCTTATAATCACTTGATTGCTAGACCTCCTTTAGGGTGGGGTAGGGTGAATAGAGGGGATGCAAAAATGGTATAGGTAGGTGTTCATGAAAAATGGGCCTAAAAACCAGAGCCTTTGTGAAAACTGCCAAGAGAGTTATTGTAGGGTATATCCTGGATAAAGAATGTTGAAACTGCCTTGATCAGAATCTTCACTCAACACACTTAACTTGTGCCACAGAAGAGAGAGGGGCTCTCAGGCCTGTTTCCAAAGAGCTCCACCGCTAAGAGGGAAGTCAGACAGGCAAGAAGACAGTTAAGATTCCTGAGTAAAGTGTGTTACTGTGGGAAGACTGAAGAGGGAAGGGCTCCTAATCTGGGGGTAGGGAAGAGAGGTGTCTTACCCTGTTTTGACCTGAGGTATGTAAGGCCTTGAACCAGGTATGCATGCCTGGTTCAGTACTCTGGGGCCCCTTTGTTGCTTTCCATTTATGAGAGAGCTCTGTCGGCTGGGGATCTAGCTTATGACCATGGGGCAAAGAGCTTGACTCTTGGCTGTATTAATACCGTGGTCTAATTTTGTGAAGAGGCCACAGACAAGAGCCCAGAAAGCACCCTTGCTGAGAGAAGGCTGTTTGAAACTAGCATCTTGCAGAGAGCCTTAGTCTTGATAGAAACAGGACTATTTTCAGATCTTTACTTGAATCATCAACTGATCAGTGATTCAGTTTTGGAATTTTGGGGGCGGGGGTTAGACATTGTTCTTTTGGGAAACTGTTTGCTTTTGAGATTGCTCCTGGAGAGTGATGGCATTATTAAAAAATTTGTTATTTTTATTGTGGTCACAAGCTTATTGCATGCATCGTTGGTTGTAAATTTTTTTTTTTTAAGATGCCTAGGGGATAGTCTGTGTCGCCCCCACTTTTTTTCTTTAAGATTTTGTTTTTAAGTAAGCTCTATACACAATGTGGAGCTTGAACTCAAAACCCGGAGTTCAGGAGTCACACACAACTCTAGAGATTAAGCCAGCCAGGTGCCCCAGTACCTTTTTTTATTATGAGCAAGTTTAAATCTGTTGTAGCTGTGTATGAAGATTCTTTTCATTCTTGTTTAACTTACCTAGAAAGGAGAAATAGAACTGCAAGTTAAATGCATTAATTTTTAAAATATATTAATTTTTTGAGCTGATATTACATACACGTGATTTAAAATTTAAGTTTTCCTCCTCTCCTGTCTGCCATTCACCCAGTTCCCTTCCCTAGAAACACCAGTGTTATTAATTGTATATGTGAAAAAGATGCAGAGAGAGAGAGAGAGACATACCTCCCTTCCCCCTTTTTTGTACAAACTACTACAGATTATTCTGTTTGTTTCTTTCTCTCTCTCTCTTTCGTTCTTTTGTTCTTTCACTTTATGCATCTTGGAAATCATTCTATGTCAGTATGTTAAAGAGTTCCTCATCGGGGCACCTGGGTGGCTCAGTCCGTTAAGCATCTGCGTTTGGCCCAGGTCATGATCCCAGGGTCCTGGGATCTAGTCTCGCATCTTGCTCCCTGCTCAGTGGGGAGTCTGCTTCCCCCTCTCCCTCTGCTCCTCCCCCCTGCTCTCTCTCTTATGCTCTCTCACTCACTCACTCTCTCAAATAAATAAAATCTTTTTAAAAAAATATTTATCAGAGAGAGAGAGTACAAGCAGGAGGAGCAGCAGGGAGAGGGAGAAGCAGGCTGTCCATTGAGCAGAGTGTCCAACATGGGGCTTGGTCCCAGGACCCTGGGATCATGACCTGAACCGAAGGCAGATGCTTAACTGACTGAGCCACCCAGGTGCCCCATAAATAAAATCTTAAAAAAAGAAGACTTCCTCATTGTTGTGGGCTTTTGTTTTTGTTTTGTGTTTTTGCTCTGAGATTAAGAGCCACACAGGCATCCCTTCTCGTTGTGTGTTTTTTTTTTTTTCCTAAATGAAGAGTATGCCATTGTGTGGCATACCATAATTTACCTGGCTCTCTATTGAGGAACATTTAGTTTTTTCTATTCTTTTGCTTTTATAAATAATGCTAGAAACAATAATCCTATAATAATTTATTTTGCGTACATATGAATAAATTCCCATAAGTTGGCATTTTGGGTTGAAAGTTATGTACCTTTAAAATTTTGAGAGCTATTGCCAAATCATCCATCGTAGAGGTTTTTTTTTTCTTTTTTTAAAGATTTTTATTTATTGGAGAGAGAGAGAGTGAGCAGGGGGAGGAGCAGAGGGAGAGGGACAAGCAGACTGTGCTGAGTGTGGAACCTGTGGGGCTCGATTCCATGACCCTGAGATCACGACCTGAGCCGAAATCAAGAGTCAGAGGCTTAACTGACTAAGCCACCCAGGTGCCCCCATCTTAGAGGTTTTAACAAAACCTAGCCTACGATATGAGAATCCTGTAGTTAATACACTTTAAAATATAATTTTATAAAAGTATATGACTGTTCCGTCATAGATCATTTTTCAGTTAAAATGTGGCTATGCTTCAGTGATAAAAAACCAATCAAGCATTTGTCCTCTCATTACTTGTTTGTTTTTCTGCTTTTGACGTTACAGAGATTCCCTGGCTGGATGTGAGGTTCAGAAATAAGCTTTGCTTCCTTGTATGTCACCAAGGCTGCCTTTTAGAGATGGGCAATTTGCTGAATAAGTGGCTCTTTTTATAGTTTTCAATTTTTTTAAAGCTCTATGTGGGGCTTGAACGCATGACCCTTAGATCAAGAGTCACACCCCCTGATTCAGCCAGGCCACCCTGTAGTTTTTAATTCTTGTAGTAACTGGTGATGCCTGTGGTTTCATGATTACGATTAAATTTGACTTTACAAACAACTTTCTGGTATTTATTGTATGTAATTTGGTTTAACTAGAAAGAATATTATCATACTTTCAGTGTTTTAAAATTTATATTTCCTTAGACTAGATAATATGTACATGGTCAAAAAACTTAAAAGGTACACAAGGCTAGAGAGTGAAATGTCAGTCTTCCTCCACCTTTTCTCTGCATTTTCCCACATCCATTCCCAGAGGCAGCCACTGTTTCTGGTTTCTTACATGGTTTTCTAGATATTCTATGCATATATAAGCCTTTATATGTATGTATAGGTTGCAGCATTGTTTTGTTAGTACCACTGTTACTTTTTTTAGATACCATTGTATTTTCAACATGTACTTTTAAAATTCTGTAAGTAGTGCATATTTGTTTTGGAAAATATAGTGTAAATGTTTTGGTGTGCTGTTTCCGTCCATACTTTTTCTGTGCATGCAGGATGTAAGTGACTTCTTTGTATTTTATAAACAATATGACGTCATAAACATGCCATTTTCTAGCTTGCTTTAATTTTTTTTTTTTTTTAATAAACTCTGTACCCAACATGGGTTTAAAGTTATGACCCTGAGATCAAGAGTTGCATACTTTAACGCCTGAGCCAGCCAGGCTCCCCTCCAGCTTGCTGTTTTCACTAAACTGACCATAGGTATTTTTCCAGGCCATGAAAAACATATTTTTACTACAGAGTGACTGCATGGTATGTTGTTTAGATGTACGGTGATTTCTTTCCCATTTCTTTGTTCTTGAACATTTGGGGTTATTTTCATTTAAAAAGTTTTTCACGGGGGCACCTGGCTGGCTCAGTTGGTGGAGCATGCGACTCTTGATCTTGGTGTTGTGAGTTTGGCTGGTTGTAGAGATTACGTAAAGATAAAATCTTTAAAAAAAAATAAAATTTTTTATGAACAGCCACAATGGACAGCTTTATATATACATTTCAGTGTACTTGACAAATTATTTCCCTACATGAATTCTTAGATTTGTACTTGTGGGATCAGAACATACAAAGGTTATTGATAGATGTTTCCAAATTGCCCTGGATAGTTATGAATTTTATTCTTGTCCGTGTATTAAATCACGTTTGATTATATCCAATTACATTCTCAACTGATATTTTTGTTTAAATGGAGGACTAGAGTGAGGGTTACATCTTTTGATATTTTAAAGAAAGCTGTGTTAGTATAGGTAGGAATAAGTCATGTTGGGAAAATACAGAGGCAGTAACAACTCAGTTTGGAAACTGAGCGTCTGTGGGTACGATTCAGTATATACTAACATGGGTAAGGCATAGATCTCTTTTTGTGTTTTCTTGTGGAATTTTTTTCCTAAATCCATAAAATATGAATGTAAAAATGTCATCTTAATAATAGCAGTGTTCTGTTATAATTGATCTGAGAAATAGAATTCTCCCTAGCTTTATGTGTAAGCTTAGTAGAGACTTAAAGTCTGTATGCTTGAAATATGGTTTCAGCGGGGCGGGTAGGAAGCAGTATGGAAGACTTTTCAGTAGCGTTTGTCATTGCTTGGCTGATGTTCCAAATTATCTTTCTTGTGCCACTTCACTTTATTGCATTAGAAAGATTTGAGGCTAAAGCTAATACCATCTGATTGTCAATCACTAAATGTATCTCTCAAGCCCTCTCATCATTTCTCTGTCTTCAGCAAACGCAGGACTCCTTTTCATTGAAGGCTCTGTGACTATGTGGGATTTCCCAGTTGGTCAGATTCTGTCTTCAGTGTGAATCTTGCTGGAGCCAGGAATGGAAGCAAGGGAAATGACTGGGAGGGTGAGAGTAAGCAAAGCATGTGTTTTCATGCCAGCACACGAGTAAGAGTTTTGCCCAGTGGTGCCCTTATATCTGTTTCATTGGTGCCCTTATATTTGTTTCATTGGTGCAGTCTTTCCCTGTTTATTAGAGAGTCATCAAAAAAGTAGATAGTCTTACAGGAAAGCACCTTGATAAACGGTGTTAGAATAGATTGCTCACTCGTCTTTCTTTCTCCAGTGAACCTGGAGCTTGTTGAAGGCAGTGCCTGGGAGATTGGCTGGCACAATAGGTATTTAGTGAACTTAGGGACCGAGTACCAAGAGTCTGTTCGCATCATGTGTATCTTTTCACTTTTTTTCTTCTTTAATTTTGGAATAATTATAGATTCACAAGAAGTTGCAAAAATAGTAGAGTTTCTATATTCTTTATCTGGTGTCCCCCAGTTCCCCTTTTTTCTCTGTCTCTTTTTTGTTTTTATGATCATGCCGTCAGCTTGTCATCAGCATCTGTGGGAAATACTAAACCCCCGAACTAAAGATTGCTGATTACTCTCCTAGAGTTACTTGCGGGAATGCATATGGTTCTTCCTCTTCATTGTTCTTGATGAAGCACTTGCTTACTGTGTGGTGCTGTGCCAGGTTTTAGTTGCTTCTCTCGATTCAGCCTCTTCTCTTATTTTGGTAATATTAAGTATGGTGGATACATCCTTCCTTTGTGGAACTTCTTCCTAAGTTATATATACATGTCTAAAGTACTCAGAGACCCGTGTGTGTTGGTGAGAAGGAGTAGCTGTGACTTGGTGGAAATAGTCCTGGATTTGGAGTTAGATGCTCAGGTTCAAATCCTGTTTCTGTTTCATACTTGCTGGGTGACCCTGGAAGTTACTTTGCTTCTGAATCTGTTAACTTTTCTGTAAAACAGTATGAGAGTAACAGTCATATAGAGAAGTTTTGTGGGTGGATAAAGAAAAGTAGCATTTGTATAATTACTTAGTGAATCGGAAAGTGTGGTTTCAAATGCAAAGCTACCTTGCTTATTCTAAATTGCTGAAATGAAAGCTGAAGTTTAAACTACTGCTACATTACTTCTTTATAGTTTGCTTCCTGCAGTAACAGGAGAAACTCCCTGTTTCTGTACCCCAAGCCTTTTTACACCTTCTGTCTTCACATTGACTAACCAGTACTTAATAGGGTTTTCTTTTTTCAACTGGGTGTAACCCGGCTCCCTTGAGAAATTTGGGATGGACTTGTCAGCTGTCATGCTATCAAATGACATATCAAATGCTTGCCTCTCTTCTTATTCACCTAAGTCTGGGGATTTCATGTTTCAGAAAGCTCTTTAAAAAATCTCTCATGCAAGTATCTTTTTGGCTTACCTTTTTCACAGGTTTTGCTCTTAGAAACCAACTCTTAATATGGTACCAGAACTGAGATTTATATTTTTAAAGAGGAGACCTGATTTTTTAAATATGTAAATATGGGATATGTAAGCAGTATAAAGAGTAGGAGATACCATGAAAAATTCAAGATTTAGATAATGGAGAATTTTTTTCTTTTTCTTTTTTTTTAATTAATTAATTAATTAATTAATTTAACAGAGACAGCCAGCGAGAGAGGGAACACAAGCAGGGGGAGTGGGAGAGGAAGAAGCAGGCTCCTAGCGGAGGAGCCCGATGTGGGACTCGATCCCAGAACGCGAGGATCACGCCCTGAGCCGAAGGCAGACGCTTAACCGCTGTGCCACCCAGGCGCCCCTGGAGAATTTTTTTCTTAAACGTGATCTAGGTGCAGACAGATTCTTAAATTATTAAGGGACAGACATATGTAGAATAAGGCACCCAGTAGCAGTAGAACACACATTGTTCTCAAGTGCACGTGGAACATTCTCCAGGATAGATCATATATTATGCCGTAAAACAAGACTCAAATTTAAAAGGTTGGAAATCATACAAAGTATGTTCTCTTACTGATCACAGTAGAATGAAGTTAGATATCAATAATAGAGAGAAATTGGGAAATTCACAAATATATGGAAATTAAACTACACACTCCTAAATCATTAGTGAGTAAAACAGGAAATTACAAAGAAAATTATAAAATATTCTGAGATGGTCGAAAATGAAAACAACACCATCCCATGGTGGCAGTGGTTGCACAACAGTGTGAATGTATTTAATACCACTGCATTGTACATTTAAAAGTGGTAAAAATGGTAAATCTTATGTATGACTTACCACAATTAAAAAAAAAAAACCTCATTCATTAGTCAACAATGTTTATTGAGCACCTACTATACTCCATGCCAAAAATAAAACAACATACCATAACTTAGGAAATGCAGTGAAAGCAGTGCTCAGAAGGAAATTTATAGCTTTAAATACTTTAATTAAAGAAGGATCTTAAATCAATAACCTAAACTTCTATCTTAAGAAATTAGTATGAGAACATAAAGAACCAAAAGCAAGCAGAAGAAAAAAAAATAAAGACTAGTTTAGAAATAAATGATAGAGAAAAATAGCAGTGAAAATCAACAGACCAAAAATTGGAAAGATACTGACCAAGAGAAACAGAGACAAGACTCAAATTAATGAAATCAAATGAAAGAGAGGACATCACTACTGTCCTTACAGAAATAAAAAAAAAGATAAAGGAATACTAGGAACAATTATATGCCAACAAATTAAATAACTTAGATGAAATTACCCATTTCTAGAAAGGCTCTACTGCGACTGGCTCAAGAAAAAAATACACAGTCTGAATATATCAATAATAAGGGAAGAGGTTGAGCTAACAATCAAAAAACCTCCCACAAAAAGAGCCCATGCTCAGATGACTTCACGTTTGGTGATTCTACCATATCTACCAAATGCAGAGTCTTCAGAGACTCTTTCAAGATAAAGAGGAGGATGAAATGCTTTGAGCATGTTATTCCTGTGTTACAAAAGCCATATGAAGGCATCACAAGAAAATTACAGACCAGTCTTTTATGAATATAGATGTAAAAAATCAACAAAATAGTAGCAAACTGAATCCAGCACTATACTGGAAGGATTATACGCTATGACCAAGTAGGATTTATATCAGAAATACAAGGTTGGTCTAATATCTGAAAATAAATGTAATACACCATATTAATAGAATAAATGATAAAAACCACATTATCATCTCAAAAGCTGAAGGAAAAGCATTTGACAAAATCCACCTTTTTATGATAAAAACTCTGAACAAACTAGAAATAGAGGAGCACTTCCTTAATGTGATAAAGGCCAAATCCCTACGGCTGATGTCATAGTTAATGATAAAAGATAGAATGCATTCTCCCCAAGATCAGGAACAAGACAAGGATGTCCTTTTATGCCCCTTCTATTCAACATTGTACTGGAGGTTCTAACCAGGGCAGTTAGGCAAGAAAAAGAAATAAAATGCATCCAAATTGGAAAAGAAGTAAAACCATAATTGCAGATGACACGCTCTTGTATATAGAACATCCTATTAGAACTGATGAAGGAGTTCAGCAGGGTTGAAGGATATAAAATCAATAAACAAAAATCAGTTGTATTCCTGTATACTTGCAATGAATAGTTCAAAAATGAAACTTAAAACAATCCCATTCACAATAGCTACGAAAAGAGTAAAAATACTTCGGATAAAGTTAACAAAAGAAGTATAAATCTTACACTTTGAAAACTATAAAGCATCATTGAAAGAAATTAAAGATCTAAGTAAATGAAAAGACATGTTATGTTCATGGATCAGATTACCTAATATTGTTAAAGATGGCAGTACTTCCCAAGTTGATCTACAGATTTGATATATTCACTGTTAAAATCCTAGTTGCCTGTTTTGTAGGAATTGATAGGCTGCTCTTAAAATTCATATGGAAATACAAGGGACCCAGAATAGCCAAAACAATCTTGAAAAAGAACAAGGTTGGAGGACTTTCATAACTTACTGTAAAGCTATAGTAATCACAACAGTCTGGTACTGATATAAGAATAGACATATACATCAGTGGAATAGAACGTTAAGTCCAGAAATGAAACCTTACATTTATAGTCAATTGATTCTCAACAAGGATGTTAAGACAATTCAATGGGGAAAGAATGGTCTGGTCTTTTCTTTCCTTCCTTCCTTCCTTCCTTTCTTCCTTTCTTCCTTTCTTCCTTTCAGATTTATTTATGAGAGAGAGTGCCCACACAGTGGGAGGGCAGAGAGGGAGAATCCTTAAGCAGATTCCCCACTGAGTGTGGAGCCCCATGCAGAACTCAGTCTCACCACCCATGAGATCACAACCTGAGCCGAAACCAAGAGTCCATCGCTCAGCCAACTGAGCCAACCAGGCACCCCTGAAAGAATGGTCTTTTCAACAAATGGCACTGGGACAAGTGGATATCCACATGCAAAAGGATGAATTTGGACTCTTTTCTCATTTGTACATACAAATGAATTCAGAATTAATCATAAGCCTAAATGTAAGATCTGAAACTGTAAAAAACTCTTAGTAGAAAACAGGTGTAAATCTTTATGACCTTGGATTAGGCAATATTTTCTTTTCTTTTTCATTGTGGTAAAATAGGCAATGATTCCTTTGGTATAATACCTAAAATACAAGCAACAAAAGAAAAAACGTAAAATGGACTTCATCAAAATCGAGAACTTTATGTTTCAAATGACACCATCAAGAAAGTGAAAGCATACTCTACAGAATGAGAGAAAATACTTGGAAATCATATATCTAATAAAGGACTTCTATCCAGAACATATAAAAACTCTTACAGTCAATAGTAAAAAGACAAATAACCCAATTAAAAAATAAACAAAGGATTTCGAACATTTCTCTAAAGAAGATGTTCAAATGGCCACACCCATGAAGAGAAGCTCAATATCCTTAGTCATTAGCGAAATGCAAATCAAAACCACAATGAGATGCCATTCCACACCCACTAAAATGGCTGTAATAAATAGACAGTAAGCGTTCCTGAAAATGTAGGGAAATTGGAACCCTCATGGATTGCTTGTAGGAATGTAAAATGGTGTAGCCATTTAGAAAAATAGTTTGGTAGTTCTTCCAAGAGTTAAACATAGTTAACATATCCTATATTCTAGTTAACACCTATTTGTGTATTGAAGAAAATTAAAACCATATCCACACAAAACTTGTTAAGGAATGTTCATAGTAACATTATTTATTATATCCAAAAAGTAGAAATGATCCAAATATCCATCAATAGGTAAGTGTATGAACAAATATGGTATATCTGTACCATGGAGTATTATTCAGCCATAAAAAGGAATGAAGTACTGATACATGCTGTAACATGGATAAGCCTTGAAAATAGTATGCTGAGTGAAAGAAGCCAGACACAAAAGGTCACATGTTTTATGACTCCACTTACGTGAAATGTCCAGAATAGGCAAATCCATTTGGTCAGAAGTAGATTATTGATTTTCCTGGGCTTAGGGGGGGGAGGGCTTTGGGGAGTGACTGCTAAAGGATATGAGATTTTATTTTGAGTTAATAAAAATGTTCGTAAATAGTGGTGATGGTTGCACAACCTTGGGAATGTAATAAAAACTATTGAATTATACCCACTTTAAGAGGGTGAACTTAATGGTATGTGAATTATATCTCAGTAAAGCTGTTACTAAAAAAATCGTGTAAGGAGTTTAGTGATCTGTTTTTCATTAGTATAGTAAACAAGTAAAAAAGAGATACTGTTTGATCAGGACTGTGAAAGGATAATGAAGCTCTGAAAAATACTATAGAAGTCAAGTGTTGCTAGATTGAGTAGAAATTTACATCCCTTCTTTCTAGATGAGCCAATTTAGTCACATTCTGTCTCTAATGAGGCTCCTCTCCCCAGTAAGCTGGTTCTCTACTGAGGTCTCTTGTCTCCATGTAAGATCCTTCCTTGGGAAGTTGCAGTCTCTATTATGATTCTCTCCTCCCCAGGGTAACTGTGTTGATGAGGTAACACTTTGGTATACTAATGCTGACAGCAGTCTTATGTATATGTTAAATATTTTGCATTGGGAGAAGAAGAGTCAGCAGTGAATAGTGAGATGTTTTCAGTTAGTTTTGGTCTTACAGTTCTTGGATGAATAAAATTGGGTGTTATTAAATAACTGCTCTGTTTTGAGACTTTTAAAAGCTTTATCTCTTCTTTTGCAAAAATATAAAAAGTAGAAGAAACTTGTAAGCAGTAGGACAGAAACTATCATAAACCTATTACTCAGAGGCCACAGTTTATTTTTTTATTTTTTAAAAGATTTTATTTATTTGACAGAGAGAGAGAGAGAGAGAGAGTGCAAGCAGGGGGAGTGGCAGGTAGAGGGAGAAGCAGGCTGCCACTGAGCAAGGAGCCCAGCCAAAGGCAGCTGCTCAACTGACTGAGCCACCCAGGCACCCTTAGAGGCCACACTTTAGTACTTTACATACTCTGTTTTTTTTTTCTATACTTCTTTCCACATGTAGGCTATGTCATATTATATATATGTATAATTTAATATAATTTCACGTCCTAATTTGTTTAGTTAATGAACAGTTCTATTACGGTATTTCATATTTTTTTCTACCAAGAGGACTTAAGCCTTACAATACTTAAAAAAAAAATTACGGACAGGGGTGCCTGGGTGGCTCAGTCGGTTAGGCGTCCAACTCTTGGTTTTGGCTCAGGTCGTGATCTCAGGGTCGTGAGATTAAGCACGCTCCGGGCTCAGCACAGAGTCTATTTCCCCTCTCCCTCCTCCCTTGCCCCCCACCCCACGCACACACTTTCTCTGTCTCTCTAAAATAAATAAATAAATCTTAAAAAAAAAATTACAGACAGGGCACCTGAGTGGCTCAGTCATTTAAGCGTCTGACTTCGGCTGGGGTCATGATCTCAGGGTCCTGGGATCAAGCCCCACATTGGGCTCCCTGCTCAGTGGGGAGTCTGCTTGTCCCTTTCTCTCTATTCCTCTCCCTACTTGTGCTCTCTCTCTCTCTCAAATAAATAAATAAAATATTAAAAAATATAGGGGGCGCCTGGATGGTGCAGTCGTTAAGCATCTGCCTTCGGCTCAGGGCGTGATCCCGGCGTTCTGGGATCGAGCCCCACATCAGGCTTCTCCACTGGGAGCCTGCTTCTTCCTTTCCCACTCGCCCTGCTTGTGTTCCGTCTCTCGCTGATTGTCTCTCTGTCAAATAAATAAATAAAATCTTAAAAAAAAAAGAAAACTTTAAAAAAATAAAAAATAAAAAACATAAAGTAAAAATTGAAAAAAATTACAGACAATGTTAAACACATACAGAAGTAAAGAGAATGGTGTAACAACCCTCACGTGCTTATCACCGAATTTTGGCAGTTCTCATTGCATATCCATCTTGTTGATTCTTTGAGGAAGTTTTGAGGAGCAGAATAAAAGTAGAAGCAATTTTTATTATTTTAAACCTGTCCCCACAGAAGCAAAAACAAAATTAAAGCTATCTACTACTTTTACAGATCACAGAGAAAACAGTATTTTATTTTAAATATTTTTGATATTTTAATATTTTAATATTTTAATCTGAAAGAGTAAAAAAATTACTTCATTAAAATACTAGTGAAGGCAAGTATTAACTGTTATGAAGAAGTTATCTGGCATTGGTGTAGTATCTTCTATTATTTTCCTATATATATGTATAGTAATGTGGAGTTGCTGCATTGTTTTGTTTTTGTTTTTGTTTTGGCATTAATTTTTCATCACCAGCGTGTTGTTTTTCACCACCACATATTTTGTGGAATTGATTGGTGCACTACTTTCGTCTTCTTGTGAATTTCAGACTTTCTTGTTTTACACTTTATTGATAGGTGTACATTATATTCCATAATACTGAAAGGGAGATTTTCCTCCCTTAGGAGATGGTAGTGCCTGATTTTTGAATAGTACTTTACTATTTGTAATTATGAAGGTAACATATATTCATTATAGAAAATACTTAGAAAATATAGAAAAGTGCAACGAAAAATCTACAATCTTATCACCAGAAATTAAGCAATGTCAGTGAATTTTTTTTCTATTCATACGGACTGCCTTTTCAGTGGAATATGGTGAACCTTCCCCTTTTATTCCATTTTGAGCATTTGCATTATATGTTATGGCTGTATTTTGTCCTGACTTCACCATAGTTAATTATTATTCATAGTGGGGTGAGTGATTGAGATAAATAGGGAGATTAACTCTGATTTTTTTCCCCCTACCGCAGAATGTTATGGTCTTGTGATCACTTGAATAATTCCAGATTTTTATGATCTTTCCCAGGAAAATAATTGTAGGCCCACCCAAGTCTCCTGATTCTTCTGTTCATAGATGATTTGTGTAGGGCTCCCTGAATGAAGGCCTCCTGACTTTGGGGCTAGAAAATGATTATTGGGCATTGTCTGTGGCCAGTCTTTCTGTTCTTTGCCTAATGGTTATTTCCAGACTTTTCGAGGCTAAGAACTCTTTTTAGTGTCCAGCATCACAGGGCTCTACAGAAGTGGAATTTCTAGTATTTGTTAATTGAGAAAAATGATCAAACTAAAAGAATTCAGCATTACTTTTTATATTATCTTTGCCCTTACAAATTTATACCTGCTTGCACCCGAGTTTGAAAAATTGTGGATATGAAGACTTACTCAGTTCATGGGTAATGTTTGGTGTGCGTATGGAAGAATGCTCAGACATTCTTGTAGTAACTGTACACTCTTATCTCAAAGGTGGGGTTAGTGTTTACAGGTTGGGAGCCGGTGCTCTGGCCTTTCCAAATTGCTGGTTTTCCTCTCACCGTCTTCTGCATTTGTGCTTTGTCCATATGTATTTGCACATTCCTTTTACCTGGAATGTTTTTTACATTCTTCCTACCCTCCAATTACTCCTACTCCCCAAGAAGAAAATGAACTCAGTTAATGATTGCCAGTGACTTTTGATTTTCAGCTCAAACAAACTTCATTCTTTTAACAAATATTTCTCAGGTGCCTTGTGTGTTACAGGCATAGTTATAGGCGTTAGGTGAACGTAATAAACAAGATCCCCGCCTTCTAAGACTGACAGTCCTGTAGGAAAACAGACAGCAAATAGGTAAACGTGCGATAGAATTATAACTTGTCATAAGTGTTTTTGAGAGAAGGGAACAGGTTGCAGTGATGGGGGCCCTCCTGTGAGTGGTCTTTGAAGGACTTGTTGAGGAGGACCTTTAAGCTGAAGCCCTGAGGCCCACAGCCAGACTACTGTAGGGATATGGACAGTGTTTAAGGCAGCAGGAAGAGCAAGAGTGAGGCCCGTGTGTACCATGAGTTCAGAGATACCCTGGAGATAACAATTTGGAAGTCATCGGTTTAAAGGCAGTTTTTAAATTCATGGCAATGGATGCTGAGTGTTTTGGAGTGAGCAAGATTAGAAGATGAGAGGCATTGGTTTCAGCCCTGTAGCAGCTCTGGAAGTAGAGCAGAGATGGTTAGAGAAACTCAAGGAGGCGCAGCCAGAAAAGTAGCAGGAAGGCGTGATCATTTGTTTTGACGAAAGTGGGAAGTTTTTCAAGCAGCATGGAGTGGCCAGCTTTAGAATGCTGCGGAGAGCTGGAGTTAGCAAAGAAGAGAAGAGTATTGCTTGGATTTGCCAGCATGGAGGTCATCTGTGATAATGATGAGCTCCAGGGGAGCAGGGGCAGGTGAAGCCCGATCGCTGGGGCTGCAGGGTGAACAGGAAGCGCATCAGTGCACCTGATGTCCTGGGAGGGAGAAGGGTGCAGGCTGCAGAGCAGGGTACATGGGCCCTTGGGGAGAAGATGGGAAAGTCATTTTGGAGAGAAGGGCGGAGCACACTTACTAGAGAACGCGAGTTGGGATGCTGGGTTGGGATACTTTGTGAAGCTGGAGATTATCAGTGTAAAATGAAACCGGTTGGCCGCGTGCGCGTGTTCCTTCAGCATGATGGACTGTTTGCTGCATGCACGAGAAAACACCTGATTAAGTATGTCAGGTTCTTCCAAGGCTTGGTCTTAACTAGGCAACTAGTAGGAAGAGAAAGTTGAGGGTAGTTTCAAGCTCTTAACACCCCTGTGGAACTGAATCCAGACTAAAAGGAAGGCCAAACTGGGAAGGCGTTTTCAGGAATTGAGGAGGCTGGGGCCATGTGCTTGAGCGTAGGAGCTGGAAGGCAGTTGTGGTTGAAAAGCTGGATTGCAGAATATGTCCGGGAACTGAGAGACGAGGAGGGGTTGCTGATACCTGAGAGCAGACACCCGGAAGTTCAAGTTCGAGGTCTGAGGTGGCTGAAGAGAGAGGGCACTGAAGGACGCTGAGGCAGGGAGGAGGGAGACGGGGAGGCTGGAGGCCCAGCGCGCCTGAACCAGTGACTGCAGGCTGACGAATGGAAGCGGGGGCCGGCTGGGAGAGTGAGTGCTCTGTCTGCACGGTGGGAGCTGCCCTGCCCCAGCCCTGAAATTCCCACTTGGATTTCCTCAGGCCACGTTTTGTCTGCTTTCTCTGCCAGCTGCAGCACCTTCTACAAACATCCTGCTCAGGACTCCTGATCGTCTTGCAGCTGTTTGCGTTTCTGTGTCTTCCTTCTTCTGGGCAATGGGCTCCTCCTCGAGGGCCTGGACAGAGCCTTACGTTGCATGATTTCCGGTCGGTGGCACAGTACGTGCTGGTCACGTCACGGGCCCAGAGGAAATGTTCACTGAACGTGTGGGCTCAGAAGTGGGGGTGCTGAGGGGGAAGGGAGAGAAAGAACAGAAGGCACAGGTAGAGTGAGAATGGAGATTTACTGCGGGCAGGGCAAGGCAGAGTGTCTTTGTAAAATTTCAGACCACATTATAAAAATCATTACAGTGCAAAAACGGTTGCTTAATGATAGAAACACACTGCTTTTGACTTAATGTGAATAACTTCTGGTAATTTCTGGCTTCCAGAGTTGGCTTTTAAAGTATTATGACTGCTTTCTGCATATTTTCTAGGGAGATTTTTGATTTGTTATTCACTTTGTTGTGCTGCTAGTTCAAGTTGTCCTTCTTGGTACTATAATACGGAATATTATTTTATTAAAGCTTCCTAAGTACTTGTGATTTGATTTCTTGTTTCCTAATCCTCTACTTCTTGTGCCCCACATGCTATAGCTATTTACCATTTTCGTGTTTCAATTATTAAGTGCCTGTACTTTGGATTTTCAGTCTGGTAGTAGAGCGTTGTAGTATAGTGTTAAGAATAAAACAGTAAGGCTAGGCAGCTCTGGTTTTCAATTACTGCCTGACATTATTAGCTTTAAAACTCTGGGCAGTTTTACTCTGAGCCTTTCTGAGTTTCACTTCTTTATCTTTGGAATGGGAATACTGATGCCCACCGATGTCACAGGTATTTCATGGTCTCACCTTAGCGTGCTTCTTCCCTCAACCATTTACAAGTGTCTTCCTCCCTCATTTGTTTATGCTTTTTGCCCCCATTAAGTTTTGTCATTTCCCCTGTTAAGTGCACCCTATTACCTGATGGGCGCGTATAGTTTTAACTTGGTCATCCCAGGCCTTCTCGGTCATCCCTTCTCTGAGTTGCCACGGCACTTATACATGCCCCTTACCTGGCGGGTGCAACGTTCTACCTGTGAAACCTAACGTGCACCCTGTGTTTGTGTTGAATTATCACACCGACAAGCTTTTTGTGCATCTTGTTTTCTCCAAGTAAGTTGGAAGCATTTTCAAGTCAAGCCATAGATTATAGTTATTTCTGTTGTATCTTCTGTAGCGAGATGTGATCTATCATGAGTCAGTAAAAGTAATTGAGACTAGCCTGGTAATGGGTAACCAGAATACAAATGTATTCATCCCATCTGTTTATCCATTTATTCATTCTGCAAACGTCCATTGAAAGTATATGTGTTAGTTAGATCGAAAAACATGACCACAACATTTTGCAGCTCCTCCTATTAATTGGTAGAATCCATTTCCTCACATTTAATCTGGGCTGGCCTTGTGACTTGCTTTGACCGCAGAATGTAGCAGAAGTGATTTGCAAGTTCCGGATTCTAGGCCTTGACAGGCCTGGCACCTTCCCCCTTTGCTACCGTGGAATGCTCTAATCACTATACAGTGAATTGCAGGCTAGGTTATTGAATAGTTAGAGGTCATATGTGGCAAGAGGCCCAGCCAGCAGCCAGCATCAGTGTGTCAGACATGTGAGCGGTGGCATTGTGGACTCTTGAACCCAGGTGAAGCGGGCAGGTGACAACAGTGGCATGAATGATCCCAGATGAGATTTGTAGAAGAACCTTCTAGCTGGACCCAGCCAACACACAGATGTATGAGAAATATTAATTTGTTTTGAACTACTAGGTAAAAATGGTCCTACTTGTAACGTCTCTTATGGAGAAGTCTAAGAGCAGGGTTTATAGTTGGTTCTGTTCTCTCCCACCCTCCCTCCATCCTCCATTGTTAATACACCTCTATAGTTGGGTACCTAAGTGCCACACAATAAATATGGTAATTAAAGGGATAGAGATAGGAGCTTTTTCCTTCTTTCTTTTTTAAGATTTTATATACTTATTTGAGAGAGTACACAAGTGGCGGGGGGGCAGCAGAGGGAGAGGGAGAAGCGGGCTCGCCTGAGGCGGGACTTCATCCCAGGACTCGGAGATCATGACCAGAGCCAAAGGCAGAGGCTTAACCGACTGAGCCACCCAGGCACCCAGGAGCTAATTTTTAAAAATGTCCTGTGCAAACTCTTTTCATTTGTCATCTTATATAATGAATGTAGAGCCAAAATTCTCCCCAGCGCCACTCAGGAAATGGCAGAGTCAAGATTGGAGGCTGGCATTCTTAACTGTGTTGTTTTTTTCATTACCTCAGGCTCTCTAATTGAGTGTTTCTTCATTCTTGTTGAAGCTGGTATTTTTTAACTTCTTCCTGTTGGTTCCTAGCAGGAGTAGGGCTATTGTTCTGGTAACCGTTGCTCTGTTAATTTCTACTTTCCTGGGTACTGTAAAGGAGAATGACTGTAGGACCATTGTCTTGACCTCTTATTGTTTTTCCCCCATAGGTATCCACCAAGATGATGTGGCAGGAAAAGGTTGGGGGACTTGGACCCTAACTACTATACTGGGGGCAGGGAATGGTGGTTATGTTGAGGAATGGAAGGGCCCTTTGCAGTTGGGGAGGAGTTATAGAGGAGTTAGGACATTTTTTTCAGAAATACCTGGAATGTGTCCCTTTTCCAGGGCCTGATACAGTAACATCTGGTGGGCTCCATGGTTTTCATGGTGAGATCTTACTAAAAGAGAACACTTAGCCTTTTAAATTAAGAGGAAGAAAGGTACTTGGCTATTCTAAGGTACCTACCTTTCCTTTTATATCATTTTTATATTTCTCTTATTTTGGAAAATGTGTGCAAGTAGAACTTTCATTTTTTTAACTTAGAAATAGTGTTATATTCTGGGGGCGCTTGGGTGGTTCAGTCGGTTAAGAAATAGTGTTATATTCTGAGTAATTTTTTTTTCTTTTTATCGAAGTATAGTTGACACATAGTGTCGCATTAGTTTCAGGTGTACGACAGTGACTCCACAAGTATGTACATTATGCTGTGCTCACCACAAGTGTAGCTGCCGTCTCTCTACATACAGTGCTGTTGATTGTATTCCCTGTGCTGTAGGTTTCAACCCCGTGACTTATTCAGTCCAATATTCTGAGGAATTTATTTTTTTCTTTAGAGAGGGAGGGAAGGGGAGGCAGAGGGAGAGGGAGAGAGAGAATCCCCAGCCAACTCCCTGTTGAGCATGGAGCCTGATGTGAGGCTCAATCTCACCACCCCGAGATCATGACCTGAGCCAAAATGAAGAGTCAGACGCTTAACCGACTGAGCCACCCAGGTGCCCTCTGAGTAATTTCTAACATTAGTACTGCTGTCAAGGAGTCACTTGTGCGATGCCACTCTCCTGAATGATGATTTCAGAACTGATGTGAAGAGGTGCTGTGCTGGTTTCTTAAGCTCTCTCTGGGCCGAGGGCTGAGTCCTGTTTACTCTTGGGTCCCAGTGCCTTCCAGTAATGCCTTACACATAACAGACCTGGTTTTTGTTTGGTCCAGCCACAGGTAACCTCTGGGAACGCAGGTTCCAGGTTAACTTTAGACCCGTTTCCTTGTTGTGCTTTTCCCTGGTAGAGAGCCTGGGCAGGATGTGGGTGGAAGGAAGAAAATTTTACCTCCTCCTCCTGTTTGTTTATATTCTATTTTCTGCATTTTTTAATGTAACGTTTTTACAATTCTGTTGCTATATGAAATTTTGCTGGTATTGTTGTTTGTTTAGAAAATTCTTGGGGGTACAGGGAAAAGGATACATATTTATTTACTTGGATTGCTAAAAATATCTCTGAAAGGATACACAGGAAACTAGGGATGTTATTTGCTTTTAGGCAGGGAAACCAGGCGACTGGGGGGCAGGAGTGGGAGGGAGATTTTGCACTGTTGTATCTCGTGAATTGGGACCATGTGATTGATATTCCTTGAATACCTTTGAAAGCAGAGATGGAGAAAATGCTCAAGAGCATAGGAAAAAGGTACCCCAAAAATACAGTTTAGTAAAAATAAATATGAGAGGATTATCAGTTACTTTTTTTTTTTTTTAATTTAATTTAAGGAGAAAAGAGAGAACCCAGTCTGCTTAACGCCTAGGGGCTTCCAGTGTCTTTCATTCTGCGGGTTTTGTGCATAGGAATTTGTGACCTGCTTTTGAGTATGTTAAGCCTCTGTTGCATAGCTGCCTTCAAGAAGCATATACTTTTATTTGTTAGAAATCTTAGACAATTCTAATTGAAGGGGAGCTTTTTATATAATACATATTTTAAAAATTACAGTAGAGACTTGAATGAATGGGATCGCTCCTTTCCTAGCAGTGGAGACTTTGTTCTCTTGCCTCTTGCTTCCTACCTGAGCACGAAGTCTGACCTCCTTTCCCTGAATGAGAGCAGAACTAGGCCAGACTTATAATCACAAAGGTTTGAAAGCGGGGAAAGGAAACTAATTGGCCATGCGACCTTGGAAAATTACTTACCTCAGTTTCTTTATCTGTAAAATAGGGATTTCAATACCTACTTTATACAGTTGGTTGGAGAATTAAAGATAATGGATATAAATCATCTAGCATGGGACTTGATACCTCAAGTAAATGCTTAAAAGCTGTGTGATTATTATCATTATTGGTTAGTGTCTGTTGATTTTAGGCCCCTTGAAGGAGTAAAGGGTAGGAGATTCTTTTCACTGAGAATGAAAGATAGATGTTTAGGGGAAGGCGGAGTACATCTGTTATCTGTCAGTGTATAACCAAACACCACAAACTTAGTGGCTTAAAACAACAATGAAATATTATTTCTCATAATTCCATGGTTTGGCTGGGTAGTTTTTTTGCTCGTCTCTTTAGACTTCTTTGTGTAGCTGCAGTCAGATGATGACTGAAAGGGCTAAGTGGTCCCCGATGGACTCACTCACAAGTCCGGCAGTGCTGCTGGCTACTGGTTGGGGCGTGTTGGTTCTCTTCCACATGGCTTCTCGGGTTCCAGGTTCCAGAAGCTTCCTCACTGTGTGGCAGGCCCAGGGCGGCATTCTAAGAGGCCGAGCTGCAGTGCTTGCCTATCAAGTCTCTGCTTCCTTTTGCAGTTGCTGATTTTCCACTGGCCAAAGCAGGTCACAGGGCCAACCTCAGGTCACTGTGGGAGGGAGCTAAGCCCTCCTTGGTGGGGGAAAGAAACAAAGAATTTGTGGCCATTTTTAATCCACTACAAGCCCACCCTTGTTTGATGTGCTTCTTGGGCTAATAATGGGGCCAAGAAAGAAAAGATTCTGTTAGTTTATCCAGTTTTCCTATATCACTGATGCCTACTTTAGACCAGCATGGGAGCTGATTAAGGAACTGGGGCTATTTTGTTTGGACTAAAAATTGGAATGAAGGGTAATAGCTGCTTTTATGTATTTGAAGATCCTTCTTACGAAGGAGGGACCAGTTTCAGGGTATGGAAGTGACTGGAAAGCAGCTCTCTCCTCTGCTATGTGAGGTAGTGAGTCTTCTCAAATGCTGTCCTGCCCCCAGCCCCATGCATGTAGAAGACGGGTAATCGTGTGTCAGGGGCTTTTGAAGGAGGGTCTTTCTCATTGAATGACTCGACTTAAATGATTCCTGTTGGTGTCAGAAGTCTCTGATTCTGGAATTCAGGAAGTGCACTGTGCTCTTTATCCTGGGGATAGGGATAGATGAGGTGATGTTAGAAAGGGGCAGAATTCCTCTGCACAGACTTGTAATTTTACTTGATGTATAAGTTCATATTTACCTGCTAGAACCCCTGAGAGCTGGGATTGACTGGTGGTGTGAGGAACAGTTCTATTTAGTACAACGTCAGGGAGGTGCTGCATCTTGAAGACATGTTTTCTGTGAGTCTTCTTAGGTTAGAATGAAAAGACTCAAGAGAAGAAATTGAAGTTAGAAAGAGATGGGTACAATTTCTCCAGCAGCTACAGATTAACTATTCAGTTTACTGAGTTTGTCTAATGAAAACAATTTTGGTACAACTTTCCCGTAACATGATCTTGAGATCTCCTGATTTTATATATAACAGAACACCAGGTCCGAATGGTGCCATTGTCAGCTGAGAATCCTGTCCATAAGTGATCAGCATGTGAGCTTGTTCCCATTTCTCCCTCCATCATTTCCTCTTCTTTGTTGGGGGGAGGAGGAGGCAGGGACGACTGTTCCCTCTGTTGTCAAGCTACTGAGCAAGAAGTCTGATGGATGTGCTGTCTTTGGTTCATGTTACCAGGCTGGCCACCTTGGTCATTGGTGTTTCTGTGGAGCCTGCGGCATTTCCAGCACTGGGGTGTTTTTGTTTTTTCTTTTTTTTAGAAAACTCAGAGTAAAGCAATAAGCTACAGTACCTCCAGTGATTCACACGCAGAGTGGTGTTAGGTTTTTGGTGGGAAGCAAAATTAAGCTCCAAATAAATATGCTGGCTGAAGCAGAAGATTGCTTTCCTGACTGGCTCATTTACAAGCTGGAAAGTTGTGAAAAACATCAACCTACCAACTGTGTAGCTCGTTGGCTCTTTGCTTTGGGCTTCCATGTTCTTCCTGGTAAAAATAATAATTATGTTATTCTGATATGGTTGCCAAGTGTTCATGCTTCTCACTCCACTTGTGATTATAAATGATTCTGCAACGCAAATTGCTTTGTCTTTGATTTAATGTTTCATAACATTTGGATGTTATGTTATCAGAATGGACTGCTGAATTATGAAGAATTTCAGACCCAATAGTGGAACCTCACTCGGCCACTCACTCCTTTATCTCCTACTAGTTATTTAAATTGGACTTTTAATATCCTGCCAGCTGCTCTTCAGACACACATGGTGCATTGTTGCCATTCCCCGGATTGCATCTTTGAAACACAGGCTCTTAGTAACTTTCAGCAAACAAAGAGGCAACCTCCCGGGTACATTTACTGGGAGGGTGTCACCCTGACTGCCCTCTAGCTTCTGCTGGATCTGGATTTGAATTCCACCATGGAGCCGCGCATGGAGTCCTGCCTGGCACAGGTGTTGCAGAAGGATGTGGGCAAACGACTGCAGGTTGGCCAAGAACTTATAGACTATTTCTCAGACAAACAGAAGTCTGCTGACCTTGAACATGACCAGACCATGTTAGATAAACTTGTGGATGGGCTTGCTACCTCTTGGGTGAACTCTAGCAATTACAAGGTAAGCTGTGGTTTAGAAGGCACTCCTGTAGGTGGTTGGTCTGCCTCGGTGGGTCAGAATTGGTCCTTAGGAAAAAGACTCCTTTGGGACCAATCAACATGATTCCTTGGTTTCCAGTAAGACACTTGCTCAGGTTGTGGCTTTTGGATGTTTCATCCTGGAGCAAGTAGGGTTTTCTTTAATTCTTGTTGGAGATCGAAAAATCCTTATGCTTTAGCACTTTGAGAGAAGGCCAAGTGAACAGATAAAGAGAGGCTTTTATGTCAGAAAGTTTATAATCATTTGTAGCCTTAAAGTTAAAGTGAATGTTCTATCTTGCACTGAAAGGGTCATGAAATGTTGGTGAGTGGCCCTTCATGAATAGCAAACGTCTTCACTGGTTTCCTGTGGGGGATGGAATTGGCGATAGTGTGTGGAGCATTTTACCGTCAGGTCACTGTTTTGAAGTCGGCCTAGGTACCTGGCCAGAAATTGTATGGGTTGCCAAGGACTCTTCTGTGACTTGTGTATCATGGCCTGGAGGATATCCTTCAGGTTCTAAAGATTGAGGTGGGTTGTGTGCCTTTGGTGGGTAGGGGGTGCAGGTGGGGGTCCCAAGACCCAAATGAGTTTTGAAGGTTGACCATTTTACCATTCAAGGATTGAGCTTTCGTGACTAAAAACTGGACTGGACTTGTACTGCAGAGGTGTCATCCTCTCTGCCTGTCCCCCTCCCCTCTCTTTGGGGCAAGATTGGGATGGAAGAGTAGGACTTTGGCATGACTCCTAATAGGTGCTATAGAAACTGGGAAAGCGGCTCACAGGAAACAGAATCTCTTGTGCTTTTCATTGGCTCAGTCTTCTGAGATTGATTTGGACTTGGAAACTGGTGTCTACAAGATTTGGGACTGAGGTAATATGGATGTTAAATAGGTAACGTAGATGTTAAATAGGTAACACAGAGAGTCTGCTATACCGTGTGAGCTCTCTTAACCTCTAATGGCTTCGGCTTCAGGCTTCAGTTCCCTCAGCTACAGTGTTGGGATAACTGAGTTATTATGAGCACTAAGTGAGACAGTGTATGTTCATGGGAATACAAGCTGGTGCAGCCACTGTGGAAAACAGTATGGAGGTCCCTTAAGAAGTTGAAAATGGAGCTACCCTATGACCCATCAATTGCACTATTAGGTATTTATCCCAAAGATACAAACACAGTGATCCGAAGGGGCAGCTGCAGCCCAGTGTTTGTAGTAGTGATGTCTAAATAGCAAACTATGGAAGGAGCTCAGATGTCCGTCGACAGATGAATAGATAAAGAAGCTGTGGTATATATATACAATGGAATACTACTCAGCCATCAAAAATTGAAATCTTGCCATTTGCAATGACATGGATGGAACTAGAGGGTATTATGCTAAGGGAAATAAGTCAATCAGAGAAAGACAATTATATGATTTTACTCATATGTGGAATTTAAGAACCAAACGGGAATACAGGGGAAGGGAGGAAAAAATACAATAAGACGAAACCAGAGAGGGAGATGGCCCATAGAGACTCTTAATCATAGGAAACAAACTGAGGGTTTCTGGAGGTGAGAGGGTGGAGGGATGGGGTAACTGAGTGATGGACATTAAGGAGGGCATGTGATGTAATGAGCACTGGGTATTACATAAGACTGATGAATCACTGACCTCTACCTCTGTAACTAATAATACACTATATGTTAATTAATTGAATTTAAATAAAAAATAAAGTGCATATCTAAACAACAACAAGAAAAGATAAATGAGGTGGCGTATCTATCTAGTTGTCCCACGCTTGCCCCATAACAAGCATTGGGATATTAGCAGTTGTTATCAAGACTGGTTCCTGTCTTTGAGGAGCCCCTAGTCCAGGGCGAGTGGGGAGGGAGAGCACTGATCAACAAGCCAAGGGTTACAGTATAGTATAGTGGGAGCAGTAGCAGAGACTCACAGAATTTGGTGGGAAGCCAGAAGAACATGAGAACACTGCCTGGAGGAATCCAAGGTTTGAAGATTGGGTAGTTTTTTCCTGAAGTGTGAAAGATTAAGACTTGACCCTTCTCGAAGTAATTTCTAAGGAAAGCAGCTTGGTGTGAAGAAGTCAGGAAGACAGGTTTTGCTACTGAGTTGCATGTGATCATGGACCAGTCGCTTTACCTGTCTGTGCAATGCTGGTGTTTGACCAGATAACGGGAGTCTCCAAGCTCTAATATCTTATACAGCTTCATACTGGTGACTTTACAATCGGGGCCATGTCGCATAGTTCTAATGTTGCACAGTGCTGAGCACCCCTTCTTTATAAGCTCTTCAGTGTGGTGACATCGAGCCCTGTGCGTACCTGGAGCCTGGAGCCTGGAACATAGAAGGTGCTCAGCGAATGCTGGTTCCATGAGTGAACTCAGGCACTTAGACTGTTGGGCAAGTAGTCCTGGTAGCTTTACCAAAATCTGGAAACTTACTTTTTAGGGCCCCCCCTCCTTTTTAAAGATTTATTCATATGAGAGAGAAAGCACAAGGAGGGGGAGCATCAGAAGGAGAAGGAGAAGCAGACTCCCCGCTAAGCAGGGAGCCTGACGCAGGGCTTGATCCCAGGACCCTGAGATCATGACCTGAGCCGAAGGCAGTCACTTGACTGACTGAGCCACCCAGATGCCCCCCCCCCACTTTAATCACAGATCAGGATTTCTCATTAGAGCCTCAGGTGCGTTTTATGTTTTATTTGACATGTTTTCTATATTATGGATTGAAAGGATTCACTTTGTGTTAAAACTTTGCAGCTTGGCTTCTTGATTTTTTTTTTTTTTATTAAGGACTAAAATGGCGAAAAGGGAAACAATTTTAGGCTTTCAAAACAGTAGTACTTGGATATTGTTATTCCTTAACAGAGAATATAGATGAATGTCAACGCAATGTCTTATTTAAAAAAATAGTTGGCTGGGGCTTGAATCATTTTACATTTGATTATTTCTTAACTTGGTAAACAAATTTGTATTTGGTATTAATTGCAGTTTAACAGCTACCCTTTATTGCTTAGTTACTATGTTTTCAGGATATTACCTGTCTTATCTCATTTAATTTTTGCAATGCCCCTGCAAGGTAGGTGGTGGTACCCTGATTTTATACATGAGATAACTGAGATCACCCAGAATTATGAGAACCTTCAGAACAGGGTCTGCAAACTTTCTTGAAGGCCGTGTCATAAATATTTAAGGCTCGGTGGGCCGTATGGATTTTTCGCAGATATTTAACAAATTCGGGCCATTCTAGTGCAAAAGCATCCACAGGCCACGCACAAATGAGTATGGCTGTGTTCCAAAACAGCTTAATTTATAGAAATGTGGAGGACCAGTTTGGCTCATGGACTGTAGTTTTCCAGCCCCCAAACTAGAACATTGTACACCTACTATGTGTAAATACTTTTCCTTCTTTTCTTCCTTTCTTTTTCTTTCTTTCTTTTTCTTTCTTTCTTTCTTTCTTTCTTTCTTTCTTTCTTTCTTTCTTTCTTTCTTTCTTTCTTTCTTCCTTCCTTCCTTCCTTCCTTCCTTCCTTCCTTCCTTCCTTCCTTCCTTCCTTCCTGGGAGAGAGAGAGAGAAAGCATGGTGGGGAGGGGCAGAGAGAGAGAGAATCTTAAGCAGGCTCTACACCCAATGTGATGCCCGACATGGGGCTTGATCTCATGACCCTGAGATCATGACCTGAGCCAAAACCAAGAGTTGGACATTTAACTGAGCCACCCAGGTGCCCCCGTAAGTACTTTTCCTTTAGTGGTGGGAACATTCATGATTCATCTGGCAGAAGAGTAAGGCTTATAATTTGCATGTGACTTTTGGGATGGGGAGAGCTACTGGTATAGGTTAAATAGAGTATGGTTTGTTTTTGGAGCACCTTATCTGAATTTTGAGAAATCTTGCCGTTTTTAGCCCTCTCTCATTCAGACTCATACTACAATCAATTTGCATTCTGTTAGCCTGTCACAGATCATCTACTGTGAGTTGGCTTTGAACTTTCTTGTATAATAGAAGTCATCTTGGGGATTGAGGAATCAGTTATTCAAAGAAGGCCCTCGTATGTCAGAACACCAGAGGGCTACACCTTGGGGTGCTGTTCAACCTGGAAGCACTTAGTAAGTATTCTTTGTTGTCCCAGTGACTGCGGGAGACACAGAGGAGAGGGGAGAATCTTCTTGTGCATGAGGATTCTTTTCCAGTAACTCAGACATTAAAAGTAAACCCCTGAATTTTGAATATGGTTGCCCTCCTTGATCTGGTCTCTTCGTTTATTAAAACTTGAAGAACAAGGATGGTGGAGTAGATTTTTGTATGTACCTCCAGCCACTCTTGTGTCCCCCCCCCTTTCTATAGATGAGAAGGGATAAAAGGAGATCAGTCTGATCCAGAGAGGCTGCCTGGGCTCCCGCAGCTGGAGGGAGTTGAGGGACACTGATGCTGTGCAGCTTTGCCAGTGGATGATCCTTCTGTTCAGCCAGGCGGTGCAGTACCACGCGGCCCCACGCACCCTTACAGTGTAGGCACCTGCACATTTAGTGGGCTCAGCGCGGACCAGGTGCTTTTCATGAGCATAGTCCCAGAATCCTTTCTCCACAGTTCCAAAATCCCTGAAGCCCCCAAACCTCGTGTTTTTGTTTGTCCTTTGACCCACAGGGAACTGACATGAAACTACTTGGACTCCTTACTTACCTGCTCAGGACATGTTTCACCACATAGGTATTCATATATTTGATTGTGGGTTGTTGCCCCAGATTTTGTTCAATATATATATATTCTCCACCCCCTCTCTCTATAGATTCTGTTCTCTATGTATGTTTCCTATCCTAGGTATGTAACTGTGTGCACTATACTTTTGTAAAACCTGAAAAATTTGGTATTCCAGAACACATCTGGCTGCCAGAGTTTTGGATAAGTGATTGTGGACCCGTATTTAGTATTGGAGAATAATAATGATAACCCATGGTTATGGGACATTTACTGTGTACCAGAAATTGTGCTAAATATGAGTTCATTTTTACCTTCTTTTTTTTTTTTTTTTTTTTTTTTTTTTTAAAGATTTTATTTATTTATTTGATGGAGAGAGAGACAGCCAGCGAGAGAGGGAACACAAGCAGGGGGAGTGGGAGAGGAAGAAGCAGGCTCCAAGAGGAGGAGCCTGATGTGGGACTCGATCCCAGATCGCCGGGATCACGCCCTGAGCCGAAGGCAGACGCTTAACGACTGAGCCACCCAGGCGCCCCTCATTTTTACCTTCTAATTACTGTATGGGGTAGATGGTGTTCTATCATTGTACAGATGAGGAGACTGATGCTCAGGTTAAGTCAAGTGACTTGTTCAAGGTGACAGAGCTAGGAACTAAGGTTTTTGGGACGTGACCCCAGGTGTTTATGCAACAGCGAAAGTTAATTAAGCACTTATGATGTGCCAGATACTGCACTGGGGGCAGGGTGTCCAGTGAGGACAATTGGGCCCAGTCCCCGCCCTGACCATGACTACCAGTACCCGGGCAGTCTACCTCTAAATCTGGGATGTGTGGACTTCATCCCGGTGCACTCTTGTCTCAAGGTGCGTGCCACGCTGCTTTGTATATGAAATTTGTAGGTTCTCTGTTAACCTAGGGCTTCCTTTTTCTCTGTCCTAATGGTCCTTATGGTCTAACTGGGTTGGGGGTGGGGGAAGGCAGGTAAGGCAGGTGAGAGGACAGTGCACAATGTTAGGATAGGGTATCGTTTACCGTTAAATTGCATCATAGGGTGTCTATAAATGTTGTAGAGTGGAGACAAAGAAAAAAAATGCTAGAGTTTGTTAGTTGGAGAGGCCGAGATGGAGAGGTAATTACATAGGGTCATGAAGAATCAAAAGGAATGAGTTCCTAAAGGTTCAGAGAAGCCTGTTTTCCTTTCTTGTTTCTCCTTCTGGGCAGGACCATCTCTTGCAGACGTAGAAGATTTAGTCTTTCCTTAAGCCTCTTTACAGAGCACAGTGTTTACCTCTGCCCTGGATCAGGTGCCCTTTATGGGCGGGAGGGAAGGTGTGACAGATAAGGGAGGTTCTTCTCATTCCCCTGGCCTCTATCTCCACAACATTGGCTTTCATTGAGGTTTTTATTTCCCCCCTTGTGTCCTTGAGAGGAGAGCCAGAAAAGATTATTAGATTCAGATGAAGTGACTTCTGTTTCTTTTTCTGGCAGTCCAGTCGGTGCTGCCATCAAGCCGTGCCTCCTTTCAGAGGCTGTTCATTTTTTCCCTGCAGTGTTGTCCAGTGGTTACAAGAGCCGCTTTTCTCTGGGTATATTTGATTGATTGATTGATTGATTGATTGAAGCATTTACATTTTATGAAACATTTATTTATTTAAAAAAGCTTTTGAGTATAGTTGGCATACAATGCTACATTCATTTCAGGTGCACAATATGGTGATTTAACTTCCCTATACGTTATGCTGTGCTCCCCACAAGTGTAGCTAACGTCTGTCCCCATGCAACAGTATTACAGTATCATGGACTATATTCCCCATGAATGCCTTTTATGCCAATGATTTATTCTTTTCCATAACTAGAAGTCTGTACCTTCCACTCCTCTTCACCCATTTTGCTCATCCCTGCACCCCACCACGCTTCTGGCAATCATTCATTCATTCATTTATTTATTATTTTATTTTATTTTATTTTATTTTATTTTATTTATTTTATTTTATTTTAATTCCAGTGTAGTCAACATAGTGTTATACTGGTTTCAGGTGTACAATGTGGTGGTTCAACTGTTCCATGTGTTACTCAGTCCTTATCAAAATAAGTGTATTTTTAATCCTCTCTGGGTATATTTTAAAAAGATAGATGTCTCTGTTGTAAGTAAAAAATCTATAGTGAGTGGTACTAAGCAAAAGTAAAAACACCTCAGGAAAAGTTATTTCAAGAAAATTTCTGGGGCTTCTGGGTGGCACAGTCTGACAAGCACAGTCTGGTAAGCGTCTGACTCTTGATTTTGACCAGGTCATGATCTCAGGATCCCTAAGATCAAGCCCCGCATCCGGCTCTCCACTCAGTGGTGAGTCTGCTTGTCTGTATTCCTCTGTGATCTCTCTTGCTTTCACTCTCTCAAAAGTAAATAAACTCTTAAAAAAAAAAAGAGAGAGAAAAAAATTCTGTGGATTGTTGAGTAAAAATGGAATGCTTGATGGATGTAATTAATAGCATTTCTTCCTAAATACATGTTTATATAAATGCAAGAGCATCAAAGTATATTGGAAATAATTCAGATTTGAATATGAACAGTCTGGATTCCAGTCCTGACTCTGCCACTTCGACTTTTGAGCAGGTAACTCTCCTCATCTGTAAAATGGGTGTGCGGTGATACCTACTACACAGCATTATCGTGCGGATTCAGTGAGCCGGTATACATAAGGTGCCAGTCATGCTTCACACTGTAGCATGTGGTCAGTGAAAGGAAGGTAATGGAGATATTATGGACTTACTGGTTAGCTCTGCCGTGGGGCTGAGGTTGCATCCCTTCCTGTAATCCTTGTTGGCCTGGGCCTGGTACAGAGGCCTCGGATCTTTTGTAGTAAGATACAAATCCTTGAGTTGCTGCACTGTTGATAAAGAGCAGAGCAGCTGCTGGCCGAGAATTCTAAGGGTGAGTTTAAAACCTACCCGTAACCCAAGGAACAAATAATCCAATCAAGAAATGGGCAGAAGACGTGAACAGACATTTCTGCAAAGAAGACATCCAAATAGCCAACAGACACATGAAAAAGTGCTCAACATCACTCCGCATCAGGGAAATACAAATCAAAAACACAACGAGACACCACCTCACACCAGTCAGAATGGCTAAAATTAACAAGTCAGGAAACAACAGATGTTGGCGGGGATGCGGAGAAAGGGGAACCCTCCTACATTGTTGGTGGGAATGCAGGATGGTGCAGCCACTCTGAAAAACAGTATGGAGGTTCCTCAAAAAGTTGAAAATAGAGCTACCCTACGATGCAGCAATTGCACTACTGGTATTTACTCCAAAGATACAAAAGTAGTGATCCAAAGGGGCACCTGCACCCCAGTGTTTATAGCAGCAATGTCCACAATAGCCAAACTATGGAAACAACCCAGATGTCCATAGACAGATGAATGGATAAAGAAGTGTTGTGTATATATATATATACACACACACACACACACACACACACACACACAATGGAATATTATGCAGCCATCAAAAATGAAAACCTTGCTATTTGTAACGACGTGGATGGAACTAGAGGGTATTATGCTAAGCAAAGTAAGTCAATCAGAGAAAGTCAGTTATCATATGATCTCACTGATATGTGGAATTTGAGAAACAAGGCAGAAGATCATAGAGGAAGAGAGGAAAAAATGAAACAAGATGAAACCAGAGTGGGAGACAAACCATAAGAGACTCTTAATCTCAGGAAACAAACTGAGGGTTGCTGGAGAGGAGGGGGGTGGGAGGGATGGGGTGGCTGGGTGATGAACACTGGGGAGCGTATGTGTTGTGGGGAGTGCTGTGTATTGTATAAAACTAATGAATCACAGACCTGTTCCTCTGAAACAAATAATACATTATATGTTAATTTTAAAAAAGCCAAAAAAAAAATAAAATAAAATACATTCTGGATTCTAAAAAACAAACAAACAAAAATAAAACAAAACTGGCATTACACAATTAAAAAAAAAACCTACCTGTAAAACCAATCCATTGGTTGAGGACCCCTGTTCAAGGAGGGCTTCAATTGCTCTTCTAATTTTTAATAGTTTGTTTTAGAAAGCTAAAATTTAAATAAGGGTACATATAATAGAAGAAATCCTAAACTGAGTGTCAAAACAGAAAAAGAAACAGCTGGGGTGAGAAGGTGGAGCCGACAATGAGGCGGATGAATCAGTAAGCCACAGCTACTGTTGACTAATACAATAGCTAACAGTAAGTGCCCATTATGTGCCAGAAACTGTTACATGCTTTCCATTGGCTGCCTTATTAAATCATGACATAGGAACTATACAATGAGTTGTGTTTATTCCCCTTCTACTTAATGTTGTTTTTCCTATAGTAAAAGTGAAATGTGCCTGTTGTATGAACAAGAACCAACTAATGAAACTTCTGAATACAAAGTTTTAATGAAAAAACTGAAAATCGCTCCTAGTCTTTTTCCATAACTGTTTTATTGTATATGTTGGTAGAAGAAATGGAAAGAATATTTATGTAAGATTGATTATGCTACATGTGTTCTTTGTGTGTTTTATGTCTAGTTTCTTTTATTTAGCTTACACATGCTATTTCGTGAGCTTTTTTTTGTTGTTGTTAAATGTATGTCATGATCGTTTTTTCAACTCAATACATTAGGTCACTTATGAGTTAATATAATTTCAGTGTATTATTCTCTTCTATAAATGGTTAGCCATCATTTCTGTATCCATAGTTGGTTGCTACCACCTACACAGTTTCTAGTTTTTTTGTTAAAAGCATCATGACGTTCATGCCCTCTTATGTGTGTGTGTGTGTGTGAGTGTGTGTGTGAGTGTGTGTGTGTTGAAAGTTATGAAAGCCTTTCAGCGTGAATTGCTGGGTGGGAGTGGGCCACATTGCCTGCCCGGCAGCGGCACATGAGTGTGTCTGTACCACCCCTGGGTGTTACTGTTTCTTTGGATAGTCTTCCTTTGGCATGGACAAAAGATACCTCTGTGTAGCTGGAGCAGCATTGGATAGTCTCTCTTCTGTATCTGACCTTTCAGGTAAGAGCAGATCTTAAGAGGATGTGAAGTAAATAATTTTATTCTTGTTAATCTCATTTCCCCTTTAAAAGGTTGAAGAGAGGGGCACCTGGGTGGCTCAGTCGTTAAGCGTCTGCCTTTGGCTCAGGGCGTGATCCCAGAGTCCTGGGATCGAGCCCCACATCAGGCTCCTCCGCAGGAGCCTTCTTCTTCCTCTCCCACTCCCCCTGCCTGTGTTCCCTCTCTCGCTGGCTGTCTCTCTCTCTGTTAAATAAATAAATAAAATCTTTAAAAAAAAAAGGTTGATGAGCAAAGGTTCTGTCTGGACGTATTAAACATGTGCAGAGAAGATGTCTGTAGTTCGGAGGAGGAAGTCCTGACACCTCGACAGAGTCCACTTTTTTGGATTAAAGAAATTGGTCTCCCTCTCTGTTGTTTTATTCCCGTTAGCTTATTTTTTTTTTCTACACAGAATGAGAATAATATTGATTTATCTCCCAAGAGAGTTGTGAGAGAAAAAAACCCATCATAATCCATTTATTTAGAATGTTCCTTTCCTTTTCCCAAGTGCATTCACACCTCTTGTGAAATGTCAGCTCATCTTAACTGGGCTAATCTGAAAGACGCTAAGTAACACCAGTAGATAGTAATTTTGTTTTTGTTGGTCAGTGAGGGAGAGGTTATGATCTTACTTGATTCTGCATATGATTCTAAGGTTTGTTTTTTTTTTTTAAACAGCTCTGCGAAGAAAAGGACTGATATTAGTCTTTCTGATCATGGGAAGGGAGTCAGATGGACTTTGTAGTGAGCAGGAATTGAGTTCAAACCGGTTTAAGCTGAAAAAGGGCAGTATTGGGCAGATCACTGGCCCAGGTTGAGATTACTGTGGGGACTCAGGTTGGGGAGGTCTCTACTTCTGTCTGGCTGATGGCTTCTCTTCTGTGTCCCACTCATGTCCAGTGTGGGCCCGGCTCACATCTTGCAGCTTTACCACCAGAAGAAAGAGTCTCTCTTTCCGCAGCTTGGATTACATCCCCAAACCCTTGACCCAGTCATTGTGGCCGTGTAAGAAAATGGTGGCCCCCACTCAGCAACCCTCCTGTCAAGGGATGGAGTGAGGAGGACAGGCTGCCCTAAAGGAATGAAGTTTGGCTGGGGGCAAGTGGCCTCTGTGTGCAACCACTGGGGGCATTATGAATTTTGTCAGAAGTTTGTGTTTTGGATTGCTTGAGAGGCTGCAGGGCTCTGCCGGAGACTCAAACGTTGGGGTCAGAGGCGCCTGTTTTTTTGTTTTGTTTTGTTTTGTTTTGTTTTGTTTTGTTTTGTTTGTTTTTGGTTTTTGAGAGAGAGAGAGCATGAGCCTTGTAAGAGCAATCGAGGTGGGAGAGGGACAGAGGGAAAGGGGGAGAGAGAGAGAGAAGCTTAAGCAGACTCTGTGCTCAGCATGGAGCCCAACTTGAGGCTTGATCTCATGACCCTGAGATCATTACCTGAGATCATGACCTGAGCCAAGATCAAGAATCGGATGCTTAACTGACTGATCCACCCAGGTGCCCCAGTTTGTCTCACAGTTCTTTTTACCATTTTTAAAGAAGATTTTATTTGTTTGAGAGAGAGAAAGAGAGAGCACAAGCTGGGTGAGGGGCAGAGGGAGAAGCGGACTCCCCACTGAGCAGGGAGCCTGATGTGGGACTCGATCTCAGGACCCCGGGATCATGACTTGAGCTGAGGACAGACACTTAACTGACTGAGCTACCCAGATGCCCCCCTTTTTACCATTTGTGTGTGTTTAGGCACCCCATTGAGCCTTCTGCTTCCTGGGTCAGGCGTGAGCAACCTGAGCCATCTGAATGTGCAGCGTTCTACAGCACTTGGCATCGTTCTCTCTGTATGTACCGCACTCTGCTGCTTCTCTCTTTGATGACCCTGTGTTACTCAGGCTTTTAGCTCTGTCTTCAAGTGAGAGCTTTTCTATCGGTTTCATCCCCTTTAAACTGAGCGCTTAACCCTTTGCAGTTATCATTACGGTTTTTGGAATCACAGCACCAAAATTCCAATGTCATCATGGGTCTAAAGCCGTTCTTTCTGTATTTAAAAAATCTGAAGTCTGAATCATTTATGTGTGATGTACATAGTTATATGCTGCTTTAACATTTCACGTGTGCACTTACCACCTGCCTGTCTGTCTAAGACCCTCCTTGGGGTGTCTTGTAGTGACTAAGGAAACGGGACTTACAGCGAGTGAAGGCGAGCCTCTTACGTTAATTCATCACTTATATTTTCCTGGGAACCAGTTTGGGGCGTTTACTTCTGTTAGAGCTCTTAAGTCATTTTAAATTTAAGAGGGAAGGGAAGTTGCTGCAGATATTAAGAGGAGGATATAGTAAGGGGATTAGGAAACAGGATGAGAAAGCTCCAGGCCTCATTTCCAGCCTTCCCCTGGATCTGGACCACTTCCCTGTGCTCAGGGGCTAGATCCTCTGCTCCCCTCTTTTCAGGTCCAGATCTGTTCTCTTAGGACCAGACCTTTCCTCCTCTAGGATAACTTACTCTAGCCAGAATTAGCCTTTTTGCCCGGTGATGCCGCTTTGGGAGAAGTACACTCAGAGCAGGTGGGCGAAAGCCAGTGCTCTTCACAGTAAGGGCTGCTCGGGGACTAGCTGTGCTGCCTGCTGTCAGCCCAGCCCCAGGGGCCATCCATGGCCGACTGTGTTTGCGACTCTGTTGCTTCACTCTGCAGCTCTTCATGTAAAATGAATGAGGAGAATTTAGACTCACAGGGCCCCAAAGCACAGGTGGATATGGGCACAATGGAAACATGGGCACACACTGAGGACAGCTGACAAAAGATGGGCTTTTGTCCCCCTAATGCTTATTAAGCCTGCTTTAGTTCAAGAAGACCTTATGTATGTGCATCATTTATATATTGATTTACATAGAGAATTATCTGCTGCTTTAACATTTATGCTTTAACTCTATATGGACTTTAAAACATAAATAATTCAGACTTCATATTTTTAAAATACAGAAAGGATGGTATTACACTGTAAAAACACTGGCATTTTGGTGCTAGAATTCCAAGGAAAAATCTGGTATGACATGTGTCAAACTATTAATAGAATATTTTTAAGGAGGAGGGGAAGCATTATAAGGGAATGTGTACTTACTGCTTATGTTTTTCATTGTTGAAATTAAAAAAAAATACAATAGGCATTAAATTTTTTTTTTTCTTTTTTAAGGGTACTGTAGTGTGCTCGAAAGGGTTAGTTCTCTACGCAGGTCAGCTTTACTCGTATTAGATACACATCTGTTTACTTTCTGCCCAAGACTGTTATCCTTGATAAAGGAGGAAGTGGAGTGATCAGGTTGAAGGTGGCAGAACAGAGGGCCATCTTGAGTTCATCGTGTTTTTCTGTGCTCTGAAGAGAAACCTCCAGTGCCTTGGTGGAAGGATTTATTTTTATAGAATGAGATCTTGATTCCTCTCTTTAGGGAAAATTTATGTTTCTTTTGCCATCTCCAAAACTAGGTATACCCTGTTAGGGCAGGGAATGCCCTTCTGGAAATGGGAACACTGACAAAGGAGAGCTAATGTGCTTAGTCTCTGGGAAGCTGTGTTCTAGAATCTTCCTTTGGCACTTGCTTTCATATCCTCGGACATCATGGCCTACCCTGGCTATTCCAGTCATTGTTTTTTTGTAACTTGCTGGCAAATGCTTCCAAGCTGCAGAGATGCTTAGGAAGTCCTTGGTAATGTTGGGGCTTCCACTCATCAGTTCCTAGGGATACTCTTCTTTACCCTCTTTTCTTCAGGGGAGTGGCTCCAGCTCTGTAAAATAATAGACAAGTTCTATGGAAAAGTGAAGAGCCTGGAATCTGGGGGACAGACAGCGTGGGTTGGAACTCCTCTCACTGTGTGATGCTGAGTGAGTTACTTAACCTCTGTAGGTCTCAGTTTTTCATCTGTAAAATGGTGACAATATTGATCTCAGAGCGTTCTCATGAGGGTGCAGGAGTTGATACACACACAGTGCTGCAGACTTGTCAGCTTTATGATTATTTTATAGCATCCGACGTGATACTCTTTCTTCGTTTCTTTGTGACTGATCCAGCACTGTCACTGCCTGCCTTTGGTTACCTGTAATGGATTTAACTTGTTCCAGAACAACCAGACGATGGCAGAAAGGGAAGCCACAGAGGAGTCAATCGGGTTGCAGAGTGGCTTCATTGCAGGAGACGGTAGTTGGAGGGAGCATTGGCTGTGTGTCTTTGCAGGGTAGTGGGTGAAAGTTCACTGGCCCAGGTCTGTCCTTGCGTTCAGATGTGTACTAAAATGGACTGTGGAGTATACACCCTACCTTTTCTTTCTGTCTTTGTTTTTAAAAACTATTTTGGAAACAAGCAGTCATCTCCAGTGGGGCATATCAAATTCACCTTAGGGGCATTTATCCACCTCCCCCCGGGAAATACCACAGGTTAGAGTGTGTCTTCGGGTGGTTGGTCCTCTACCAGGCTGTGGTGAGGGAGAAGTTTCAAGTCACTAGCTGTGTGTCAGTGAGCCATGGAACGCCGTCAAGAGTTTCCAGTGTTGGAAGAAATTGCACTCAAATGAGCATGAACCTGATCCAGCTGGTCATAGTGAAGAACAAAAGAGTATACATTCCAGCAAGAATAGGAAAGGGCTTGGGTGGGTTCACACTAGCCTGATGGATGCTTGGTGGGTGCTGAGAGAGGAGAGGAAGATGATTTTGCTTGAGTGAAGTCAAAAGTGAATTAGAAGTATTTGCTTTGCATATTTTACCAAAAGGAATAAATGCTGGTGGAGATTGTTGAGAAGGAACCGTCTTGAGTGTCATAAAGATTGTCACCAGATATTTGATCTCCTGGTATGTGTTAGAAGGAATAGTAGGTTTCTGTATTCATTATTCTTAAATCTTACCCCACTTCCCAAAGTTAGTTAGCGCTGAGACTCCTCAAGGTGAAGTAATATCCTGTAGGCACACACATAGTCAGCTTTTGACTGGAATTTGAATGAAGTCTGTAGAACATCAAGGTTTTTAAAAAGCTCATTCAGCCTACGGCTGATAGGTTTAACTTTGCTTTGTGATCACATTGTTTAGGAGGTATGGTAGGAAAAATAAAACAAGTCTTGGATTCCTTGCTGAGCTAATAGTAGTGGGTAGTGAGTTTAAATTTTCAGTGAAAGGAATTAAAGAAAAGGTTTAGCAGACGCTTGGAAGAATAACCCCTCTACTGGATGGGAACAGCCTTGGTGTCCACAGGTGAATAAAAAGAACCCAAAATAAAGATTTTAGGTAGACTACCTTTCTATTCTAATAGCCAGAACAATGTCAGTTACCTTAGAACCCAGAAAGAAAACATTTATTTCTTCCTAAGAACAAAAGGGCTTCTTGGGAGGGAGAGAAGCGATCCTGGGCACTATTTAACAGTACCAGAGAGCAGAAAGAAATAGCTGGATAGAGTGGAGCTGCAGATAAGGGAAAGTCAATAAACAATCTTATGTTTTAAATGAGGGATATTCAGGATCAAATTCATAATTCCTTTCTGGCTGGTTTTGTTTTAATATTTGATTTGGACTCTCTGTAAGCTTCCGGCAGAGCTTATTTTATGTTAATTTAAAAAAGTAATATGCTCTTGCACTGAGACAAAGAATTGGAGTTTCTGCTTGTATTTATTGGCTGGGTAAGTAATTGCATATGAGCCCTGGAAGTCTTCGGTTCTGCTTTACATCCGACCTGCTGTCCTGGAGGCTTGGCTGGCTGTCCCGGAGCTTCAGCAGCCTTCTTCTGAAGTGGGTCCTTTGCTCTGAGGTCACCTTTATGAGATGCTGGTCTGCCCGAGAAGAGGGTCTAAAGTGGAAACTCAAGGTCATCTATTTAAGATAGCCATTGCTAAAGTGACACCCAGGCAAACAAAATGAATATTCCTTTCTCACATTCTTGGTATTAGAGGTCAGGAGAGGGGTCTGATTGCACGTTTAGAGTAGGGGAGAATGCTTTTTGACTGATTGAGGGCACGGCCTTTCATTTCTAAATGGTTTAAAGAGTTTGTGCCCCATTGTTTGTTCATTCCAGAGTCCTAATGATATGGATGATATTTTTTCTCAGACAGGAATGTGGCTTTTGGCAGTGACTCTGCATCACAATTGCTTGAAAATAACCAAGCCAAAATGTGTGGCCTCTCTGCATGTGATGTGTGTCCACGAAAGAAACGTGTGCCTGTTGATTAAAAAACACCACTTGAGATTAGAAATAGTGGCTTTCAAACTGGGAAAATCTCAAATATATGAGTACATATGTGTAAATATTTCTGCACATTTATCCAGAATTTGGTGTACTTTGCAGCAAGTATAGTTATAAAGAGTTTCAGTGCCCTGGGGAAATGCTGATGGAAAAATGTAAAATGAAAAGGCAGGTGCAGAATTTATATACACCAAGATCTCAGCTATATACAAATGTATAGAAAAAATGATCTGGAAAGAGCTATGAAAATGTTAGTAAGTATTTATCTATATGATGAAATTATAAATTTCCCATAGTAGGCACATACTATTTTTATAAACAGGAATTTAAAACTTTTCTAACACATCTGCTTTTGAGAAGATACTGGTCAGGATATCATAGGGATGAGATTATATTGTCACATGAAGAAATAAACAGAACTTGGATTTGCTGCAAAAAGCAATGCCTTTGTAATTTAGCAGTGATTCCTTCATTTTTCTCTTGGAATTAAGGTAGCAACAAAAGTAACTTTTCCTATTTAAAGTATGTGATACTAGAGGGGCCTGCGTAGCTCTGTTGGTTGGGCGGCTGCCTCTTGATCTCAGCTCGGGTCTTAATTTCAGGGTCTTGAGTTCAAGCCCTGTGTTGGGTTCCACACTGGGCGTGGAGCCTACAAAAAAACAAAAACAAAAACGTGATACCCAAGCAATACCGCAGTTGGGATCAAGAATCCACTAAGCATATTCAACTGCTTCAGCCCCACTTTACCCCATAAATGTGCTTATAGTTGCTTTAAAAAGATATAAAATCTGTAGCAAATCTGTTGCTGCATGTAATACATGAACTGTTTTGAGAAGTTTTGCCAGCTAAATGAGCAAACATCGGTATAAATTTAGCTTATCTTAATGACTTACTGCTTATTTTTTTTACATTTAGTTTATCTTTTTGTGGTAATTGCTAGATTTTTTTTTGCCTCAATTTTAAGATAGGAGATTGTGAAATATGGCGCAGCCAAATGTTCAGACTTGATTAGCAATGCAGTCAGAGTAAGCCAAATCTGGCCGTTTGATTTGATTTCTGCTTTATAATAGAAGGAGGATTAATTCAAGAGGAAAATGCTTATTTACCTTCCCCGATGCATAATGATGGTGCGTGTGGAGTGGAAGCATGTTCTTAATAAATTGCAAACCTCGTAGAATGGAGATCTTTAGATTTATGAAGGAATGTATTGCATCTTCCTATTCCTTTCACTAACTAAACAGCCTTAGTAAGAATTATAATTGCATTAGTGGCTGTCAGGGACGGAGGAGAGAGGAGGGGGGCTTGGGGAGGGACTGCTAAAGGGTAATGAGATTCTTTGTGGGGTGATGAAGATGTTCTGGAATTAGGTGGCAGTGACAGATGCACAGTCTTGCATATACTGGAAAATACTGAGTTGGACACTTTAGTTTAAACGGATGATATCCATGGTGTGTGTATGGTATCTTTTTTAAAAAGGAGAAGAGGAGGATGGACTCCATGTGTGAAGAAGTCCCATACACATCTCACCAACCTCTTCAGTCCTTATAATAGTAAATTACAGAGATGCCTAATCCTGGGAGAATGTGGAATTTTCATGGGCATTTGTCATGAGAGTAAAAAACGCCCTGTGATTAAAATGATCAGTCACATCTAAAATGTTATTATGAAAAGACAATCTAAGGACATGAATAATAGTGTACTTAACAAAAGACCTGTTTGAAAAGGAACATTATGGGGATGTAGTAGCGTGGACTGAATTCTGTTTTAAACTTCAAAATGAAACAAACGTTGTTAGGTGTTAACAAATAACTACATAGAAGAAGAGAAAGGAAGTACATGGGTTTTATAAAAGCTCACAAGAGTGAAGGATTTTGTTTTGTTTTAAGAAGAAATTGCTTTAAGATTTCTTTTAAAAGATTTTTAATGAATTAAAAAATTTTAAAGCTTTTATTTATTTGAGAGAGAGAGAGTGAGAGAGAGCAGCAGGGGGGAGGGTAGAGGGAGAGTGAAAGGGAGAAACAGATTCCCCTCTGAGCAGGGAGCCCAATGTGGGACTTGACTTAATTCCAGGACCCTGGGATCATGCCCTGAGCTGAAGGCAGATGTTGAACCGACTGAGCCACCCAGGCACCGTAATTAATTTATTTTAGAGAGAGAGAGAGAGCACACTCTAAGAACTTGAATGGGGCAGGGGTAGACAGAGGGAGAGGAGGGAGAGAGAGAATCCCAAGCTGACTCTGCACCGAGCATGGAGCCCAACACGGGGCTTGATTCCACGACCCCTGAAATCATGACTTGGGCTGAAACCAAGAGTCGTATGCTTAACCCACTGAACCATGCAGGTACCCTGTCTTATGATTTTTAAATGAAAAAAATAAAAAGAGCTTGAATGTCTGGTTATATGCTAGATCTTTTGATAATTGCTTTAAATATTTTATGCCATTTGATTACCATAAGAATCATATTTTCAGTCCCATTTTCAATTTGGGAAACTGAAAGCAAACATTCATCACTCCCTACCCTCCGAGAAATTAAAATTATACGAGTGAATGCCTTCATAAGAGGTTCCCAAAGAACAGTGAGGAAGATAACTTGCCTGATAGCTTAGCACCTAGAGATGCCCGCACCTTGGTGAGCCTTCTTCCCTGCAGTCCCCTGTGCGTACGTCGCATTACAGTTCTAGTGTACAAGCTGCTCTATGGCCTGTTAGTTGTTTGTTACTTCTACTCAAAGTAAAAAAAATTAGTCCTGTTGTCTGGGCGCTGGGGTGCGAGAGCACGTGTGTCTAGGACTCCCAAACAGACCAGGTTTGGTCACTCACCACTGACAAAACCCAAAGGCGGAGGGACAAGTGTTGGTGAAACAAGAATGGGATTGGTTTCAGAGAGGCCAACACGAGGAAGACAGTGGACTAGCATCTCAAAGATTGTCTCCAAAGTACTTAAAATACTTCCTGGTTTATATAAGGAAACTGTGGGGCAAAGGTCTGTGAGTAGCTGGAGGTGGGCAGTACAGGTCAGGTCTCACGGTATTGGGGTCAGTCATGGGGGTCTTGATGGCTCAGGGCAGTTGCTATGGCTTGAGGGCATGGTTTTTGTTCCCGTCAGGGGATGCTTTACTCTCAGGGTCTTTTGCCTGAGTTCAGAGATAAGCTGGAAAGAACTTAATTAGAAAGTTTGAGGTCAAAATGGAGGTAGTTGAGGGGCGCCTGGGTGGCACAGCGGTTAAGCGTCTGCCTTCGGCTCAGGGCGTGATCCCGGCGTTCTGGGATCGAGCCCCACATCAGGCTCCTCCGCTATGAGCCTGCTTCTTCCTCTCCCGCTCCCCCTGCTTGTGTTCCCTCTCTCGCTGGCTGTCTCTATCTCTGTCAAATAAATAAATAAAATCTTTAAAAAAAAAAAAATGGAGGTAGTTGAAATCCTCTTTGGGTAGAATATTTTTTGTTGTTGTTAAAATATGGTCATTTCTATGGCCTTGTGATACTCCTTTTTATGTGTGTTGTGATTTACCTAATTTGCTCTCAATTGAGATTTAGGCTGTTTGCAAAAATTTTTTCAAGTTTTTATCTAAATTCTAGAAAGTGAGGCATCTGGATGGCTCAGTCAGTTGAACATCTGCCTTGGGCTCAGGTCATGATCCCTGGAGTCCTGGGATTGAGCCCCACGTGGGGCTCCCTGCTCATCAGGGAGCCTGCTTCTTCCTCTCCATCAAATTAAATCAATCAATCATTCAATCAATCTTAAAAAAAAAGTTCCAGTTCACGTACGGTATAATATTACTTTCACGTATACAATATAGTGATTGCAAATTTTTGCCGTTTGAACAATATTGTGATGATTATCCGTACATAAGGGTTGTGTTTAATTTTCTAGCCTTTTAGAATTTTTTCAAATACACATAAAAGTAAAGAGAATAAGACAGGGAGTCCCCTTATACCCATCAACCAGTTTCAACAACTGGTAGCATTCTACTATTCTTAATCCTCTGTTTTCCCTCCACTACCCCCTCCCCACCCCAGAGTATTTTAAAGCATGGGTCACACGTCATATATCATTTTACCTGTGAAGATTTCAATATATATTTCGAATAAATACTTAAAAAAGACCCACAGTACCATTTTTCCACCCAACAAAATTACCTCAAATTCCTTAAAATCATCTGATAACTACTCCATGTTCAGTTACCCTCAGTTATTTCAAAAATATCTTTTTACAGATGATTTGTTTAAAGCTGTATCCAAATGCTGTCATGTGTTACATTTAAGTTTCGCTTAAAATTGATAACAATTTCTACCCAGCCAACTTTTTTCCCATATAGTTTATTTGTTGAAGGAACTGTATTATTTGTCCTATAGAATCTCCCTTACTCTGGACTTAAATGATTGCATTTCTTATGTCATTGTGTTATCTAGCATGTTCTATTTCCTGAAAGCTGGTAGTTAAGTCTGATCGTAGAGGCTCTGGTAGCTTCAGTTTTTCTTTCTATAACTCATACTTCTTAGGTGGTATGTTCAGCCATCTGCATCACATTAGTAAAATTGTTTGTCCCACTTTTTGGTGCTGCTCAGATTGACGGCAGTGGTGGGTTCAGGTGTCCTCACTGATCCTTCTGTTACAAAATGTTTCACATAAAGGTTTTAGTAGCAGTCGATGATTACTGCCTAGGTAATTTTATTAGCTAGCAATAGGACAGTTTTCTAATTCTATGGCTGCCATTCTTTTTTCTAAAAGGGTTTTATGTGTTTATTTATCAGAGAGAGAGAGAGAGAGGGAGCTCACAAGCAGGGGGAACGGCAGGCAGAGGGAGAAGCAGTCTCCCTGCTGAGCAAGGATTCCTGATGTGGGACTCGATCCCAGGACCCTGGGATCATGACCTGAGCCGGAGGCAGATGCTTCACCGACTGAGCCACCCAGGCGTCCTGGCTGTAATTCTGTAAGGAAGAACTTGGACTCCTCAACTAGTTGCTTGCTCTGAACTACAATCCATGTAGGAAAGGCAGTTTGACTGCTTTATTCTTTCCTTCGATTTATCAATTTTCAGAACATGAGTTGGTGCCTCCCAGCCTCCAAAGGTGACTAAAGAGGGTCTTTTTAGTATTAACATAACTAAGGAATTTAAACATATTTGTTTTATGTTTGCTCATCTTCTTGACGTCCCCCGCTTGGCCAGTAGGAGCCCTTTCCGGTTGTGTCAAGACGGCACAGAGCCAATTCTAAAGGGTAGATTTCCAGTAAAAGGAATTGGGGAACCTGAGAGAAAATGGCTAAATTCCATGTCTAGGCAGGAATTGTCCAAGATGAACTTGGGCCATCTTGTCATACTTGAAAACAAGGAACCATTTTATGTGGTTTCACACTGTATTGAAGTTACCTGTTTGCATGTGGCCTCCCCACTAGATTATGAGCTTCTGGGCGGGGACTGTGTTTTGTTTGGGGTTGAATAACTCACCTCTGTCCCTGCTAGAGGGTCTGCATCCTACCACCCCCCCCCCACCAATAAAACAGAAAAACTCAGTTGACAAGTGCTCTCTGGGACTATAGGAAAGCCCCATTTTCTGTGTCTTAACAACTGTTAGAATTTCCCCAGTGGTTTTCCAAGCAGTGTTTGTCCCTTTCTGTGAGGGAGTTGACTTTTTGATGCACTGTGTCCATGTTCCTACAGCTTTTGTCCCTTTATCCTTGAGTGATAGAAGTCAAGACATGGTGGGGATTTGACCACGCCTATAGATTTTTAGATGAGGCCGACTATACCTTGCGTTATGTGTTTTGATTAAGAAAAGTGGGTGCAGTATGTGGCTGAACACTGTTACACTGTTCTTTTTTTTTTGTCATCTCTCTTTTGCTCTTGCATGGGAGAGTCGAATTTTTATTTGTGCTTTAGAGTTCATTTTCTGTATTTTATAGCTCGCTCTCTTTTTTTCGTTTCAGAGTTGAAGTTCTAATTACTTACATTATGTTCCACAGGTTTTGGTCTCTCATCGAATCTTCTGGACCTATGGACTAGAACAGACCCTGGTTTTATATGCCTTCCTTCTTGGCATTTACCACGGCTTAATTTAATTATGATGATGTGATTAATGTCTGTCTCAGATGGTGCCTGCATTTTTTTTAGATCATTTTACCTACAACACCTTGGCACATACTTTTTTTCAATAAAATTTGTCTAATAAGTGAAAAAAACCCTAACTTTTCCTGTCCATGGTGTTACGTGATTTTTTTGATAGTCAAATGAGAATAAGGGAAATGAAAGCTAGATTGCATAATACCTTGCCATTATAGAGACCTGTCTCTTAGGGCCTCTGGCGTTTGCCTTGGCTTGTGTTACGTTCTCAAGTAGCATGGGTCCTTTTTCTGTTGTAGGTGGGAATTCGCACCTTCTGGTGTTGGGCAGGGTTTTAACTGTGTCGTCTTCTCCATGGCTCAGAACATGAAGCTGTTCAGTAGGTCGTGAACCTTGACATACTCATCTCAGTACTGCTGAGATATAGTGTGAATAGTAGCAGTTTGGGTGCATTTAACCTTCCACTTTCCTTTCTCTTTCCTCCCCCTCTTTCCCCTCTCCTCTCGAAGTGGGAAATAAGTCTTTTCCTTTTGGCATTTTTATGCTGAGTTGTGAACACGTGATTTTGCTCAGCTCTACTCTGGTGTATAGACTGGAGCAGAGGGCTTTACCTCTGAACCTTGGCTTCCCTGTTTGTAAAATGAGAACAGTAACGGTACCGTATGTAATAGGACATGTAAAGCTGTGGACAGAGGAATTGTTATTGACTGTTTTCCTCTTAGTTTCTTCCTTTTACTTTGTGGTCGCTTGAGGTTTAGAATCTGACACGTTCCTGTGCTTTTACCTATGAACACTTAGCTCTAGGACTTTTGTTTTTTGTTGTTAGTCTATTGTGTGGCCAAAATAAATAGGGTTTCACAGGACAGAGCTGCCCCTTGGTTTTTTTTTCCTTAAAAGGATTCCTGTTTAAAAATTGAGATAATTATAGATTCATGTAAGAAAGAATATAGAGATCCCTTGTACAAATGTTCAGTTTCTCAGAAATGATTATATTTTGCTAAACTGTGGTGCAGTATAACCAGGATATTGCATCGATACAACCCAACAACTGACTCAGATTTATCCAGTTTTATTTATACTCATTTATGTGTATCCTTTGCTTACAAACAGAAAAGTTTCTTAAATCCAGCATTTCAGATTTGTGAAGATAGGGCAGGAGGAATAAATATCACCCTTACTATGAGAGAATTAATTTGTAGCTGAAGAAGAAATATGTATGTATGAATGAAGACTCTTTCCTTTTAGTTCTAGTGAATGTAGTAATATAGACCATGATAATTTTGGGCCAAATAGTACAATAATATTAACAGATGCTTTAAAGAGTAGGTAACTAATTTATTGCATATGCATTGTTGCATTTCAAGCACACTTTAAAAATGACTTAACACATACTTGAAAACTGTTTGATAACCAGTATCCCATTTTCACTTTGTTTATGACTGTCCTTTATGTGCATTGGTCCTTTGCTTAGAAAAGCATGTTTTCTTGAGCACCATAGAGTACTTTAGTCCAGCCCTAGGTTAGTGGAACCTGAACTGGATTTGATATCTTTAGCGTCTCCTTTTCCTGTTTTAAATAATTGGAAGAAGGTGGTGAACGGACCTTATAGGACTGCTTCCTTTCCTCCTCTGCTCCTGTTCAGGTTGGAGGCATGACCAGACACCATCAGTAGAGGTGTAGGGGTAATTTTTTTTTTTTTTTAATTTATTTGAGAGAAAGAGAAGAGCATGTGCGTGCACGAGTTGGGGGGTGGTGGCAGGGAGGAGCAGAGGGAGAGAGAAGCAGACTCCTTGCCGAGCAGGAAGCCTGATGTAGGGCTCTATCCCAGGACCCTGAGATCGTGACCTGAGCTGAAGGCGGACGCTTAAACCGACTGAGCCACCCAGGCGCCCCGGTCTGGGGCTAATTCTTAACTGCTTATGTCTCAAATGCCTTAAGTGCCCCTTCCCCCAACACACACAATCCAGTTGTCAGTCCATTTTAGTAGTGTTTCTTCTGAAGTAATTCTTTTTGTATTTTCCCTCCATACTTAAGAATATGTGCTTGCTTGAAAAAAGTAGAAAGGCGTAAAGAAAACATCAGCAGTTATTTTACCTCAAGTATCTTCTTAACCTTTTGCTTTCTTTTTGTTGTAGTCTCTCTCTAAGACAGGAATCAGAAACCACTTTTCCCTTCCCTGGTCTGTTGAGGTCTCCCTCTCTGGGCCAAGTGAGCTTTCTCAAGCACACAGCTGTTATGTCCCTACTTGCTCAGAAGCCTTGAGTTCTCTGCCGCCTGCAGAAGAACGCTTGAACACCAGGGCACGATGTTCAAAGCCTTGTAATATTTTTGTCCCTAACATTCCGTTCTTGGCTTTTCTTCCACCATATTCGCGTCCAGACTGTGGCCATGCTGACTTGGTATCTATCCGCCTCCATTCCCTTTGCTTTATGCGGATCGCCTCCGCTTGGCCTTGTCCAACTCCTTTACGTGGTTGAAGGCTCAGCTTCAATGCTGTGACCTCTGTAAAGTCTGTGCTGATTTTCCCCAGTTGAGAATACCTCCATGAAGGCGGGTGCTCCCATAGCATTAGACCACACATCACTTTCGCCAGACAACGTTTTCCCTTATTCTGTGTCCATTTGTCTACTTGTTTCAACTGTATTATCAATATTCTTGCAGGTGAGGGCCACATTTTATCTGTCAAGGGGTGTCTCTCTTTCCCTTGCTTGCGCCGTAGGACCCAGCATATAATAATGGCTTATTATATTTAATTATATTCAGCTGTGTAATAAGTAGCGCCTGCTTCCCTGTATTTGAGATGGCTTTTTCTTTGTATTTTCTGTTTAATCTGCCTTGTTATTTAATACATACCACGGTGACAACTTCCTCTCTTATAGTTGTGTCCTAATAAAGTGTAGTTTTATGAGAGGGGCTAGCTTTGGGACGAATTTGTAGAAATGCTCCCTATAAGGCAGGAGGATTCTGGTGGGCCTGCCAAATCCCATGGGTGACTTTCATCTCTCATGAGGATAAAGTGATGTGGGGTGTTGGCAGTGGGAGCAGACACCTGGGAATCAGCCAGAATATTCCTTGTTTCCTTCCTATCCAGTAAATTCGGAAAATGAATTAGTTGGACGAATGCCTTGGCATCCATCCTAACCTTTGTTAGTAATTTAAGGACTTGATTTTGAATTGTGGTTTCTTCCCAGAAAATTCCAAATAGAAAAATCATGAATGTCATATCATGTAAGATCCCAATGAAGAAATCTAGAAATGTAAAGTGTAGTTTTGACGTTGTAAAAGAAATGGAAATATTCACCCCCCCCTTGGAAGGGGGATGCTGGGCTTTCTGATTATACTCAAAACTATGTATGCTCTGTGACAGAGGATGCCTGGCAGGCTGGAAGCCTCTTGGATCATTAAGAGTTCATTAGATTCTGTCTGCAGCTGTTAGAAAATGAACAATCAGGCATGTGGGACTCTGTCATGTTGCTCAAATGCTCAGCATGAATAACTGTAGCCACAGAGCTATTTTTCACGGAGAGAAGGAAAACCTTTCCTAGCTAAGAGAAGATGGTCTTTATCTTTAAGAAACAATGTCCTACTGCGTGGTACGTTGAAGTCTAGTTTACATTTTGGACATACTCCTTCCCCCACCATAGTAGCAGCTTCCAAAAATGAAAAGCAGGTACACTTTTTACTTTGTGAACAAGACTGTACCAACTCTCCATTTCCTCTTTCAGAGAGAGACAGTGTATAAAGACTCATGTGCTAGAGGCTGTTCGGGCAAAAGTGCTTGCATTATTAGTTACTTTAGACACTTGATACCTTTTTTGTTTTGTTTTGCCTTTGTCCTTAAAACTGAAAAACAATAATATGAGATATTCATGTGTATCTCCATTTTACATATAAGGGAACTGAGGCATACAGAGGATATAATTTGCCCAAAGTTACACAGTCAGTAAGTGTCAGAGTCTGGGTCCAGAATCTACATTCTTAAGTACTGTGTAATATTGTCATGTCAACACAGTTTAAAACAAGATTGGCCACGGTGAGCCTCCAGTGAATACGACATATAAGTGGTCTTTTAAAATCATAATTCCGATTCTGTCATTTCTCAGCCTGTCTCCTGTGCGTTCCCATTATACTTAGAAGAAAACTGAAACTTGACCTCATAGTGTAACTGATCTTAGTCCCGTGGCCTGGTCCCATGGCTGGGCCCCCTCTGCTTCTTGACCTTTTTCCCCCTTCTGCTGCTTTATACTGTGCTGCCCCAGCCACGCTGGCCTTTCTGTCTTTAAAACACGCTTTTAAGGCCTTTCTGATGGCCTGTCGGCTTCCCCCAGATCTTTGTGTTGTGACTTGTATCTTGTCATTCAGCCTTCTGTAGGCTTCCCTAAGTAGCTTCCTTCAGCCATTACTTTAACCCTAGCTGAAATCGCCCACTTGAATGTGTGTTTCCTGATGGCAGAGCCCTTACCTGTCTTAACTACAGAATCTCCATTTCCTCAAAACAGTACTTAGGACATGGTGGCCACTCAAATATTTATTGAGTAAATGAACATAATGAGAGGTTGGACAGTTATATCTCTGGAAAGCTCATGGCTTTTCTGAGACCCACCCTCTGGCTTACATGAGACGTGTCACCACCTCAGGACAGCTAGAGACTGCTTTGTCAACTCTGTCCTTCCAAATTCTGCCACCTTGCAAAGGACAATTTGTGGAGAGAGGTTTTCTCCCAGTGTCTCGGCAGCAAGTGAAGGTAGGAGGACACAGCCGAGGGCCTGAATGTTACAGAAGGCTTTTTCTTTTTTTTAAAGATTTTATTTATTTATTCGACAGAGATAGAGACAGCCAGCGAGAGAGGGAACTCAAGCAGGGGGAGTGGGAGAGGAAGAAGCAGGCTCATGGCAGAGGAGCCTGATGTGGGGCTCGATCCCATAACGCCGGGATCACGCCCTGAGCCGAAGGCAGACGCTTAACCGCTGTGCCACCCAGGCGCCCCCAGAGGGCTTTTTCTGATTTGTTGCTGGGCCTTGTAGGACCCTGGGAAGAAACTCTTGGACTTTCTCATGATTGTGTTTGTAATGGTGACCCTGAGACATCATGAAAGGCTAAATTCCAGAATATTCTCTGTAACATACATGTCTAGTACATTTTGTGGTCTTTCCATGAACTAAATGGGAAGTTCAGATCCTTGGAATCAGCCTCAGCTATCTAGAAAAAGCCTTCTTCAGGTAGGCTCATCCTTTCATTCTGCTGTGGGCCTGTTACTTGCTTAGTGCTGGGGAGCCTTCCCTAAAGTTGTGTTATGATTATTAAACAAATGTTTCTTTCATGTGTTCTTCCACCTGTCTAGAATACAACATGTTCCTTATCTGGAATCAAAGTCACTTGGAGTTTCCTACGGGTCATTTGTTATCTGATTGCACTGCCCCAGCGTGGGAGCCCAGAGGCTCTGAAGGCCACTGCAGCCCCACTCTGGTGCATGGGTCACGGTTGCCCCCAGGGTCCCACAAGGGAGGGAAGCTGGGACTCCCTGAGCCTGCTGGGCAGAGACTGTACTAGAACAGATTCAGGCTGGGCTTCGTGAGCCACCCCTCTCCTGTTGCCAGCTGGCCAGGAGCCTGAGACCATGTTCCGCATCAGTGTGAAGTGCTCTGGACAGGTGTGTAAATCCTTCTGTTCTCTACTGGACCTTTGTCCCTCTTGGCTTTCAGTGAGCATTTACTGCTAAGAAAAGGAAGGCCTTAGTCTTTCTCTGTTTTTTTTTTCTTTCCCTGGTATAAAAGCAGGCAAGTCTTAGAAGTTCAGCAGTCCACAGAAGCTTTTCCAGCTTACCAACTCCATCTAAGGAAAGTGGTCACACGAGGAAGGAGACGTTGTAACTCCAAGCCATGATCCTTGAACTCTGGGTGTTGTGGGCCTCAAAAGGTATTTCTTTTTTTCCCAATATCTTTTTACTGTCCACATTCTTCTTTGGGTTCCCTGACTTAATCACAGATTACCGTAGGATAATTAAGTTAGAGATTTTTTTGCTCATTTCCCAACTTTTTTTGAGAAGAAGTCCCCATTGGAGGACAGAAAAAGGATATTTCTGCCTTCAAACTGGATTATAGCAGAGTAGATGTGGTTTGCGTACAAGGACCTTGTGTTCTATGTTATAACCCACCTGTTGCAAACTGTGCTCGACTCCAGGTTTCCTTTCTGTGGGAGGAGACAGACAAAAGCATCCAAGTAGTGGGGGCCTGAGAGCTGGATCTTAAAAGCCGGGCAGGGTTTTGGCAGGGAGAAGTGCACATTGAAGGAGGGAAGAGTGAGCAAAGCGGTGGTGGCTGGAGCTCTGGGAAGATCCCACTATGACTTGGTTGGTCTCGGGAAGCCATGGGTACTGCCCTGCCCTATCCATCCACGCAGAAGCTCCAGGAGGGCAGGACTGTGTTTGGTTTGCTCTGTAAGCCTGGCACATAGTGCAGGGCCTGGCCTCCAGGAGTACTGAAATATTTGTTCAGTGAATGAGGGAGGCTGGGAATAATGAGAAGAGCTCACAGTTCCTAAACAGCTCTGTGTTATCAGGCATGTGCTGAGCTCTTTTAAGCAAATCAGCACTTAATCCTCATGACCATCTTTGTTAGTTACTGCTGTAATTCCCCTTTAGTAAGTGAAGGTAAATGATAGGGCTGGGTCTGAAACTGGGCCATTTGGGTTTGGAACTCAAACCCTTCACCTGAACTGTGCTTTCTAGAAAGATAGATTGGGGCTGGACCTTGGAGATTGTGGATGCCACGCCAGGGCAGTGTAGCTGTTTTTTAACAGTCTGTGAGGAAGCACTGAAGATTTATTTTTTTAAAGATTTTATTTATTTATTTGAGAGAGAGAGAGAGCATGTGCAGAGAAGAGGGGAGAGGGTGAAGCAGAGTCCCCGCTGAGCAGGAAGCTCGATGCAGGGCTCGACACCAGGACCCCAGGATCATGACCTGAGCCACCCAGGTACCTGGAATCACTGAAGATTTTTGAACAGACTTCTAGAGTGTTCTTAGGAAAGTTAGAAAATTGTGGAGCTATCTGAGCTGACATGGGGACGAGTAGGAGTTTACCAGAAGATAGTCAGGTGCGATGAGAGGTGGAGAGGTTGGGAGTGGATTGTTGGAATGTTGGGGGGAAGTTGGAGAATGATGTGAGCCATTAACTGTGGCGTCTAAGAGGAGTGTAAGACTGAGTAAATCCTCGATAAAATAATTTGATTTCATTTTCTCTACAATTTCTACTGTTTGGGAACTTTGCATCTCCCTGATCCAAGGAAGTCCTGTGTGCAGACATCAGAGGCATTATGCTTCTAAACGATACTTCTTTTTTAGCTGTCATAGTCTTACTGGAAAACAGAGCCTTTCAGGAAAAGAAAGAGGCCCAGGTCATTTCCGTGAAATATTTGTATTTATGATATGAGTTTTTTTTTTTTTAAGATTTTATTTATTCATTCGACAGGATAGAGACAGCCAGCGAGAGAGGGAACACAAGCAGGGGGAGTGGGAGAGGAAGAAGCAGGCTCATAGCGGAGGAGCCTGATGTGGGGCTCGATCCCATAACGCTGGGATCACGCCCTGAGCCGAAGGCAGATGCTTAACCGCTGTGCCACCCAGGCGCCCCTATGATACGAGTTTTTTAAAACACAAAGTATAGTGGAGCCTGGAACAGGTTACACTGCAATGTAATTGGGTTGTTCATTAAATAATTTCAGGATTTATAAAAAGGAGAATTCATATTATACCTTTAGCATGTGATCTGATAATGCAACCCAAGGAATGCAAGGCCCTTTGAGACCTGGCCCGAGGTTCCACTGGTTCCCTCTCTGTTTCTCTTCTTGCACCCCCGGCCCCCCAGTGCCCCCATGGCGGGAGTACCTTGAAACAATTTCTTCAGAGGCACCTGAATAGCTTATGGGCTATTCTCAATTATTTGGTAGCTTGGATTAAACCAGTGAAATCTAAGATGGGTGCTAAGATCCATTAATAGGACTCACAGCTGTCAATCTCCAAGAGAGGTGAAGGCCTGGAGCCCCACGCTAACTCTTGCCGCAAGCTCATTTCTGGCCTCCTTGAAACCCCCCTGTAGGAAATCTTCCCTTGTCTTTCTCAGTGTTTCCTCCTCAGAAAAGAAACCTATTCCGGGACTGCAGTTTAACCCTCCCTGTGGACGGACAACTTATGGCAACCCGATCCAAAAAGGGCAAGAAAGGACTTAGAACACGGTTCAGAATCTTCCTCCTTTTTTGTGTGTGTTGTGACTCTGGGTACTGCCATAAACACCTCAACCAGAGCGTGCAGATCTGCTGGTCACGACTGGTGACCTTTGTTTGGCGTTACTCAGCCAGAGAGTGGCCAAAGGCGGAGCGGCCCTGCTGAAAAAAGGCTCTGGGCCTTGGGCATGGGGCATCAGCTGTCGCGGCAGCTCCCAGGACTCTGACAGCCTTTCCCAGCCTAGGATAGGGTGAACGTGGAAGGTCATAGTGAATTCAGTGGGCAGGTGGCGTTAGTACAGAGTTTTGGTTGGCTGTGGAAGATCATTTAGAGAGTTTTGTTGCTTTTTAAATTAAAAAGTAAGTGAAGGGGTGCCTGCTTGGGTGGCTCAGTCGGTTAAGCGTCTGCCTTCAGCCCAGGTCATGATCTCAGGGTCCTGGGTTCGAGTCCTACATCAGGCTCCCTGCTCAGTGGGGAGTCTGCTTCTCCCTCTCCCTTTGCCCCTCCCCTGGCTTGTGTGCTCTCTCTGTGTGTCTCTCTCTCAAATAAATAAAATCTCAAAAAAAAAAAAAAAAGTAAGAAGTCAGGCAGAGAAAGGCAAATACCATTGTGATTTCACTTATATGTGGAATCTACAAAATAAACGAAACAACAGACTCTGAAGTATGGAGAACAAACTGGTGGTTGCCAGAGGGGTGGTGGGTGGGAGTTTGGGTGAAATAGGTGAAGGGGATTAAGAGGTACAAACTTCCAGTTACAAAACAAGCCACAGAGAAGAACAGTACAGCACAGGCAATAGAGCCAATAACATTGTAATAAGGTATGGTGACAGATGAGCACTGAGTAATGTATAGAATTGTCAAAGCACTATGTTGTACACCTAAAACTAATGTCACTTCGCATGTGGACTGTAATTCAATAATAAAAACAGTGTGTCTCTCCTTTTAGAGGAGCCCACCTGCTGTTTGTGACAAGGAGGCCTTAGTAGCAAGAACACGTGTACAAGTTGCTTTTTGGCAGATTTAGAATTGAAGAAAGTAGTCAGATCAGTTGTACAGGCTGTTTGGTTTTGTGACTACAGAGCAGAATGGGACATGGTTCCTGACCCTGAAGGACTCATGCCTACAGAAACTGTGTGTCCTTTTTGCCTGGGATGTCCTGATTGATGCCTGTTGTCCTGGTATAATTACTAGTAGCGCTCCCTTTGAATCTCAAAATTCCCCAGGGAGGATGATTAATTATTTGGTTACCTTACCTTACCAGGCAAACATGTAAGCACTTATCAGAGAATTATCACAGAATTGAGCCTAATGTGCAAAGGGAGCCCAGCCTGACCTGTTCCTAGATGCTCCTTCCCTTCCCATCTTACCCGTTTACACAGCTTCCCTATCCTTCCCTGGGCAACCCCTTATCTACCTGAATTCCCCTACTGATCCCAATATCCTAGTCCTTTTGTGCCTCACAGCTGCCTGCAGGAGCCCTGAGCCGACTTAGGGTCCACTGTGTGAGCTTTTGTCCCTGCTGCAGCTCCACTGGAACATATTCTGAGGTGTGGCCTCCCCTCTTCTAGATTTGTGTTTGGGAAAAAAAAAAAATTTACATGGCCAGTGAGTTCTTCCTTCCCCCTGCAGTTGTCCGGGTCATTTTAGAAAGAATCTTCTATGCTTCTATACTATCATTTTGATGGGCTATCAAGAGGAAAGGTTGGGAAAATGTATGCTTGGTTTCCCGCCTTCAAGTGGCATGCCTTGGGACTTTGATTCCTGTTTCTCTCTGCCACCAGGCAGAAAACCATGCCATTGAAAGAGCTGGCTTTTGGATCCCCTCAGACTTGGATGTGAGTCTAGGTGACAGGGCTGTCGCTAAGACGGAAACATTACACATAGGATCATGTTCGAGGCCTTTTCTGTCCAAAACCTTTGGTAATTCCTCTTCAGTGGTATTGAGTTAGGGAGAAGCCCTAATTACAGAAGCCACACCACTTTCGGGTCATGTTAGGAGATCATCCAGTGGTAGGCTAGGGAGACGAAGTGACAGGGTGTCAGGGAGAGCAGAGTGGGGTCCTAATGGAGCATGTCTGGAGGAATGGGTAAACATTCGCTTTTCTCTTTCTTTTGGTTCCCACATTGCCCTTGACTGGCCAGTAAATTCCTCATTTGAAATAGCTCTGTCATGAATTCGCATTTTAATCCCTCACTCTTTCTCTTTTATTTCCCTCAAATGTGGTCCTTGCGTACTTTGGAGATTTGAAATCAGAATTAGATTGAGTAGGAAGTAGTACAGAAAAAGCTGGCTTCCCCAGAGCTGAGAATTTATTCCCAGTTTGCAAGGCCTTTTTGTTTTCCAAAGGGCTGGAAGTTAGAAGAGATTAGAACAGCAAATTTATTTTGATTTTTCTGCCCTGCCTTTAAGCTTTCTTCACTGAAACAAGTTGGCTTATTTTTCATAAGTGAATTCATTAAGTGTGTAGGCATGTGTAATGTTTTTAATTTTTGGCAAGGCCACTGTGCATTGTGTGTTTGGAAGCATGAATGAACTTCTGGATNNNNCCCATGAGAGCTTTCTGCCGATTCTGCTTGCCTCCTCTTGAAACGGTTACTTGCTCTCTTTGATAAAATCATGTTGCTTTTACCTGCCTCAATGTTTTTTGCGGTGTGATGTAGGCACTTCCAGCAAACCATCACACAGTCATTGCACAGATGAAGGCATGGGGACCAGAAGGGGCTGGTGACTCCCTTTCCAGATCGAAGAGAACAAAGTCAGACAAAGGCAGGGAGATCTGTATCCAGCTGCATCGTTGAAAGATAGAGCTTAAAAAACTTGGGCAGCCACAAAAGCCCAGAGGACAAAGGCCCAGCTTAAACAGAACCTGCCTGTTGTGTTTCTGTTCTGATGTTTGATCTCCTCGTAAATAATTGAAGAGTTTGGGATAGCTCCAAAGCGGAAAAGTTTCCAAACTGTATTTATCTGAACGTTTGGAAGAGCTGTTCCATATTGTACCCTGTTGGTTTTTTTGTGGAGGGGAAAAAAAGACTCCCTTGCTGTTGGGGCCCCTCTGTTGTCTTCTGCTGGCCTGATGTGGTGTTTGAGTTATTTATGCTTTGTTGGATGACTAGAGAAATCCGTGAAAGGCAGGATGAGGGAGGAGAACCAAATACATTGAGTGCCTTCCCTGAGGCTGTGTGCTGGGTGCCTGCCATGAGTTATCTCCCTGTCCCTGGTCCTGGGAAGAACTCGCCGTCAGCAAATGTGTATTCAGCAAATGCTCAGGCCAGGTAGACTGTCTGCCGGGTTTCTGTGCTTTGTCCAGCTCTGGGCTCTGCTCTAAGGAGACAAAAGGTGATCGGCTTGTCAGACTCTTTTGCTAGGGTCCATAGTAAAGAAATCTATTTTATGTTGCAACCCATAGGAACATACTATGCTGCAGTCAGAGGAAAAAGTTTTGTTCCCGGAGAAACCACAGAACACGTTCTGACCTTACGCCCTAAACATAAATGAAACCTTGAGCCCTTTCCAGTGAGTTGCTGATTCTAGCATCCTCTGATTCTATCATCCTGGGGCCGGCAGACCTGTCATGACCCTTGTAGGTATGCTGGTCATGAGAAGAAACCAGTGGCTTTCCACAAGAGAGAATAGTGAACATACTCATTGTAACTGATTTTTAAAAACCCTTTAAATACCTGCCTTATCATTTATTTGGGAAGCACAGTATGTCAGAGGGCTGGACTCATCTGCCCTCCTCTCAACTCCGAATACTTGTCTTATTGTTTTATTTTATTGGAGTTTTCCTTTAGTAGTGGTCGTGTAAGATGACAGCACTGCAAGATACTGTTTGAAGTCACTATAGCATTTAGGGTAAGAGACAGGAGGACCTTAGGATACAGTTGTACAGTGAGAGCTTTCTTCTTCCCAGAACATTGGTCATGAGTCTTAATCCTGATCCCTAACTAGTTAAGGAGAGCTGGACCCTGAAGATCAAAGATCTAGGCATCTGTATTGTTTTTCTTTCACTTTGTATTTTGAAAGATTTCAAACCTGCACGAAAGTAGAGAGAATGTAGTGAATCCACATGCTCCCCTCTTGTAGCTTCCAGTGGTTGTCAGTTGCTGGCTGTTCTTAGAATACCTATTATAGAGTCTTACTCTCCTGCCAGAGGTGGAATAACCTTGGGGTGGAGGGGTGTTCTTGGATTTGGATTCTTTCTCCGCTGTGTAGACCAAACCTGGACTGAAGGCTGTCTTCTGTTCCTTCCTGGCAGGCAGCCTGTCAGGGAATTTAAAATTATTTGTTTAAAACTTAAAATATTAAACAGTTTTTTATTGTGATTTTCTTACACTACGAAATTATATGTGCTTGTTATGAAAATGTTATAACACAGAAATGTGTGAGGCACAGGAGTAAGAAGCCTATTCCCTGTAATGCAAACTTACCCGCACACAAATACTGCAGGTAGGTTTTTTTAAAAAAGCAAATAAGGTCACGTGATACATACTGTGCTGCAGCTGGCTTTTGTCTTTTTTAAACTCCATAGCATGACTTGTCAATTGCTGCAGAGAAAGGCTGCTGGAATTTTGATAGCAAATGCATTGAATCTGTAGATGAGTTGAGACAGTATTGCCACCTTAGCAGTATTGTCTTCTGTTCCATGAACAAATGGTATCTTTCCATTTATTTAGGTCTTCTTGAATTTCTTTCAACAGTATTTTGTAGTTTTCAGTGTGCAAGTCTTGCACTTTTTTCTTGTTAAACTTATTCCTAAGCATCGTCTTCTTTTTGGTGCTGTTGTAAAAGGAGTTGTTTTCTAATTTCATTTTTGGATTGTTCATTGGTATTGTATTTGTTATTGTTTTTAACTATTCAGGTAGCACACATGGACATATAACTAATTTCCCCAGTTACCTATTGATGATGATGATGATGATGATGATGATGATGATGATGATGATAATGACTTTTAAGTAAGCTCTGTGCCCAGTGTGGAGCTTGAACTCATGACCCTGAGATCAAGAGTCACATGCTCCATTGATTGAGCCAGTGGGGACCCCCAGAATTATTAGTTGTTTTTTTTTTTTTTTCAAAATAATGCCGTAGTGACCACAGTTGTATGCACACTGTACTGTTTTGCACACTTGTGTTAATGTTTCTGAAATAGATTCCTAGATGAACTTGCTGGGTCAAAGTTTCTACATATTAAAAATTTGATAGCTATCAATTGTGTGCCCAAATCCTGGATCAGTTACACTTCTCAGGGTTGCCAGCAGCTTATGCTAGTGTCTATTTTCCTGAAGCCTCCAAACACATAAGCCATTATTAATTTTTAAAAATCTACCTGAGTCTGATCGGTTATAAATGGTGTATCATTATTGTGCTTTGCAGTTCTTTGGATATAAATGAGACTGAGCAACTTTGTATGTTTATTTGATGTTTTATAGAATGAATTGTCCATTTAAAAAATAGTTTCTTTTTAAATCACGGACGTGATCCTTCACTACATATTTTACAGATAGTTTTTGGCCCAGTTTGTTGTTTCTCTTTTACTTGTGTTTATTCTTATTTTTACTGTAGGAGTATGATATTTCTCTTTATCTGTGCTTTCTTTATGCCCACTAGTAAAATTTTTATAGTCTCTTCACATAGGTCTTACAGTTCAGTCCTAATTACTATATGTTTTTTGTTGGAGTTCTAAATTTGATTTTTTTCCCCTCAAACTTTCTTCCCGCTTCTGATAGCTATAATAAAAAGATATAAGTTTTACTATATATGTATGAGATTTGGCCAACTTATTCTCTTGTCACTTCTAGTTTTCAGCTGATTGTTTTGTATTTTCTTAGTAGATAATTATTATTTGCAAGTAATGGTGATACTGTCTTTTATTTTTTAGTTCTTTTATCTCTTTATTCTTTCTCTTTTCTTATTGTATTGCTAAGGCTTGTCAGAATGCTAATCAGAATATTCCTGTATTCCCAACCTATTTGACAATGGGAATGCCCTGGTATTTCTAGGTGGCTGTACTGCTGTTGGTTTCTAACAGGATCCTTTTTTTTTTTTTTTCTTTTTAAAGATTTTATTTATTTATTTGACAGAGAAAGAGGCAGTGAGAGAGGGAACACGAGTAGGGGGAGTGGGAGAGGGAGAAGCAGGCTTTCCTCTGATCAGGGAGCCCGATGTGGGACTTGGTCCCAGGACCCTGGGATCATGACCTGAGCCAAAGGCAGATGCTTAACGACTGAGCCACCCAGGCGCCCCACTAACATGATACTTTTGATCTGTTGCTGCATGTCCTCGCTGGGGAATCTCATTCATACATATAGGTCTTAGACTGGTATCTGCATCTCAGACTTCCTTCTTTCCCTGGCTTCAGTTAGCAGACATCTATTTGCAGGATGTTTCTTTTCTTTCTCTTTCTTTCTTTCTTTCTTCCTTTCTTCCTTTCTTCCTTTCTTCCTTTCTTTCTTTCCTTTCTTTCCTTTCTTAAGATTTTATTTATTTATTTGAGAGAGAGCGCACACATGAGCCAGGGGGAGGAGCAGAGAGAGAGGGACAAGCAGACTCCATGCTGAGCATGGAGCCTGACGTGCAACCTTGAGGTTATGACCTGAGCTGAAATCAAGAGGCAGACATTCAACTGACTGAACCATCCAGGCAGGCACCCTCAGGATATTTCTATTTTGATATCTCACAAAGCCCCAAAGCTTAACATGTTAGGGCCATGTTTACTGTGTGTGGCTCACTGTGCCTGATAATATAAATAGTTTGCTTCAGTAATCCTCCCAGTCACCTGTAGAAGGGGATGTCAGGTATCCCATTTTGCAGATACATACACAGACTTTGAGATGTTAACTTGATTAGGGTCCCATAGCTAGTAAGAATAGTGGCGCCACCGTCTGAACCCCAGTTTTGTCTGACTCCAAAGACTTTTCTCTGTCTGCTGCTTGGACCTTCTCTCCCCCCAGGCCCTGAGTACTGGGTTTCTGAAGATTGAGCATTCTGCTGGTTTGTCTCGAGCTGTCCGGTTTGCACATCCCGCCAGCTGTGGTCCACACCTTGCCCATCTCCATCACAGTGAGCTTAAGTAAGGCTTTCTCCTTGAGTTCAGACAAAGGATGGCTATCTGTACTCTGCAGTAGTTTTGCTGATTGCTGCAGTTCAGTGGATTGATTTTTCATAAAATGTTCTTAAGGGACCAAAGCCATGTTGAATGCTTTGGTTTGCAAGATCATTCTTATGAAATATCTGAGCAGAGTGTGCCAGAATTTGGCTAGCTCTGAAATTCGTCATAATTTGGAGTCTGTGAGACTTGGGAGTATATTCTTTCAAAAGTTTCTTTGCCCCTGATCGGCAGTGAGATGCTTCCTAGGAAGTGGGACCCTGGAGGATTCCTTTCTGTTGTGGTGTTCCCTCCTTCCCAGTCAGGGCGAGGTACAACTTCACAGTGGATGCTGCCTCACCTTTTCGATAAGTGGGCTTCTCGGTGGGGCCAGGGTAGGCCATCGGGCGGCAGTAAGAACATGTTAGAGCCCCTGTTAAATTGATTTTCAGTTCTGTTTTTTGAAAGTATTGTATTTTTCATGTATTTTATAATTTTACTGTATGTCTGCATAACAGCAGGTTGTGTGATTATAAATAAATATGCCTATGAAGTGTTCTAATAAGGGTGTGCAGTCAAAGTTTAGAGGTCTTGACAGAGACAGGCACCAGCAGAATTTATCACCTGCGCTGATAACCAGGAAGGAGTAAGTTTTACCACCTGCTCTTGAGGAACCTGGAGGAAGGCCCAGCGTTCCCTGAGATCGACAGCATTCCCAGTGAGCACCACTGCAGTTGAGGGTGAACAAAGAACAGAATTCAGACCACAGAGTTTCCAGGGCCTTGGAGACCACTGGCTTAGTTTTGTAGATAGGGGTCCAGAGAGAAGTGATGTCCTTGCAGTCACTTGGTGGCACAGCTAGGGTCCAGGTCTCCTGACCCTAGTGCGGGACTTCTTACATTGGATCACCACTTTCCTGATGCTTCAGTTGTACCAGTTTCTGCTTAATTAATATTTTGGCCTCTCTCTTTTAGCATAAAGAAGTATAAAAGGAGTTAGTTATGTCAAATTATTTGTTCATTTTCAACATGATTTTGAATTTAGGGGAAAGACACTTTTCCAAGTAAGCATTAAGGCATATCAAATTCATGCATTTATTTAACAAATGAGGTTCTGGACTACAGCAATGAATAATTAGATGAAAATGCCTTTCTTCATAGAGCTTATGTTCTACTTGGGGGAAAGAACTCATAAGCAAGTTAACTGAGTAAATTTTTTAGAATACTGGAGAGTGATAAGTTCTGTAAGGGGTGCACATGGTGCAGTAGGCTGGTCACAATGGACCTAGCCAAGAAGACTTGGTTCAACAAAGATGGAAATGAAATGCTGGGACAGGCAAGGTGGATATCTTGGGGAAGAGGATTCTAGGGAGAGAATCTCAGGTGCAAGTAGGGGCCATTTGAGGAACAGCCAGGAGGCCCCTGAAAGGAGGCCCGTGAACTCAGAGAGGGAATGGGAGGTCAGGCTGTGAGGACTTGTAGGCCATTGTACAGACCCACTCTTACCCAACATGGGAAGCCATTGGAGGCTTTAGAATATAGGAGTGACATGATGTGAGTTACCTTTTAAAAGGACCTTCTGGTTGGTGCTCCTGGATGGCTCAGTTGGTTTAGTGTCCGACTCTTGGTTTTGGCTCGGGTCATGATCTTAGGGTTGTAGGATCGAGCCCCACGTCAGCTTCGCGCTCAGTACGGAGTCTGCTTGTGATTATTTCCCTTTCCTTCCCCCTCTGCTCCTCCTTCTGCTCTGTCTCTCTCAAATAAATAAAATGAATAAAATCTTTAAAAGGACCTTTGGTTGTGTGGTGAGAATAGATGGAATGGGGACAGGGTGGAAGCAAGGCTACAAATAGGAGGAAGTGAGAGTTATACCGGTTATGCCAGTTATTGTATTTGGGATTGTTAATTGGAATGCTTCATTCAAACATGAACTAAATAACAATTTACACTATTATTACTGTCTTATCCAGCCACTTTCCATCCACTCCCAGTCCCCAGATTTGCTAGCATTATGGTTGACACTGATGATACAGAAATGGAGAAGATGGAGCTTCTGCCTTACAGAAGCTTAGAGTCTAGACTCTAGGTATTAGGCTAATAGATGGTGTAAAAACCAGAGGTCCCTTGAGTCTGACAGCTGGAAGAACTGTGTATGGCGGGGATGCTGGAAACACAGCTTTCTGTCTCCGATTAGTGGGTATAAATGGGAGGGCACTGGAATTCATGGTGCTTGAAGAGAGCTTTGAAAGAGGAGAAGAGCATACGGAAGAGGGAAAAGCAAAATGTTTCAGGCAGGGGCCGTGTAANGAAGAGCGTAGCATATTCAGGAAAACTGTGGGTGGCCAGTGGGCCACAAGCAGAACTGTTGAGGTTTGGGTGCGCCGTGAGTTCTTCAGAGGGTTCTCAGGAGAACCGGGAGGACTCTTGGTCTGCACAAGCTCCTGACCCAACCTGTGGCCTTGCTTTCCTTCTACAACAGGCAGTATTTCTGGATAGAGGAATAACCAATACTTGCCTTTGGCAGATGTCATCAGTTCTTCATGATCCAGTCTCCAGAAAGATCAGAGTTCTTTTAAGCCCATTAACTCATTGTTTAAAAAAGATTGATTTATTTTAGAGAGAGAGCTGGGGGTGGGGGGTGGCAGAGGGAGAGGGAAAGAGAGAAACTCAAGTAGACTTCATGCTGAGCTTGGAGCCTGATGCGGGGCTTGATCCCACGATCCTGAGATCATGACCTGAGCTGAAACCAAGAAGAATTGGACACTTAACCCACTGTGCCACCCAGGCACCCCAAACTGATTTTTTTTTTTTTTAAGATTTTATTTATTTATTTGACAGAGAGAGAGACAGCCAGCAAGAGAGGGAACATAGGCAGGGGCAGTGGGAGAGGAAGAAACAGGCTCCAAGTGGAGGAGCCTGATGTGGGGCTCGATCCCAGGACTCTGGGATCATGCCCTGAGCCGAAGGCAGATGCTTAACGACTGAGCCACCCAGGCGCCCCTTGAACAGCATTATAGAGGTATAATTTATGTGCCATAAAATTTATCTGTTTAGTGTATCATTCAATTATTTTTAGTATAGTAAATTTACAAAGTTGTACATTTCCCCATCACTCTCAAAAGACCCCTTATCCCCATTTGTAGTCAGTCCCATTCCCACCTCCAGCTGTAGGCGATTATTTATTTTCTGTGCCTGTAGATTTGCCTTTTCTGGACGTTTCATATAAACAGAATCATACACTATGTCGTCTTTTGTGTCTGATTTCTTTTACACAGCATCCTGTTTTCATTGTTCATCTGTATTGTAGCATGTATCAGTACGTTGTTCTCTTTATTGTTGACTGGTATTTAGTTGTAGGGATGTACCACATTTTGTTTATCTGTTCTCCAGTTGATGGATATTTGGATTGTTACCACTTTTTAGCTGTTAGGAATGATGTCCACTTCTTGCCAGAAGTGTAGCCAGTGCGCAGATGGTTCTCTGGGGTGAGCACGCAGGAGTCGCTGACTTTGTCATCGCCATCTTAGTGTTCTTGCTTTGCCCTTTTGTAAGACTGATTGATTAATGGGTATTATTTGAGCCACTTAATAGCTGAGTGACTTTGCCTAGTTGTTGCTTCCTTATCTGTACAGTAGGGATATTTATAGATGTGGCATCTGGCTCGAGGTATTGTTGTGCGGATAAAGTAACATAATAAAGAGACTATATGCAAGGTAACAGTTGATTTGCCCTGCGCCTTCCAGGCCCTCTTACCCCCAACCCCTTGCTGTCCCTGGGGAAGTGGGTGGGAATGAGAAAGGCTGTATGAGGAACCATCCTGCTTTGAGTAGTGAGTAGTGGTGTTGGAGAGATGCATATAAAGGACCTGGGGAGAGCGACAGGTCTTGGCCTGGGTGGACTCAGGAGGCTGGAAGACCTCCTGGATGGGGCCAGCCGAAAGTTCTGTTGGAAGGATCAGGACCTGGGCTTTGGAGGAGGAACATGGGAGACTTGTAGGAGAGTCTGGGGCAGAGGGCAGAGCTCTGAGCCTTGCTGGCTGGCTGGCTGGCTGGCTGGGGTGGCGCAGCCCAGGCGGGCAACTGGGATCTTTGCTTAATCCCTTAGATAACCGTGAATATTTTGGTGTCTGCTCTCACATTTGTGAAATGTATGTGGAAAAGAGAAGTTGCAGATTTTGGGGTCTTTGGCTGGGTTGGACACACAACATGTTTTCCAGTCACTTAGAATTTATTCAGTAAGTGGCCAGTGTTTAAAATCTGGAGATCTGGCCCCAGTGACTTGACTTCTTACATGGTATCAAGTGAGCAGAACTTAAAGAGGTGGTCCCCTGCCCTTCTCACACATTCGCCTGGGTTTTTACCTGCTGGGGTTTGCAACCATCGGTGTAGAGCTGTGCCGTCCCAACACGGTAGCTGTGAACCTCCTGTGGCTATTTAAAGTTAAGTAACTTCATGTTTTAAGTAAAACGCCGAGTTCTGTTTCTCATTCACACTCATATTTCAGTTGCTCAGTAGCCACATGCGACTAGCGGCTGCCGTGGCGGACAGTGCAGAGACAGCGTTTCTGTCACTGCTGAACGTTGTATGAGACTAGATCTGCAGTGGTGACTAACTGCCTCTCTCTGTGGTCAGACCTTGCCTCCTCGCTTCGCTTGGCCTACTGCTGCACATGTGTACAACAGTGATGTCATGGTCCTCAGTTCCTTTACCATTGGTAAAATCCTTGTACGTGGGCAACGACAGGTAACGAGCCGATAACTTGGTTAGTGCCATTAATCTACTATTAATTACCGATATTTTAACAGGCTTACGGCTCATAAACTGTCTCTGGAGGCCATTCCAGAGGAATGCGTGGTGGCATTATCACTGGGATGAGTGTTGCAGGGACTCCCTCGGTGACGACTTTGAAGGACAACGACTTTGGGTGAATAATTCTCCCATCTGACACGTGAATACACAAAGTCACTGACTTTATCACACTTTTTTTTTTTTTGGTATTTGTGTTGTGTTCTTATTCTTGGAATTAAAAGTGAGTGCAGCATAGAGTGCTAATTAATTTCCTCCTTATTTAATAAGGTTGCAGTGTGGAGTCTTCTAAAATAACCAACAAATTTGTAGAAGTCAGCAGCCTGTAACCCCACAGGGCACCTAGTGCATTATGTTAAAAATAGAGCTCACTAGGGGCACAGTGTGTCTTCTCTTTGACCCAGCAGTTGTCCTTTTCAGAATTTTTCCAAAGGAGATAACCGTACAAGTGTGGAAGTCAGTACCATCACAGCCTTATTTGCAATAGTGAAAAATTCTTTTTTTTTTTTTTAAGATTTTATTTATTTATTTGACAGAGAGAGAGACGGCCAGCGAGAGAGGGAACACAAGCAAGAGGAGTGGGAGAGGAAGAAGCAGGCTCCCAGCGAAGCAGGGAGCCCGATGCGGTGCTCGATCCCAGAACCCTGGGATCACACCCTGAGCCAAAGGCAGATGCTTAACGACTGAGCCACCCAGGCGCCCCGCAATAGTGAAAAATTCTAACCAAACCTGAATGCCAGCGTTGGTTGGGGAGATTGGATCAGTATTTATGATACTTAGATACAATAGGGTATCAGACAGTCACTGAAAATGGGGGTATAGATCCTTATCTGTATTGGGAAAGACTTCATGGCATATTGAATGAAAAACTCTCTGCGCCTATCTACCCCTCTCTCTCTCTCATATTCATATAAAATTCACATGCAGATCTGTGTATGCAGAGATGTCTTGGGGGACAGTCATCAAAATGGTAATAGAGTTATTGTTGAGTGATGGGATTTGGGGTAACTTTACTTTCTTTTTTTGGACTATGCCAGAATTGCTTTTTTTGTTTTGTTGTTTTGTTTTGTTTTTAAGTTTTAAAGTTTTTTAAAGTGGTGCTCTCATAAAGAAGGTAACAGGCACTTATTGAGTACTACTGTATTCCAGGCATTGTGTTAAAACTCTTAACCCTCATATATATTCTGTAAGGTATTATTGTTCTGATCTTACTGATGAAGCATGTGAAGGCTGGCGATGGAACAGCCCAGCTGGCTGGTAGGGGTAGTAGATAGAGCTGGTATTCAATCCTAGATCTGTGTGACAAAGCCCTGCACTTTGTCCTGTTCTGGGCATTATCAGGGCATCAGAGAAGTTTAGAGCTGAGGCCGACCTGAGAGGTTATCTGGTATTAATGGCAGAGAAGTATTGTGTCTCATGCGAGGTCATATGTAAGCCAGCTAGACAGAGATGAGAAAGATGTTAAAAATGGGGTTTGGGAGATTGCGATTTTGCTGTACTGAAAATGGCCTTGATAAGGTCAGGAGGCTTAGGTTTATTTTCGGTTTGGTCACTATCCCATCCCAACTTCATGGCTTAGGGTACTCTTTTGACCTCTTTGGTCTTTATTTTCCTCATTTGCAAATTCAGGAGAGTGTGGTCTACATCTCAGGTTAGTGTGGGATTATTGAGGTTCACCCCAAAAGTGTCTTAAAAACAATAAGGTACAATAGGAGTGTAAAATATTATATTTACTCAAGCCAATCCTGTGTTCTGAAGCTTAAGAGATGCAGTGGTCTTCCTCCCTAGCTTGTCCCTTACGGATGTTTTTGGGGAGAGGCTTTAGTATTTCTTTCTTTGGTGGATGAGCAGATGTCACACTCTAGAACGAGAACTGTGGTGCCTTCTATTCTTGGAGCTTTCACTGGTGGTTTGGAAAGTAAGAGAGGCAGAGACCAAGTCTAGCACTTGCCACAGACTTACAGGCCAAGGGGTCCAGAAACACTCCCACTTTTCTAGTTTTTAAACTTAAAAAAAATTGTGAACTATATGGAGAAAGTGCATGAAACACAAAGACAACAGTTTTCTGAGTTGTGATAAAGGTAACAGCTGTTTAATTGGTCCTCTGGAAGAGAAGTAGAACATTGCTAGCGTTCCCTAAAGTAACCACTCCTGGCTTTTATGGTAATCACTTTCTTTTCTTTTTAGTTTTATTACCCAGATATGTACCTTAAAATTACAGTTTATGTTTGCTTGTTTTTGAATTTCATACAAATGTGCAATTACTTCGTGTCTGGCCTTTTCACTCATTATGAGATTTATCTGAATTGTTGAGCATTGTTGTGATTCATTTATTTTTATTGTTTATTGTATTCTTTGGTATGAGAACCACAGGTCATACATTCTACAGTAGATGGACACATAGGTTTCTAGTTTGAGGCTATTATAAATAGCGCTGCTCTGAGAAATTGTGTACGTTTCACCTGTTGCATATGTGCATGTGTATCTATTGGGCATATTCCTAGTGGTGGAATTGCTGCAAATTTGGTAGATGATACCAACATGTTTTCTAAAGTGTTGGTTTACATTTACATTCCTACCAGCATGTATGATAAGTTTCCATGTTCTTGTCAACACTTGGTCTTGTCAGTCTTTAATTTTAGCCATTCTGGGGAGTATGTAGTAGCATCTCTTTATAATTTTAATTTGCATTTCTCTGATGATTAATGGGGGCTGAACAACTTTTTGTATACTTCTGACCATTGCTGTCTTTTATGAAGTGTCTATTCAGATATTTTGCCCGTTTTTGTTCTGGGTTGCCTATTGATTGGTTTGTAGAAGATCTATATATGTATATATTCTAGAATCAGGCCTCTTGTTGCTTATTTGTTTCGTAAATATCTCCTTCCTATATGACTTGCCTTTCACTTTTTTACAGTGTTTGGTATGCCAAAGTTCTTAATTTCAGTTTGATCCAATTCATCAGTCTTTTCCTTTAGGGTTTGTGTTTATATGCCCTGCTATTTTCTTAGGTCATTTTCTAAAAACTTTTTTGTTTTACTTTTCCACACTTATCTCTCATACTGGGAATTCATTTTTGTGTATGGTGTGAGATAGGAGTCAGTTTCTTTTTTTATTCCATATATTCAGTTGCCCAGGGGCATTTATTTAAAAGAGCAGCCCTGTTCTCGCTGCTCTGTAGTGCCCACTTTATCATAAATTAAGTGCCCATATATGCGTGAGTCTTGTTTCTTTATTCTCTTCTGTTGGTATATTTGTCTTTCCTTGACCTGATAGCACATTGCGTTAATTATTGCCATTTTATAATCTTGATACCAAGTGGGAGCAAGTTTTATCACCTCTTGTCTTGCCATTGTCATTTACACATAGATTTTGGAATCAACTTGTGAAGTTCTTTTTTTTTTTTTTTTAAGATTTTATTTATTTGAGAGAGAGACAGACAGACGGACAGAGTACAAGCAGGTGGAGGGGCAGAGGCAGAGAGAGAAGCAGACACCCTGCTGAGCAGGGAGCTGGATGTGGGGCTCAGTCCCAGGACTCGGGGATCATGACCTGAACTGAAGGCAGACACTTAATGGATTGAGCCACCCAGGTGTCCAACTTGTGAAGTTCTTTAAAAAATACATAGTTGGGATTTTGGGTGAAATTTTACTGTAGATCAATTTGGGAGAAATGAAAATTTCACAGTACTGAGGATTCCAACCTGTAGTTTTATCTTTCCATTTATTTTAGTCCTGTCTGCCTATCTATCTATGTCTATCTATCTATCTCCTTATCTATCTATCTATCTATCTATCTCCTTATCTATCTATCTATCTATCTATCTACTATCTATCTATCTATCTATCTCCTTATCTATCTATCTATCTATCTATCTGTCTATCTATCTATTTCGTTCCATAGCTTTTTGAGTACTTATTTTGGCTAGATTTATTCCTAGGTGTTTATTTTTATGAAATTAAATATGGAAACAAAAAATTTCTTTTTGGTTTGTTGGTACGGAAATGTAATTGATTCTCTTGTATATTGACTTTGTGTTATTTCGTCTTGCTTAGCTCAGTTTTAAATTTTATAATATACCTGTATATCTTCTAGATTTTCTAGTTATATTTTCCATTAATAATGACAGTTTTGCTTCTTTGTTTTATACTTTTAATTTTTTTCCTTTTTTCCCCCAGTATTTCATCATTAAGTATGGTGGTTAATTTGACACTTGGTTCAAAATTTGGCTTTTTCCACCTTTTGGCTATTTTGAATAATGGTGCTAGGAACATAGATGTACAAGTATCTGTTGAAATCCTTTTGGGTGTATACCCAGAAGTAGAATTGCTGGATCATATGGTTATTTTGTTTCATCCTTTGATGGCCCACCATATCATTTTCCACAGTAACTGAACCATTTTATATTCCTACCAGTGGTATGCCAGGAGTTCTAATTTCACCACGTCCTCCCCAACACTTGTTATTCCCTTCCTTTCTTCCTTCCTTCCTCTTTTATAATAGTGATCCAAATGGGTGTCAGCTGTGTGCTGTTGCACTCTCCTTTTTGAACTCCATTTAAACTTGTTAGTTCTTTTCTGTGTATCCTTTGTCTCTTATCTACTATTTTGAATTTTTCATCTTTTTGCCTCTTTGTGTTTCATTCTGTTTTTTTCTGCAGACTTAGTGTCCAGTGTGCTTTTAAAGCCTATCCATGGAATACTGAATTCTGGTATTATTTGGTGCTTTCAAAAATTGATGTCAGTTTTTAAAAGTTGTAATTTCTCTCCCCCAAATTTTAATCACATATTTTATCTTCTTACACATAGTAAGAATTATTATTATTATTACTAAGTAAGCTCTGTGTCCAAAGTGGGGCTTGAACTTATGACCCTGAGATCAAGAGGCATGCTCTACTGACTGAACCAGTCAGGCATCCCAGAATTATTATTTTAATAATCTGTTTCTAGTTATTTTCATGTACATAGTTGATGTGTGTCTGTGTTTTTGCTAGTTTTCAGTTATAGTTGTCGGGTGTGCCTGGTTATCTGGCTTTGTTTTGGACATGGTATTTGAAAATTGTTCATAGAAGTAAATTGAGGACTAGAGAGGATGATGCTCTCTCCATCTGGAAGTGATTTGGGTTTTTATCTGTCAAGGGCTTTAGGGCACCACCTAAGCTAAGATCATTTCCATCTGATGTCAGGGATTGATATTTTTTTGGGCCACCCAGATTCTTAGAAGCTGGTCTGTGGTCTATCTGAAGACTATTTTACTTTCAATTCACTCTAGATCTACAGGTATATTATAAAATTTAAAACTGAGCTAAGCAAGACCAGATAACCCAAAGTCAATATACAAGAGAATCAATTAGGTATAGCCATTTGGATTTCTAACCCAAGTCGTCGTAGGGGGCTATCCAGGCTATGAACCTTTGAGGGCTCTGGAATCCAGCCTCTCTTCTCCTAGACCCATGTGGTGATTGAAAGCAATTCTTAGTGTCTTGGTTGTCCCTTCCCAGTGTTTAAATGGCCCGAGGGCAAAAGTGGATCATGTGCTGCAACCTTATCCCACTGGATTTTAGTTTACTTATGTTTCATAACTGGTAACTTTTCTTTGCCTTCCTTATTCTCTGATGTTTCCAAGCAGATGTTCTTTTATAATTTAGCATTTTTAGTTATTTTTAGCATGATGGTTAGTTTGAGTTACTTAGCAATTTACTAACTCCCTTTGAAAGCACATTTTTAAAGTTGTAGGATAAAGGAATTGTATTGGATCTTAAGAACTCATCCATTACAAATGAATTCATTACTAATCAGTAAAGTAGCTTGTTTTTGTTTTTGTTTTGTATAGTAGTAGGGGTTTATTGACCATTTACCATGAATCCACTATTGTGCTGTATAGTAGGGAAATTTTGAGGAAATACAAGGCACAGTATTCCTTATTCAAGGAGTTTTGCTGTGGAAACAAGCATAAACTCAGAAAATGAAATAGAATATTGAAGGAGGTGCTTGAAGGTAATGCATAGTTAATGGCTTAGTGAAAATTAAAGGCCGTAAGTGTTGGGTGCGAGCCCGATCCCTTCCCTGCCTCTGCCCTTTCTCTCCCAGGCCGCCTTCCTCATGCTGGTCACTGTGCCCTGTCTAAATCTCCAGCTCCCTGTCTCTCCCTCTTTACCAGTACAGCTTTTCAGTAGCTGTCCCATTGTCCTGCAGACATGTCTGAGCTGCCTCCCCTGTGACATCCCAGCACTGCCCTCTGCTCCAGCTCTCCCCATCATGGCAGCCGTCTCACACCTTTGCACGCACACTTCCCTCCGCTTAGAGGTTATCTCTTCCTTTGGTGCAAGGCTGGTTTTTCAAAACGTAGCCTCATTTAGTGTGAGTCTTTCTGGGAAGCCTTGTCTGCCAGCCAAGTCCCTTTTCAGGTATCCTAGACCTCTGCCGGAGCACCAGTTGGTACCTGTTGTCCATGGTGATGGCAGTGACAGTGAGCTGGTGATAACAGCCAGCAGGTGTGTAGGCTAGCCCGTACCACGCACCACGTCCTATATCACACACTTCACATACAGCGATCTGTGAGGTAGCTGTTTCTCTTGTCCCCGTTTTACAGGTAGGAAATTGGGGCACATAGAGGCTTCACAGCCAATAATTGTGGTCTCCTGGGCAATGACTTTATTCATGTATCCCCTTCTTCAGTACGGAAATGGAAACATAGGAGCGGGGCCTGGGCTGTGAAGATAAACATTTGTGGGTGGTGATTCCCTTCCTGGCCCACTGGGGCTGTGACTCAGTGTGAACTAGACAACTGTAAATGAACCCCTCTCCTTCTTTCCAGAGTGTCGTTCATTCTGCTGTGAAGGTGCCTGGGACTGTTTCTGTCCTCTCCTGTCCTGTTTCACTGGGCCTTCGCCGCATCTGCCAACCCAGGCTTCTTGGGGAGTCTCTGGACTCCCCAGTCTGTCTGGGCAAGACGTTTTGAAATTTACTCTTTAAATTGAGCGAGGCCTGAACTGGTCAAAACTACCAAGTAAACTTCCATCCTGGAAAAGATGAAAGAAAGTCTGTGTTCCCTCAAATTCCACAGGTAGCTTAACCAACAAGGGCTGTGATACCTGACAGAATTTTGAATTCATTCAAAATGAAGGTGTAATTGTCCTCGTACGCCTTAGTCTTGAATGAGTTATGCAGGGGTGTGGTGAGAACTTGAAGGCAGCATTCTTAGTATTTTTGTAATGAATAACACTCCCACCCACCTCCAACCAGCGATGCGACCACCATACTCATGCTTCGGATTTCATCAGGGAAAAGCCAGTTCCAGTTAATTGATGGGCTGCTCTTTTTAAAATACAAGCTTTAGTGCTTAGAACAGTTTTGGATTCACAGAAAAATTATGAGGGTGGTATAGAGAGTCTCCATGTACACCACACCCAGTCTCTCTATTGACATCTAACATTAGTATGGTGTAGATGTTATAATTAATAAACCAATATCAATGCATCATTATTAACTCAAGTCTTGACAGTTTATTCAGAGTTCCTCACTTTTTTCCTACTGTCTTTTATCTCTTCCAGCATTCCACCCAGGATACCACATTACATTTAGTCATCATGTGTCTCTGTGCGCCTCTAGGTTATGACAGTTTCTTGAACTTCCATGTTTTAGGTGACCTTGACAGTACTGGTCAGGTATTTTGTAGGATGTTCTCTCTATGGGAATTTGATGTTTTTCTCATGATTAAATTGGGCTTATGGGTTTTGAGGAGGTAGCACAGATATAAAGTGTCATTTTAATCACACCACACCAAGCATATATGCTGTCAACATGACTTGTGACTGCTGATAGGAGCGGGGCCTGTGCCCCTGTTTGTCAGGTTTCTCCACTGTAAAGTTATTCCCCTTTCCTTCCATGCTGTATTCTTTGGAAGGAAGGCAGAGTTTGATACCTAAATCCTCTTTAGCTGATAAGTAAAGCCACTATTTTTAAATGTTTTATACCATTACATATTTTTAAAAAACCGTTTGCCAACCAATGTTCTCTTTATAACAATTTTTTAGAATTATTTCCTTCGATATCTTCAAGGTGCCAGTCCCTTGCAAGGACAGTTTATGTTCTGATTCAGCAGTTTTGAAGCAGTGGATTCCAAGCTGAATAGAAAGGCCTGCAGTCTTTGCATTTACAAGCTGCAAAACGCAGGGGCAGACAGATGAAAGGAATTATAATGACATTGCTTGATGTTAGGGTTATTGTCATTGCCTCAGTTTTGTTCATTTATTCTGTAAGATACTGGGCTACTCCACTTACAGTTTTGAACCATGTTTTAGTAAAGTTGCACAGAGCAAAATTCCTACTGAGAAACGGTTTGTACTAGGGAAGACTGTCATGTTTAAGGTGGCTTAATAGGTTTTCAAACAAAACATGGTTTAGTGTTTCTGCTAATCACGTACTGAAGCGCAAAAGCGGGTTTTACGAATTAAACCTCGCTTCTGTTAATGTATTTTGGGGAGTATTTACAGTCTATTAAGTAGGTAGGTCAACCTACTGAATAATTGGAAGGACCAAACTGGATTGTTACTGTTACGATCAATAATTGGAAGGACCAAACTGGATTGTTACAATCGGTGTAAAAAAAAGTATTCAAAACGGTGAAAGTAAAAGTTGGTATTAGATAGTAGCACCCTCTGGTGATACAACACGGTATTACGCTTAATTTTGTAAGCATAGTTAAACTATTTTTGAACTTCTAAGTCGTGGAAAAGAGGTTTATTCTTTTTTCCAAAAATTGCACCAAGATAAAGCCAAGCTTTAGTTGATGCGAGCGTGTTGTTTAGGCGTTAGCAGTACTGCCCTCACTATGCGCTCATTGGACAGTAGCGCAACCCCAAGAAAAGGATGGTTGATGGAGCTTGTGCGTGCGCTGCAAGCAGGAAGCGCCAGTACCGGGTAGGCTTGGGGTGACTAATTCACAACTCCCGGCCTAACCGCCTGGTAGCTCGTGTACCTATGGTGAGCACATCTGCCGAAGCAAATCAACAACTTCTTGTTTTCTGAGGCTTCCGAAGGTCGCGAACAGGCTGCTTGGTTTTACCCAGAAGGCCACGCACCAGCTGCGAGTAATTTGCATACGCGTTACTCGCCGGGGCGGGGCCGGTAGGGGGCGGGGCCGCGGCTCGGACTTCCACGCTGCTGCACCCGCGCCTTGGATCTGCCCGCGCTCTGGCTGTTTTTTATTTCGTTTCATGTTACCTTCCATTTTCTATTTAAGCTATAAACAGATCTTTGTGTATCAGAGCAGCCCTTTTGACAACCAGTGTATTCTGCCGGTCGGCATGCGCTCTCCAGGCTGTCGGACTGCGTTCGAGCCAGGAATGGGGGGGCGTCCTGGGAGCTGGTGGGCCAGAGCGTGGGCCTCGAGGGCGGCGGCTAATGGGTTCCCGGTGTTTCCCTTTGCAGGTGGTTCTTCTCGGCATGGACATTCTGTCCGCGCTGGTCACCCGGCTGCAGGATCGGTTCAAGGCGCAGATTGGCACAGGTGAGCTGTGGGTAGGTGGGGCCCCCACATTCTCCACCGTCCAGTACCCAGCCTTCGCTCAGTCTCCCCAGATCCTCCATTAAGCCGTACCCAACCCTCCGACCCAGCAATCCCCCTCACCCCCCGCCGCACAGACCCTTTTGATTTAGTCCTCCCAGCCATCCCTTAAGTCCTCCTTCACTCTCCACCTGCTGGGGCTGCACGACTGGTCCTCCTCTCCTCCCGGGGTCACCCCAGATCCACCCACCTCACCGCACCTTGCTGGCATGTTCACGCTTTTTGTTTTTACCATACCTTTCTGCAGGCTTCTTCCAGCGTTCGTGTTCTATTACACAGTATTACTGCTAATTCTTTTATTCTTACACAGATTCTTACAAACATCAGCTATCACATTTTAGTGCCGACAAAATTATATTTGGCCGTTTTGAGAGGCATTGCTTTCCCATTTTGAGAAGGCCTGCAAGTCCAATGCAGCTGTGTTTTTTCCAGATCAAAATCCTAGGTGTTCTGTTTTCACTTTGGTCATAAATGTTGTTACAAGTGTCCCTTAAATGACTGCTCTTTACTTTGAAGGGAAAACGATGTCAGCAAAATGAAATAAAAATAAGCAGGTTTCTTCGTTTTAGAGATGATTTAGTCATTTCTAAATTCCTGACCTCTGGGATTTCATAGTGACAATATAAGCACCAAGCAGCTCTGTTTGTATAAGGATTTCGTTACAGAACTTCTCAGTTTTGGTTGCTACATGTGTATTTGTTATTTCTGTTAACTTTCTGGTCAGTGTGCTGTTTCAGATAAGGTTAAGAACTCTTTCCCCATTCNNGCACTAACTGTCCATCTGTAAATAAAAACCTCCCTTTTAGAAATTTGTTATTTTAATAGCATTCTATTTTCCTCATAAGTTAGTTGAATTGTTCACGGATGTCTCTTGTAAAAGAAAGTTTATAGACTCTTAGAAGGAGCAAAGTAAACTGACTTCTGGTCGGTAAATGCCCTCGGAGCATTAGCTGATGGCCCACACCTGGGGTGGGGAGCTGGACTCTAATTCATGTGTGTATACTCTGTAAAATTAGAGACACAGTGTAGATGAGAGAATGAGTCATAAGTGCCTGCTCCTTCTACCCCCAGCGAATGTGCTGGAGCCCTCTCTTACCTAAACTTCCTTTTGTGTTGACTCCTTTCTGCCAGGGTCTTCCACTGACATCCCTTTTAATATCTCACCAGCTTAAAAACGTGTTGGGAGCTGGCTAGAGGAAGGTCGTTTAAGGAAGAGGAAGAATAGTGTGTCCATGCAAAGGATTTTGCAGATTCTTATAGTAAGCTCCCATGGATTTCACTGCAAAGAGTAGAACTGTGAGGATTGGTGGTTCTACAATGGTGTACATCATTTAGGCCAACATTTTGTCTTCCCAGTAATTGAAATACCCAGTTGGTGACTGCAGACCCCCTCCCCCCCCCATAGGCTTTCATTTGATCAGTTTGCATTTTGATTTTCAGTGCTGCCAAGTTTAATAGACAGACTGGGAGATGCTAAAGACTCTGTGCGAGAGCAAGACCAAACTCTGCTGCTGAAGATCATGGATCAAGCTGCTAATCCCCAGGTAGGGCGAGGAGGCACTCTGCGGCCCGCTGGCATGTGCACCGTGCTGGCCTGTGCGTCTGGCTCGCACTGGCCTCCTTACTCAGTGGGGAGTCTGCTTGAGATTCTCTCTCTCCCTCTCCATGTGCCCCTCTCCCAGCACGAGAGTGCTGTTTCTCTGGGGGGGAAAAAGACTTAATTTCTCTTATTTTTTATTTACTTTTTTATATATTTACCTGTTTATATATATTTTTTATTTTAGAGAGCAAGAGTGTGTAAGTGGAAGGGGGAGAGGGACAAGGAGAGCAAGTGAGAGAGAGAGAGAGAGAATCTCAAGCAGGCTCCACGCTCAGGGCAGAGCCCATTGCAGGGATTGATCTCATGACCTGAGTCAAAATCAAGAGTAGGATGGTTTAACTGACCAAGCCACCCAAGTGTCCCAAGATTTAATTTCTTTTAAGCTGATGTGTTTCACATGAAAATTTTCATAACATTTTATCTGTCCCTGCCCACCTCCTCCTCCCCATACAGGATGTTTTAGAAAGTAATAAATAGCAAAGGGTATACTTTGACTAAAATAGTGGACTTAACATGGGTATTGAGTGCTTGGTTGAATCCATTAGACTCTTGAGCTTGTTTGTGTAACTGACTCAGTTTCTCTGAAAAGAGGTTGTTGTAGTATCTGGGAAGTCAGGAGGCCTGGCTGGAGCCCTCATTCCTATCTGCTAATGAGCTGGGGCTGCTGGGACAGATGGACAGAGGGACACAGCCCTCCCTTCCAGGCTCCAACTGTGTAATGTATTGGGGGGGGGTGAGGGGCTGGGGGGATCAGAAAAAGCCATCCAGGGAAGGTAAAGCCCAGACTGTCTTAAAGGATGAGCAGATGTGTGACTTGTGGATGAGGTGGGGACAGCTGTTCTAGAGCAGGAGAACAGTAGGACTGTGTGCTCTCTGGCAAGTCACCCAAGCCTCGCTTGACCTTACTTTCCTCCCCCAAGAAATGGGGACGGTTACACCTTCCTTTAAGAACTGTTGGGATAATTAAATGCAGTTATATGAAGGAATGTGTTTGGAAAAACTCTGACTTGATACAGAAATACAAGTTACCATTTTTCAGTATCCTTGAGAGGACGAAATGGACTGGTTGAGGCTGGGGCTGACTTGGCACCTGCTGAGAGGTCCCTCTTCTGTTGTCCCTGTATTGAATAAAGGCTTCTCATCTGCTCACCTGTCTTCTGTCACCTACAGTACGTGTGGGACCGAATGCTGGGAGGCTTCAAGCACAAGAATTTCCGGACTCGGGAAGGCACGTGCCTCTGCCTTGTTGCCACACTCAATGCGTAAGTCTGGGCGGGGCCTGAGGGTTTCCTTGGCCGAGCATCGTTAGTTGAGACTTTGTGTTTTGAAGTGACTATGGGTTTCCGGAAGTTGCAGAGAAATGTCCTGGGAAGTGCTGTGCACGCCTCCCCCATGATTCTTCACTCTTTACATGTTGCATATCCGTGGTGCATTACCAACACCAGAGATCAATATTGATGCAACACACAGGGCTTATACAGATTCCTCTGGCAACACACACCCATTGGGTGTGCAGTTCTGCCCCATTCTGTCATGTGTGTAGCTCCAGGGAACCACCATCACCAGTGAGGTACAGACCTGTGCAGCACGCCAGACTCCCTCATGCTACCCCCTGCCCCGCCTCCCCGCAACCACTGATCTCACCATCTCTATGATTTTGTTATTTCAAGAATGTCATATAAATGGAATCATACAGAATGTGAGCCTTTGAGATTGACTTCTTTCACTCGGCAGAATTCCTTTGAGGTTGCATATGTGGGGTTGCCTGAACAGTACTTCATCTTCTTATTGCCGAGTCGAATTCCACGGTACAGACGTAGCTGTTTGCGTCACCGTTCACCTGTTGCAGAATGTTTGAATAGTTTCTGGTTTCTGGCTGTTACAAGCAAAGCTGCTGTGAACGCATACGTACGTGTTCCTGCAGCATGTACGCTTGCATTTCTCTTGGGTTGGTGCCCAAGAGTGCCATTGCTGGGTCATCCGGTAGGTTTCATTTTAAAGAATCTGCCAAACTCTTTTCCAGAGTTTTCTCTGCCGTTTTACATTCCCACCAGCAATGTGTGAATGATTCAGTTTTACATATTCTTGTTAGCACTGAGTGTTCGGTTTTTTATTTTAGCCATTTTGATTGCCGTGTAGTGATATCTCTTTGTGGTCTTAATTTGTATTTTCTTAATGACTGTTGATGTTGAAGATTTCTTCACGTGCTTATTTGTAGGAGAGACATTTTGAAAATTGAAAAATGACAAGTCACCTTTTCTGATTATAAAAGTGATATTGTATATGTCAGAAAATTTACATCAGGGAGAAAATAATGATTTGGTATATTTCTACCACCTTCACACAATCATGGTTAATTGGTAGTGTATTTTTAGTCCAACCTGCAAGGTACATTATTTTCAAAAACAAAACTGGGATAATAATGTTTATGTCACCTTGTAAATTTTTCCGCTCATTATGTTAGCCTTTTCAGTACCATTAAAAATTTGCCCAAACTTGTATGTTTTTAAAAATGTTAGTTTTTGATCACAGTGGTTTCACTCCTGAGAATGTACCCTAAGGAAGTCATCAAATTACCGGAGAGAGTTGTATTCCCAAGGGCTGTTTGTGCGGGTGTTTATGACGGCGAAAAGTGGTCAGTGACTTCCGTGCTGCCAGCAGGGCAGGGTTTAGCTGGAACCCTCTGCGGCCACTGTGTCAGGGTCCTCCCACCGAGCACTCATTAACTGAGCATCAGCTGTGCACAGGTTATGCGAGGGAGACCCTCAAGGGACTTGCAGTTTCATTGAGAGCACTGAGTTGGGCGAAATAGGAGCTGCTGCAGGACAGAATAATAATGCAGGGGCAGCCGCGTGTGAGGCCGGCAAGACTGCGGGAAAGGCTGGGCCTCGGCTTGGCATTGCAGGTTGGGAGCCAGAGCCTGAGTGCCGGGGAGAAGGCCTGTCAGCGAGCAGCATGAAAGGTTTTGAGCTCTCTGCAGAGGGGCGGGTCTTCGTGGCACTTATTTTGGAAGCAGGTGGGCAGAAGATGGGGAAAATGGGAAGGAAAGGGAGCCAAGGTGTGAGGGGGCGATAAGGCCCTGGGGCGAGAGAGGGAGTGGGGAGTTTCTTTTCTTTGTTCTCACCAACAGTAAAGCATTCCTTTTGTTTTCAGCTCTGGAGCACATACTTTAACACTAAGCAAGATCGTGCCACATATATGTAATTTACTTGGAGATCCAAACAGCCAGGTGAGTGTATTTTAGTGATAAAGAGTGATAAACTGGTGATAAACTGGTTATAGACCTAGACCATTAGGATGCCTTCTGGTGTTCTGTGTGTACCTGATATGTGGGTGGGACTCTATTCATGTTTATAATGCTCTGATTAATGTTCCAGATAATTAACGTTAATGCCCTTCAGCATTTATAAGATATCATTGGTGAATGTGGTGGTCCTGCTGCCCTGTTCTCTATATGGCTGAGGCCTTGCTAGTCTATAAAGTGATGTCATCCGGACCAGCCTCCAAGATACTGTCCCTCTTGTCACCCACTCTCCAGCCAAAAAGGGGTGGGCTTGGGAAGAGTGATCAGTGCTGATTGAAGTCAGTCAGGCAGTGCCTCTTGGGGTAGGGGGATTGATTGGAAAGGGCCTGAGGTACCTGTTCTGAGGGGATGGAAACTTCCTGTGTTTTGTTTGGGTGGTGCCCACTCTGGTGTATGTAACACACTGGTGTGTGAAATTCTTCGAGTCCTAACGATGTGCGGATGGTATTTTATGTCGATTCTTATATGAATGCAGAAACCAAACACCAAAGCACCACTTCCTTAGTGTAGGGGTAGGAGAAGAGCTGGTAATCCGTGGGCAGTCACCAGGCAGATCACAGAACTTTCCAAGCCTGGGCTTCAGAACTGCCAGTTCTCCCATGGGTTCCGTTCTATTTATCACTGAGAGTCATTTTTATTGTGATGATTAGGTCATATAAACTCATAAGAAAAACACCTCATTAGATAAAGGGGCCAAAAATTGGAACAGTAACTTATCAAAGAAATATACGTGGCAGGCATCTCATTTTAAACCTTTACTGATGATTGCTAACGTACCTCCAGAGAGGTTGTGCCTCCATGCCTTCTACCTTCCCTGGCTCCCGGGTCCCCGCAACTCTGGGCCCCTCCAGCTCTTGTCCTTCTTCCTTGGCTTTGCCCTTTCCTTTCTTGTCTCTGCTGCTGCTTTTCCCATCCCCAGCCCTTCCTCTGTGTAGCCTGTGGGTTTTCCGGGTCTTTTGATCGCACCTGCTTTCCTCTTGTCACCCACTCTTTTATCTAGCCTTCATTGAAAGTATATGACACTGGAAGTGGAATTTTTAGATGTTTTAATTTACTGAATCATGCTTTAGGTTTCAATGTTAATTTAAAAAGAAACTTAAAAAAAAAATTCTAAGTTAACCAAATGGGTTATTTTGCGTTTTCTCCCTTTTTGGTTTTGTTTCCATTTTCTATGGCAAAAAAAAATCCTTTATTGAGGCGATTGCTGCTGTCATGTGTATCCTTAAGTCCAGCAGGAAAGCCAGCCTGGAGAGCTGAAATTCCTTGTTCCTTTTTTTTTTTTTTTTAAGATTTTATTTATTTGACAGAGAGAGAGAGAGACACCCAGCGAGAGAGGGAACACAAGCAGGGGGAGTGGGAGAGGAAGAAGCAGGCTCCCAACAGAGCAGGGAGCCCAATGCGGGGCTCAATCCCAGGACCCTGGGATCACGCCCTGAACTGAAGGCAGACGCTTAACGACTGAGCCACCCAGGCGCCCCTGAAATTCCTTGTTTGTAACTCAGGTGCTGTCGCTGGCCACTCGGGTGACGTGAGTCCGCACGGTGGGCCTCCGGGACACCGAGCATTGGGGCACAGTGAGGTTGGCACTCAGTGGGCAGCTTTGGGCCGTCTGTCGCAGACAGGGCTGGAGTACTGCAGACCGTGCACTCAGTCAGTCATCCGTTGATCCACATCTGCCTTAGGAGTGTTTATTTGCACACGTATGCATGCACATGCAGACACTCACAGTCCACATCTCCCAGAACCCTCCTGCCAGGGAAGTTTACCACCCGATTCTCTGCTACTAACGCACTGAATCATTCCTCCTCTTGGGGTGTGTATATCTATTGCATGTGCCTGTGCTCTTGACTTTATTGTAATCTTTTCATTAGTCTTTCCTATTGTGGGCCCCAGTAGGTGGCTAGCCTCCTCCTTATCCCAGTAAACAATGGTCCTGCGAGGGAGGTCGCAGATCTGAAGACCTCAGATTCTGTGGAGCATTCAACTCAGGCCTGCCAGGTAGCGCTTAATGTGTTGGGGCTCTTTTGTAGTCCCGATGCCCTGAAATGTTGGGGTTCCTTTTTAATGGCGAGCATGAGGGTGGACAGAAGCAGTGTGGGGCCCACGTGGCTGTGTTAGAAGTGAGTGCTACGTCGTGCCTTCAGCCTGAGTTGCTTTTACAGTACTTCCCTTCTCAGTTGGAGCCTAGCACTGTGTAGGGCCAAAGAAAACGAAGAGAGTGTGTTCTGCTGTATTTCCTGAGTGGAGGGAGTTTCAGACCCTCCAATGCTGTCTGCCCCTAGAGCTGTGGAAGCCTGAGGAATGATGACTTTCAAAGGCTAAGAATATTGGTTTAGAAGATGTAGATATACTATTTCCACTAGCCTTGTGGTGAGTGTTTTATACACACAACATGTAGGTTCCAAACTGCTGGCCTGACACCTAATTGCAGCCTAATGCGGTGTGTGTGTGTCTGCACTTTTTAGTTTTATGTTTAAGAGTTGCTGTTCTTATGTTTGGAAGATGTGTATTCCCGATTTCTCTCGAAAGATTAGATGTGGCACCTATATTCCTCCAAGTCTGGGTGACGGCGGCCTGTTTGCCTGACCCTCCATTTTCCCTCTTTCTGCCAGCAGGGTCCCCGGCCAGAGCCATTTGTCGTCATATACCACCCAGCTCCACCCATGTATCGAGGTCCCTGCCTGGGCCATGGAGGCACTTTAGTTCGGCATCTAGTAGACACTCAGATATTTGTTGAATGAATTTGTTATTTTTTCTAGCTGTCAAAGCAGCCCTCAGCTCGCAGAGGAGAAAATTGAGACTAAAACAGGGGCGCCTGGGTGGCGCAGTCGTTAAGCGTCTGCCTTCGGCTCAGGGTGTGATCCCAGAGTCCTGGGATCGAGCCCCACATCAGGCTCCTCTGCTCCACTGGGAGTCTGCTTCTTCCTCTCCCACTCCCACTGCTTGTGTTCCCTCTCTTGCTGGCTGTCTTTCTGTCGAATAAATAAATAAAATCTTTAGAAAAAAAAATTGAGACTAAAATACTTTATATATTTGATCCAGGGTTACACAGTTCCTAAATGGCCAAGGAGGTACTCAGGTATACTTAGAATCAAAGACTGGTCATTTTTCCATTAAATCCTGTAAAGTTCTAACGGTCCAAACTTTTTAAGTGGGACAGGATGTTGCTTGCTCATTAAGGTAATGGGCTCTAAGCAAATGTCATCGTTAGAAGGTGAGCCAGGTCATCTTCAAGACACAGTGGCATTAACAGCTTGTGTAATATATGCATGTTTCCATATAAAAATGGTACCTAAATTCAGAAGGTCTTTCTTTTCCCAAATAAACTGATAATCTGTATTAGTCAGCTTGGGCCACCATAACAAAATACCATAGACCGGTGGCTTGAACAGAAATACATTTCTCACAATTCTGAAACCTGGTAGTTTGGGTTCAGGGTGCCAGCATCGTCTGGTTCTGGAAGGGGGGTCTCTTCCTGGTTTGCAGACTGCTCCCTCTCTCTGTGCTCACCTGACTTCTCTGTGCCCATGTGGAGAATGGAGCCAGCTTGTGGGTGTCTTTTCTTACAAAGACACCAATCCTGTTGTGTCAGGGCCCTATGCTTATGACTTTGTTTAACCTCAGTTATCTGCTTATATGTCCTGTCTCTAAATTCAGTCATGCTGGGAGTTAGGACTTCAACATATTTGGGTGGGGGCAGAATGCAAACATTCAGTCTATAACATAAGGCTTGCCCTTTTCCACCATTAAGGGGAAAATGATTGGTGAAGTTACCTGTCCTATAACCTATAATGCTGTTAAATCAAGAGTAGCCTGCAGTATTGAGAATTGTAAATTGTTGTGTCCATCCCTACTTCGTTCCTCTGTCTTCTGTTCTGTTATTTTCATGTCATTGTTTGAGACCAAATACAAAATCATATTGCTCCCCTGTCTTTGCCTACTGAAGTAAGTACCTGTCTTCACTCCTCCGAACCCTCACAGGCTGGCCTTAGTTCCAGGGTATACTGAAAGTTTTTCCCCCCATGTTTTTATTTGCAAAATTTTAAATCTATAGAAAAATTGTAGGACTAGTATTAACATCCGTATTTACCAGTTAACATTTTTGTCGCATTTGTTTTCTCTCTCCTTGTATGTAGACACGTACCCACACACAGAAATACACTTTTTTCCTGAACCATGATATTTTTGCTCTGATGTGATATTTTTGCTCTGAGATACTTCAGTGTATATCTCTCAATAACAAAGATATTTTCAACTACCTGTTATTCTCCCCTCTAAGAAATTTAACATTGCTAATAATGGTAATGTTTGATGTGTGATCCATATTCAGATTTCCCTGTTTTTGTTTTAAATCTGTTCTGTTTCTTAAGCCTTATTTATTGCTGCTTTCTTCTCTTGGTTCCTATTTGTGTTGGCCACCTGCTTACTTGCTCTTCCTGCAGCACGTGCCGTGCAGCTCTGCATTCGCGCCTTTGCACACAGGCTGTACCTTGTGTGGAACTTGTCTCGTTCCATCTTGTCCTAGTAAAATGCTGTCTCCTAAGCACATTTTAAGTGGTTCCTTCCTCTTCCAGAAAATGTTCCTCGGTACTGTCTAGTGTGCTTGCTCCCTTCCCTAAGCTGTGTGAGCTCTTTATACTCCTGGATGATGTTTACTACATCCTGCTCTGCATTAAATGTAAAATTTATGGACTACCCTCCCCCCCATCTCCTTTTAGGACTATTAGCTTCTTAAATACAGGGCTCTATGTATTATGGCCTTTACTACCCATTTTTGTTGTTTGCTAAGTATTTTATTGAGTTCAATCTAGAATGCTTTTTACATGGAGTTTTGTTTTTAGCATAATTCATTTATTTGTAGTATTTTCTGTTTTGGGAAGATGATCCGAAAATTTTGGATTCCTGACATCCTCTGAAAGAATTGAAAGCACTAAAGGGATCTGGACTTTAACACGTCTACAGGGAGGGGACCCGAATTTCCTCTTTGGGATTGTACCGGCAGCATGGCTTTGTCTAGTCAAACGTCCATAAGGGATTGTATGGCAGTTGCGTTGGTAGATTGGTGATAAACTTGGGGTGGCGTACGGCCTTTTGTGTCCTAGCAGGAAGCGCTGTGGACTGACACAGAGCAGCTGTAAGATCTCTTCTTTTACATCTAGGTTCGAGACGCAGCAATAAACAGCTTAGTGGAGATTTACAGACACGTGGGAGAACGTGTGAGGGCAGACCTCAGTAAAAAAGGATTGCCGCAGTCCCGGTGAGTTCAGACTGTCTTCCTTCCTTCTGCTCTTCTTCCCGTCTTCTTCCTTCAGTTAAGCTCCTGGTTTGCACTACTCAATTTATGATGGTGATTATATTCAAAGAATACGTAGTTAGAGGATTGGTGGTCGGAGATCTTGCCCAGATCCTGTGTTGGGACCCCTCCCATTTGACTTCCTCAAAAGGAGGACTGTCATCCAGACATCTCGCCACATCTCGTGCCATGTATTGATTTTACAAGCATGTTTAAAATTGACTGGTATTGAAAAATGCAGCATTCTTTTGGCTCATGTAGTTCTATATCTTGTTTGCCTCAAGTACCTAGTGTAGTTGGTGCTTAGAATATATTTGTTTGAATTAATGAAGCCTTTCCAGAATGAGTCTGGATAGAAATAAAGAAGTAATAATTCTGGAAGCATCTTTGAAATGGTAGTGTTCTGCCAGTCTCAATATGTAGAGGCCAATGCAAGGGCATCTGCGTCTTATCAGATCCAAGATCACGTGAGTCCACGGATGTCTCTGTGATAGTCAACGTTTAAAAAAAATGAACAACTGGATGTCTATAATTTTACCTATGGCGGAGAAATCTTAAATGCTTTGTGCTCTGCCCCATTCCTTTAAGGGAGAGAGTAGTGTGCAAGTCCTGGGAAGGTACATGTGTCCTGGGCTTCTGGAGCAGCTTGTCTGAGCCTGTCACCGTGTCCCTGGAGACAGCAGAGGCCCAGAGACATGAAGTGACTTGGGAGAGCACACAGCACGAGTCAGAGCTCAGAGGGAAGCCCTGTTCTTCTGACTCCCCTTTTAATTTTCTCTGCCCCATTTTACAAGAGTTTACAGAGTATTGGGAGTCCAGATATGGGTTGGGATTTTGAAATATATTGAAATCCTCTGTCTTGATGTCCCGTAATTGGCTATGATGGAAATGGGCCTCTTACCCTAAAGTACGGGTTCTGTGAGCAGGCAAGTGGGGCTACACTCTGTGTTGTTGAGAGTCCTTTCTGACCCCAGGGTTGCTCTCACGATGGCCCCTGAGCTGTGTGCAAGATAATTAGATGGGGATAAAACTATTTTCATGTTTTTCATCTTCGTTCATAGTTTTTATAACAGGTAATCTGTGAGAATAGACTTATTTTGTTCCTGTGTTTTTTGAACCTCAGCTTTCTTGTCTTTGAGTATATGGGAGAATACTTAGGAGAAAGACGAACTTAAGACCAAAACCCTACACCGTGTCCTAGGGAAAATTGGAGAGCCCATGTGTGCAGGGAGAGCAGGCCTGGAGGGAGTTGACTATTTACTCATGACGTCAGCATCATCGTTGGGAAGACCAGCTATAAGACAGCCCTGCTCCGGGGGTGGCCTCACCAGGCTGTGTAGCTTGCAGTGGCCCTAGGCCATGAGCAAACCATCTCACCTGATGGGACATCTTCGTCCTGTCTGAAGGCTGCTGTAGCAAGCCTGTAGGTCTGGGAGGTGACATGGTGACACTGAGATCTGGAGAGAGGAGTGCTCAGAGGAGACTCCTGTCCTTGGGGAGGCTGGCTTGCAAGGCTGGCCCTGGGCTGGCACTGGAAGCTTTGATCTGGGTGGGTGCTCCCACCATTGCCAAAGAGTGGGCAAGAGTGGCTCCCTGTGCCCTAGCAGTGGGTGTTACACTGAACACCTGCTTTCCTTCTGGGAGTCTGGCATGTTGGTAAGTGCTACCCCAGGGGGTGTCTGTCTGCATGACCAGCCCCAGCAGAGCCCCGGGAGACAGCACAGCACATGTGTTGTCATTGTCACAGCTTGTTGCTGGGGGTGTTAAACATGTTTTCTGTGACTCCACTCCACTGGGAGGGGCTCTAGGAAGCTTGTGCCTGATTTCCTGCAGACCTCACCCCATGTACCTTTCTCTTTGCTGGTTTCTCAGAGTGTCCTAAGTATGACAGTGGTAGCTATGAGTGTGAGTGTGCGCTGAGCCCTGAGTCTTCCCAGCCACTCATTAAACCTGGTGTGGGCTTGGGGACCCCAACACAGAGGGCGATTTAGGTAAGGCTCCCAGGGGCAGTTAAGGCCAGCCAGAGCCCTTCTCATCCAGACTCCCAGTGATGGGTTTTTATACTACCACCCCCCCTTTTTTTCTTTTTTCTTTTTTCTTTCTTTTCTTTTCTTTTCTTTTCTTTTCTTTTCTTTTCTTTTCTTTTCTTTCTTTCTTTCTTTTTTTTTTTTTTTCTTTCTTTTTTTCTTTCTTTCTTTCTTTCTTTCTTTCTTTCTTTCTTTCTTTCTTTCTTTCAATGAAAAGAAGTTGCAGAAGAGTTTGGGCCTTTGTGAATGGGAATGAGGCTTCTGATATCTCATGTGACCTAAAATCCTTAAAATTTGTAGACCACGTGGAGAAGGTAGTCCTAGGGAAATGGGCCCACATCCTTCACAGCTGTCACTGTTAAACTCTGGTAGACACGGTGCCTGGAGAAGGAGCCTGTTGGTGCTTCAAAGGCATTACTCTGGTGAAGCCAAAACTTCCTGTTTCTTTGTATTTATTACAAGACATTTACCTAGCACTGTGAGGGTCAGAGCCATTGGCTGCCACCTTTATTTTGATTTTGCCAGGGACCCCTACAAACAGAACGAGGCTTTGGAAGAATCCTGTCGTTGTTTGGAAAATTCATTGTCTGCTATTTGTGGCTCCAAGTGGCTGACAGGAATACTTGAATATTCTAGACTTCTGTTGTGTCATTTACATATATATGTTTTGCTGTTACATGAGCCTGATAGATTTTCAGCCTAGCGAGATGCCACAGGATTGATAAAGTAGCGTGGGATATGCCTGGTGCTTTCTGAAACTTGCGTTTCATCCTGAAGTAAACATGCTGCCCTCTTAAGAGTTTGTCCATTGAGTGAGTGCTGTATTTGAGAAGATTAATTATATCTCTAGGAAATATATGATGAAAAGAATGCCTTGATAACATCAGCTAAGTGACGTAAACGCTAAGATCAATAATGTGCTTTGAGGTGCAGCTCCTTTTTCCATTTCACAGCTGGGGAGAGACTTGCCCTTTCATCTGCTTCACTTGGGAGGAGCTGGAATTTCGCTTTTGGGCCATGCGTTTGGTTGTTATTTGAGTCTTGTCTATCTGGTGGCTAAAATAATTTTTTTTTAAGGATTTTATTTATTTATTTGCCAGGGAGAGATCTCGAGAGCACGTGAGCACGCGCACACACACACACACACACACACACACCCCATACGCAGGGGGAGCAGCAGGCAGAGGGAGAAGCAGGCTCCCAGCTGAGCAAGGAGCCTGATGTGGGACTTGCTCCTAGGACCCTGGGATTATGACCTGAGCTGAAGGCAGACACTTAACTGACAGAGCCACCCAGGCGCCCCCTCATTCAGAATGTTAAAGCTACTGCCCCATTGCGTCATTCCAGCTTTCAGTCTTTCTACTGAGAATTCTAAAGCCATTCTGATTCTTCATCCTATGTAGATAACTTTGATTTTCTTTGTCCCCAGAGTTTGAAACTTTATGATGATGGGTCTTATACGAGACCATTTTCATTTTTTGTGTAGTGCACGTGGAGGGCTTTTCCATCTGGAACTTCTTCTGGGCAAGTTTCTTTAAGAATATAACTATTATAAATATAAGTAGTTTGTAAATGTGAGTAGTGTATAAATATAGAACTTACATTTGTAAATATAATATATTATGATCACTTGGACCAGTCCTCTGATTTTATTTTTTCTCTGTTTCTATCTTTATAATTTTGCTCTGTCTTCTGGGAGATTTTCTCAAATTCATCTTCCAACCATTCTGTTGGGTATTTGATTTAAAAATTTTTCCTTTCTTGTTCCGATTGTATGGTCCCATTTTGTAGCATTCTGTTTCTGTTTTTTAAATAAGAGCCTTCTTGAAATATTCCTATACCATAATTTTCATGTTTTTATAATTTACCATATCCCCTTTAAAGTGAACAGTTTGGGGCACCTGGGTGGCTCAGTTGGTTAAGCGTCTGCCTTCGGCTCAGGTCATGATCCCAGGGTCTTGGGATTGAGCCATGTCAGGCTTCCTGCTCAGCAGGGTGTCTGCTTCTCCCTCTGCCCCTCCCCCCACTCGTGCTTTCTGTCTCAAATAAATAAAGTGAAAAGTTTAGTTTTTTTTTTTAATTTTATTTATTTATTCGACAGAGGTAGAGACAGCCAGCGAGAGAGGGAACATAAGCAGGGGGAGTGGGAGAGGAAGAAGCAGGCTCATAGCGGAGGAGCCTGATGTGGAGCTCGATCCCATAACGCTGGGATCACACCCTGAGCTGAAGGCAGACGCTTAACCGCTGTGCCACCCAGGCGCCCCGAAAAGTTTGGTTGTTTTAAGTATATTCAGAAAGTTGTGTAGCTGTCACTGCTATCAAGTTTTAGAACATTCGAAAAGAATCCGTGTATCCATAAACAGTCACTATTTCTTTCTTCTACCTAACCCCTGGCAACCACTAGTCTACTTTTTATTTCTATGGATTTGCCTGTTTTGGGACATATCATGCAAATCACGCACAATGTAACTTTTTCTTGACTGCCTTCTTTCAGTTACAATATTTTCAAAGTTCTACCATATTATACCATGAGTCATTCCTTTGTATTGCTGAATAAAATTCCACTGTATGTATATATCACATTTTGTTTATCCGTTCCTCTGTTGATGGACACTGCTTCCACTTTTTGGCTGTTGTGACTAATGCTGCTGTGAAAATGAATATACAGATCTCTTCTACATTCCCTGCATTCAGTTCTTTTCGTTAGGTTTCAGAAGTGGATGTGTTGGATTATATACTGTTATGTTTAATTTTTTGAGGAACCACCATACTGTTTTCCATAGCTGTTGTACCATCTTGCATTCCTACCAGCAGTGCCAACAGTTGTTATTTTGTGTTCTTGTTTTGTTTTATTTTTTGGTAATAGCCATCCTAATGGGTATCTCATTGTCGTTTTTAGAAATTTTATGTACCTTTGTTGAAAATCAGTTGATCATTAATGTAAGGATTTCTTTTTGTATTCTTAGATCTATTCCATTGATCTATATACCTGTCCTTCTACTAGTACCTCACTGATAGCTTTGTAGTAAGTTTTGAAATCCAAGATTATTCTTCTTCTCAAGATTGTTTTGGCTATTCTGGATGTCTTGCATGTCCATACAAATTTTAGGGTGCATTTTTCAATTTCTGGGAAAAATTTCTGGGATTTTGATAGGAACTGAGTTTATATTGAGTTTGGGGAATATTGCCATCTTAAAAACATTAAGTCTACCAATCCATCAACATGGAATGTCTTTATTGACTTTAAACAATTGCTTAGTAGTTTTCAGTGGACAAGTCTTGCACTTTTTTGTTAAATTTATTCCTCCGTATTTTATTCTTTTGATGCTATTAAAAGCAGATTTTTTTCTTAATTTCAATTGTAGATGGTTTGTTGCTAATATATAGAAATACAATTGATTTTTAAAATGCTGGTCTTGAATTTGGCAACCTTGCTGAAGTCCCTAGATGGTGTACAAAATATGGCCTCTGCTAAAAGAGATACTTTACTTTTTCTTTTCCAATGTGAATGCCTTTTATTCTTCTTTCTTGCCTAAAAGCCCAGGCTAGAACTTCCAGTATAATATTGAATAGAGGTGGTGAGAGGGAACAGCATTGCCCTGTTCCTGATCTCAGGAGAAAAGCTTTGTTTTTCAGTGTTGTTAGCTGTGGCTTTTTTTGGTATATGACTTTATGAGGTTGAAGAAGTTTGACAAGTGTTTTTTATCATGAAAGAATGTTGGATTTTGTTAAGTACTTTTTCTGCATCTGTTGAGATGATTATGTGACCGTGGTTTTTATTCTGTTGATATATTGTATTACATTAATTGATTTTCAGATATTAAACCAACCTTGCATTCTTGGGATCAGTTCCCCTTGGTCATGGTGTATAACTCTTTTTATATGCTGCTGGATGCATAAGGAATATTGGTCTGTACTTACCTTTTATTGTGATGTCTTTTTCCTGGTTTTGGTGTTATTATTATATTTGCCCCATAGAATGAATTGGAAAATGTTCCCTCCCCCTTTTTCCAGTTTTAGAAGGTATTATATCTTTTTTTTTAAATTAATGACTTTATTTTTTGTATTTTTAGATGTAGAAAAACTGGCTGGAAAGTACAGAGTTCCTTTCTTTCTCTCCTCTCTGCTTCCCCCCTCCCAGTTTCCTCCATTCTCATCTGTATTTCACGAGATTTTGTGAATGATTGGTGCTAATTCTTCTTTAAATATTTGTTAGAATTTACTACACGTGAAGCCATGTAGTCTGGGGCTTTGCTTTAGGGATATGTTTTGATTACTAATCTAATCTCTTGGTTATAGGTCTAGTCAGATTTTGTCTCTTTTTGAATCAGTTTTGGTAGTTTGTGTCAGTCTAGGAATTTGTCTACTTTCTCTAAGTGTTCTAGTGTTTGACACAGTTCATAGTGGGGTTTTTTTTGTAGTTCTTTTTATTCTAAGGGAGCTAGTAATGTGCCTTCTTTCATCTTCTAAGTTCAGTAATTCAAGTCTTCTCTTTTTTTTTCTGGTCACATTAATGGTTTGTCAAATTTGTTGACTTTTTTTTCCCCAAGGAACTAACTTTTGGCTTGTTGATTTTATTTTTCTATTTCCTATTTCATATATTTATGCTTTAATATTTATTATAATTTTCTTTTTGCTGGTTTACTTTCCCAGTTTTTTAAAGCAGAAGATTAAGTTACTGATTTGGTATCTTCTATTTTAATGTAGACATCTTTGCCTATAAATTTCTTTTATAGTACTATACAAGTACTACTTTATAAGTACTGCTGAAGCTGCATCCTGTGTTGTGTACATTTTGTGTTCATTTTTATTCATCTCAAAGTATTTTTTAAATTTCCCATTTGTTTTTATCTTTGATCTCTTTGTTATTAGGAGCGTTTTGTTAAATTCTTTTTTTTTTATGGTGAAAAACTTTATATTTAGATTTAGCCTGCTGGACTCAGTTTAGATGATCCCAAATTTGTTGGCAAAATCCAAAGCATCATAGTCGGGAGCCAGTCGAACATATGCCTTCTTTTCTCCATCAGGCCTGATCAAGGTGTTGACCTTGGCCACGTCAATATCATAGAGCTTCTTCACAGCCTGTTTGATCTGGTGTTGTTGGCCTTGACATCCACAATGAGCACAAGTGTGTTGTTGTCTTCTGTTTTCTTCATGGCTGACTCAGTAGTCAGGGGGAATTTGATGATGGCATTGTGATCAAGCTTGTTTCTCCTGGGGGCGCTCTTTTGAGGATATTTGGGCTGCCTTCGGAGATGCAGAGTCTTGGGTCATCGGAATGTAGGTGACGTGCAAATCTTTTTTTTTGTGGCTGTGGATGTCTTTCAGCACCGCTTTCTTGGCCTTCAAAGCCTTTGCTTTGGCTTCGGCTTTGGGAGGGTCAGGGGCTTCCTTCTTAGGCTTTGGCGCCATCTTCGTAAAAGGCGTTTTGTTAAATTCTTACATTATTTGTGACTTTCTCATTTCTATTTGTCATTGATATCTGATTTTATCCTATTATGATCATAGATTTCATAATTTCTTTGTTCTATGATATCAGTTCTTTGAAATTTGTTTTAGGCTCATTTTATGGCCTAGCATGTGCTCTGTCCAGGAGAATGTTCCATGTGCACTTGAGAAGTATCTGTATTCTGTTGTTAGTTATTGAAATGTGTGATACTGAAGTCTCCAATTAATACTGCTGAATTATTTATTTCTCCAGTTCTTCCACTTTTTGCTTCATATGTATTGGGGCTCTGTTTAGGGGTGCATGTGATGTCTTCCTGATATATTGACCCTTTTGTCATTGTAAAATGTCCTTCTTTGTCCCTGGTAGCAATTTTTGTCCTAAACTCTGTATTGCCTGATAATAGTATAGTCCTTCGAGACCTCTTTCAAGCACTGTTTGATGGAATATGTTTTTCTTTCTTTTTGCTTTCTCTGTGTTTTTGTATTTTTTTTTTTTTTAAAGATTTTATTTATTTATTTGACAGAGAGAGAGAGACAGCCAGCGAGAGAGGGAACACAAGCAGGGGGAGTGGGAGAGGAAGAAGCAGGCTCATAGCAGAGGAACCTGATGTGGGGCCCGATCCCATAACACTGGGATCACACCCTGAGCCGAAGGCAGACGCTTAACTGCTGTGCCACCCAGGTGCCCCTGTGTTTTTGTATCTTAAGTGAGTCTCTTGTAGGTAACATATAGTTGGGTGTTGTTTCTTTTTTCATTCTGATAATCTTTGCCTTTTCATTGGAGTGCTTAATTCATTTATATTTAATGTAGTACTGGTAAGGTAGACTTCATTTCTGCTCTTTTGCTATTTGTGTTCTCTATGTCACAACTTCTTTGTCTCTTGCTTCTTCATTACTGCCTTATTTTGTATGAAATATATATTTTCTTGTGTACCATTTAAATTTTCTTCTTGTTTCTTTTACTATACTTTTTTGGAATTATTTTCTTAGTGTTTGCTCTGGGGATTTCAGTTGACATCTTAATTTATAGAAGCCTGGTTAGAATTATTACTCTTAATTAATTTCAGTATTAAAAACTTTACTTCCTTTTTTTTTTTTTTAAGATTTTTTTATTTATTTATTTAACAGAGATAGAGACAGCCAGCGAGAGAGGGAACACAAGCAGAGGGAGTGGGAGAGGAAGAAGCAGGCTCATAGTGGAGGAGCCTGATGTGGGGCTCGATCCCATAACGCCGGGATCACGCCCTGAGCCGAAGGCAGACGCTTAACCGCTGTGCCACCCAGGCTCCCCTAAAAACTTTACTTCTATATAGTTTTCTCCCCTCCTTTTTTCTGCTGTTTATCTATACATCTGTATATATTACAGACATCTTAATTTATAGAAGCCTAGTTAGATTTATTACCCTTAATTAATTTTAGTATTAAAACCTTACCTCTATATAGTTGTTTTCTCCCCTCCTTTCTTCTGCTGTGTTTATTTATACATCTGTATGTATTACAGCCCACCAGTTTTATACTTCTTGCTTTATGTAGTTTCCTTTTAAGTCACGTAGGACAAGAAAAAAGTTAAAAACAACAACAAAATACATTTATAGTATCTGTTTTATATACCTAGGTTCTATGTTTACCTTTGAAGTTACTTTTACTAGTGTTTTTTATACTGTCATGTGGATTGGGGCTAATGTATGGTCTTCTTTCATTTCAAACTGAAGGACTTGTCTAATTTTTTTGTTCATCTAGGAATGTCTTAAATTCTCCTTTATTTTTCCTCCACTCAGAGTCTGTAATTCATTGTATTGGGAGTATGACTTCATGTAAAGACTGAAATATCTTTGGTCCAGAGAAGATTCTCTGCTTCATTTTTGAAGGATAATTTTGTTGGATGTAGAATTCTTGATTGAGATTTTTATGTTTTATTTTATATATGTATGTGTTTGCTTGTTTATTATCAAAATATTGAAGTATACTTGGTTGAGATTTTAAATTTCGGGACTGAATATGTCATCCCACTGCCACCTGGTCTCCACTGTTGGTTTTTTTTTTTTTTTTAAATGAGAAATTATTTATCTTATTGAGAATTTTTTTTTTACATAATGAGTGGCTTCTCTGTTGCTTGCTTTTTTTTAAATTTAAATTTAGTCAACTTATAGTACATCATTAGTTTCAGTTGTAGAGTTCAGTAATTCATCAGTTGCCTATAACACCCAGTGCTCATCACATCACGTGCCCTCTTAAATGCCCATTACCCAGTTACCCCATCCCCCCACCCATCTCCCTTCCAGCAACCCTTAGTTTCTTTTCCACAGTTAAGAATCTCTCATGGTTTGTCTCCCTCTCGGATTTCTTCCCATTCTGTTTTCCCTCCCTTCCCCTATGATCTTCTGAGCTGTTTCTTATATTCCTCATATGAATGAAACCATATGATAATTGTTTTTCTCTGATTGACTTACTGACTTATTTTGCTCAGCATAATACCCTCCAGTTCCATCCACGTCGATGTAAATGGTAAGATTTCATCCTTTCTGATGGCTGAGTAATGTTCCATTGTTTATATGTATATATACCACATCTTCTTTATCCATTCATTTGTCATTAGGCATCTGGGGTCTTTCCATATTTGGTTATTGTGGACATTGCTGCTATAAACATTGGAGTGCAGGTGCCCCTTTGGATCACTACATTTGTATCTTTGGGTAAATACCTTGTAGTGCAATTGCTGGGTCATAGGGTAGTTCTATTTTTAACTTCTTGAGGAACCTCCGTACTGTTTTCCAGAGTGGCTGCACCAGCTGGCATTCCCACCAAGAGTGTAAGCAGATTCCCCTTTCTCCACATCCTTGCCAACATTTGTTGTTTCCTGGCTTGTTTGTTGTTGCTGTCGAGATTTTCTCTCTGTCGGAGGCCTGGGTGGTTCAGTCGTTAAGTGGCTGCCTTCAGCTCAGGGTGTGATCCCAGGGTCCTGGGATCAAGCCCCACATCAGGCTCCTCTGCTGGGAGCCTGCTTCTTCCTCTCCCACTCCCCCTGCTTGTGTTCCCTCTCTCGCTGGCTGTCTCTCTCTCTCTGTCAAATAAATAAATAAATAAATAAAATCTTTAAAAAAATATATATTTTCTCTTTGTCTTTTCTTCCAACAGTTTGTTTCTCTTGTGTCTAGGTTAGGATTTCTTTAAGTTTATCCTATTTGAAGTTTGTTGAGCTTCTTGAGCATGTAGATTAAAATTTTATATAAAATGTGTGAAGTTTTTGGCCATTATTTCTCCATATATTCTGTCCTTTTTTCTTTCTCCTCTTCTTCTGGTATTCCCATTATATATATGTTGGTATGTTGGTATTATAAGAACATGAACTCTTAGACTCTGTTCTTTTTTTTTTTTTTCTGTTGTTTTTTTTTGTTGTTGTTGTTGTTTCTCAGACGGGGTATTGTCAATTGATTCATCTTCAAGTTTACAACTTTTTTCTTCTCCCAGCAAAATTTGTTGTTGACCCCTCTTGTTTATTTTTTGTAAAAGATTTTATTTTTTTTAGGTAATCTCTGTACCAACATGGAGCTTGAACCCACAACCCAGACATCAAGAGTTGCATGTTCTACTGACTAACCAGCCAGACACCCCATCTAGTGAATTTTTTAGTTCAGTTTTTGTACTTTTCATTTCTAGAATTTCTCTGTGATTCTTAATGTTTTCTGTTCATTGATATTCTCTATTTGTTGACACGTTCTTATACCTTCATTTAGTTCCTTAGAAGTAATTTCCTTCAGTTCTTGCAACATATTTATAATAGTTGATTTCAGATATTCATCTAGTAAGTTCAATGTCTGGGCTTCCTTTAAGGATAGTTAGTTAGTTAGTTTCTGTCTTGTTAATTTTTAAGGATAGTTTCTGTCGACTAATAATTTTCCCCTGTCTGGGCCATATTTTCTTGTTTCTCACGTGTATAATTTTTTTATACTTGGCCAGTTGAAGCAGGTCATTTACAATAATCTGTTGTGACTACTTTGGAAATCACATTTGCTCGCTCTCTCTCGCTCTCTCTCGATTTGTTGGTGGTGTTTGTTTTGTTGCTTCTTGCCGAAGTGATTTTCCTGAACTAATTCCATCAAGTCTTTTTTTTTTATATTTATGGCTACTGAAGTCTCTGCTTGGTTAACTTAGTGTTCAGCTAATGCTTAGAGATTTCCTTGAAGGCCTTCAGCTAGTGAATCTCGCAGCTTCTGCTGAAGGGCTGTCTGAGTATGTTGAGGAATGTTTTCAGTGTTCTGGCAGGCAGTTAATACAGCTCTGCCTTCCCGTGTATTGCCTGCTTGTGCAGAGCCTCCAGGTCAGCCAGACATGAGACGTTAGTGTCTTCGTAGGCCTTTCCTCAGACTTTCTTACAGTCTTGCACATATGGGTAGCCTTCCAGATTCCCAGGAATATGTCAGATTTTTTCCAAGTTCCCTGTGAATATATCATCCTCTGTTTTTCTTTCGAAGTTTTTTGGTCAGTGTCTTTGCTCCGGTTTTATCATCTCAGGCAGCTGCCATGTTAAATAGTTGTTGCTGATTCTTTTTGGTCATGGCTTCAGGGAAGAGTCTCTCCCACTGAGTGTGCTGTGAATCAGGTAAAATAAAACCCTGCGAATGGGGATTCTGGGATATGCCAGACAAGTGTAATAATTACAGTTCTCTTAGAATGGGGATTTTTATGGCACTCCAAACTTGTTCAGCTCCTCCCAGTGCCTTCAAGGCTGCTGGTTTTCAAAATATCATGATTGCAAGGCTGTTGATTTTTAGCTAGTGAGTTGGAGATGGAAATAAGGCGCAGCAAAACCGTGAAAAGCTTGTTGTCCTTACCAAGATTTAGCCATTTTTCTTGAAAAATGCTCCGTGAACTGTTGCAAGCCTTTATTTAATTTCCAGAGCCTGAAAAACTGGATTTTGACAGATTTTGCCAATGTTTTCTTTTCTTCTTTGGAGGAGCAGATTTTTAGAGGTCCTTATTCTGTCATTTTGAAGGGTTCCTTCCCTCTTAGCTTTTATAATTGCAGTATTTTATCTCTTTGGAAGTACTAATGGCATATTTTAAAAACTTCTCATTGCCTTTTTTTTTCCTGTATGTTGTGATTTTGGAGTGTGTGTTCATCTTGGTGTCTTTCACTTTAAAAGCTTTGCTCACATATCTTTGCTTGGTTATCTGCTCATATGTAAGAGTAGTGGACTAAAAAGTCAATTAAAAGCTCTGAGTGTATGGATGGGGCTTGTTGATTGTGAGCATACTGGTATTTGCTTTTATGAAATTATTTTAATCATTAAAATTATTTATTTACTTATTTATTTATATTTTGAGTGAGTGAGAGAGAGAAAGCACAAGCGAGCCAGGAAGTTGGGGGGCAAAGGGAGAAGGAGAGAGAGAATCTTGAGCAGACTCCCCACCCAGCACGGAGCCTGACATGGGGCTCCATTTCACAACCCTGAGATCATGATCTGAGCCACCCAGGTGCCTCTAAATTTATAAGATATTCTAGGAAGGAATAATTAGGTCTAGATCTTATAGTAAAATAAATGCTGGTCGGATCGAAGAGTTGAATATAAATTTTGAATTCAGAAAAACCAAGGGAAAATGGTATTGGTTGTTTGTCAAAGTATTAAAGAAATGTAATTTAAATTTGAGATCCAGAGATTTAAAATGAAAAAAGAAGTTAGTGGGTTCAGAGAGTAATCATTAGTTATATATTCAGTGTCTTTGAATGTATAAAACTCACCCTTTCGGGTTTATGCAAATTCGTTGGTCCCAGAGAGGCAGTTTGTATTGCTGTGTTAAGAGCTAAAGGCAAAAAGTCATTCCTCAGGAATTCTTTGTTGGTGCTAGACTGTCTTGAAGCCAGGTTACTAATCTCTTGACGTGGTAACCTCCTTAGGAGCCCCTGTATAGACACTGCCAAGCAGAGAATGAGGCAGCTAGTGAGACAGAAGTTTAAGTAGAGGGAGAGGCACACCTGTCTGAGGGAATTCTGAATTAAAGTGCAGGTACCAAAAACAGTAATCTTTTTAGCATTCTCATACCTGGTTGTTTGGGCCAGCTTGTGGGTAGCTTGTTGTAGTTGTGGGTGATGTGGCCCCAGTAAGTAGACATTTCCACAGAGAGAGCGTCCGCAGACTCTTCTGCAGTGGCCATTGAGAATGGTGACTACTCTTCTGACAACGAATGAAATTCTTGCCCTCGCACGAATTTTAGAACAACCAGGCGAGAGGTATACCTTGTTCCTAACTTGCAAACTTGCAGGCATGCTCACGTCAGAGGGTGTAGTTGTGACACAATAAAGTGGTAAGTTGGTCAGGGCATGCCCTGGCAACCTGTGTGGTGATATTATTTATGTGCTTTGTAAGCCACTGGAGATCTTTGGTGCTTTTAAGAGGGAAGGTGATGGAAACATCATAAGAAATTGGTTCTAAGGCATTTTTCCAGATCTTTAGCAACCTCTGGATTTGAAAGTGAGTTTTACTCCTATCTGGTCCTGAGATGACAAATAAGATTTTTGTAATTCAGTGTCAACTTGGATTAATTGGTAGTGGCTGCCTGGAGCGGCTTTGAGAAGGATTTTGAGGCTACATCTGGGCTTAGATGGAAAGATGGGCAAAAAAGATTGATATCTGCCATGGAACGGGAAGGGGGGGAAAGGCAGTATAGTATGTCAGGCTCCTTCATCCACTTCATTTTACCTCTCTTTGCTGATGTGTACTTTTGGCTCCCCTGTTACTTAGAATGTGACATTCTAAGTAGAAAAGAATGAAGTAAAAGCTTTAGAAGTTAAGAACTTTACACACTCAGCATCTGGCCAGCTCAGTGCTGGACTCAGTGAATGAACTATGGAGGCCAGAATGTACCTGATTTCCGTAGTGAGGGCAGAACAAGATTCACATGGTGTTGTAACGTGTTCCTGTATGACATAGCGTTTGGTGTGTACAGAACACCAGAAGTATATAGTTCCCATCCCTCTCTTGAAGGAGAGTCCATTCTAGTTGCGAAGAAAAGACAAACATGTTTGAACTGATTAGAGCTTGTATGACAGGACAGTTTGTAAGCAAGTGCCAAAATTTCTAGTCTGGTCCCTGAAATGGATGGCATGGGTTTGAATGCAGAAGTACATTGCTTTGGACTCTCAGCCTTTACATTTCTTCCGATGTATCTGTGTTTTGCTTGGGAAAGCCTAGTTTTTTCTTGACTTCTACCAGGCAAGATTAGCACCCCTCTACCCCGCCCTACCCCCAATTTTTCTCTCATTACTGTTGTCACTAGGATGGAATATTTTGACTGGTTGAGGAGTTTTGGTTCAATTTCAATGTCAAGGTGACATTGATCCATTAGTAGAAAATAAATGTCATGTAGATTTTTTTCAGTTAAAGATTATTTAGTCACAGTGTTTGTTTCTAGAGACATTTTTATAGCATTTTTTAATTAACCGTAAGTCACAGAAAAGCCTTTATATTGTAATGGCAATGCATTTTGAAAATCTTTATCCTAAGTAATCACCAGTCTGTGCTTAGGCAGAAAGAGGAGAAACATAGGCTTTTCATAATGTATACATTTTGTGTAGAGCAGTCAGTCCATTTAATACAGTGCCTGAAAGCATGGGCCCTGGATTCTTACTCTTAGGGCTGCCATCTCCACCTGCACTCAACCATGTTACCCTAAGTAAGTTATCTGGTTTTGAGTTCCTCATCTGTAAAATGGGGATGATAATAATCTTGTATATGGCTCTTGTAAGGATTAACTGAAATCTTTCAGAGAGACTGCCCTAAGTCAATGCTTGGTGTATAATAAGTGCTCGATTATTGTTGGGTGTTATTAATGTTGTTACTGTTTTTGTTATTAGGTGGGTTTGTATCCTTGATTTTTTTTTTCTTTTTGGAGTGTGACTCAACTTCACATTAGTATTTTAATATAATTGTAAACGGTGATAGTTAATAGTTTCTATATATACTTGTATTTTTTTTTCATACAGGTTGAATGTCATTTTTACAAAATTTGATGAAGTCCAAAAATCTGGAAACATGATACAGTCAGCAAATGGTGAGTAGAAAAAGCAATCGATCTATATTTGCCTTTTCAGTTTTAGGTCAGTAATACTTACCCTAGTTCTGAACAGCTGAATTTGATATCTTGAGGACAGTTTCTAGGTCTGAAGACTTACCGCCATTTACCCCCTTTCCCAGGCCGGAAACTGTGGGGTTGTCGCTGACTTTCTTTTGGAGCCCATACTGAACTCATGAGCTTGGAATCCCAGGCATTCTGTCTGTAGCCGCCTCTCCTCCTAGATCAAGTCCTTGTAGTCTTTTACCTTTGCTCTTGTGGTGGCCTCCTGACCAGTGTCCTTGCTGTTGCTCTCCCCAAACACCTAACGGCTGGTTTTCACAGAGCAATCAGAGTAATCCTTTCATTTTTATTATTTTTAACTTTTAAAAAAATTTTCAAGTAGGCACCATGCCCAATGTGGAACTTGAACTCATGACTCTGAGATTGAGTCCCATGCTGTGTCGACTGAGCCAGCGAGGCACCCCTAGAGTAATCTTTTTAGGATGTAATTGATGTGATGTTAATCGCCGGTTCAGAATCCTCCAGAAGTTTTCGATCACGTAGAGACTGCAGTTCAGTGGCTCACCATGGCCCACCGGGTGCTGCACATGATCTGATGCTGACCACCATTCTGATGTCATCTGATATTCTTCCCCAGAGTTCTCTTGGCTCCAGTCGTATTGACCTCGTTGCTAATTTTGAACATTCCAAGCTTCTCCTGCTTCAGGGCCTCTGCGCTTATGATTCTTTCTGCTTGAAACATTTGTCCCCTGGGTGTCTCTGTGGCCCTCCTCCTCAATTCCATCCAGACCTCGGCTACAGACACACTTCATTACCAAGGCCAGCAAGTATAGCACATCTGATGTCCTAAGGGAGCTCTGTGCCTTCATTATGTTTAACGTTATTTCTTACTGCATATCACTGCAAGATAATTTGTTTATTCATGGGGGCAAGAACATTGTATTATTCCCTTCTTTATCCTTAGTGCCTCAAAAGGTCCCTGGCATGTGGCATAGGTATGCAGTGAATATTGTCAAATAAATAAACAAAATAATGACTGAGACTTGAATTGTGACTTAATGTTTCTGGAACTTACATTCCTTTTACTATACTTTGTGATGATGATTGAGGACAAGTGGATATTTCTTGTGATTCCAGAAGGTAAAGAAAAGGCAAGTGAATTTGATGTAGAAGTCTGTATCAGTGAAGTCCTCACAAAGCAGTTGCTACCAAGAACTTTTTCTAACTTTTGAATACCTCACTGCATCATAGCAATTTCTGAATTGCTAGGGATCTTAGATCACAGCATAGCTGTCGAATTTTGAAAATCTTAAAGTCATAAAAAAAAGGTTGTCACTTTGGGGAATGTCACTCCTAGTACATAGCGAGCAGGGAACAGGATGTAGGTCTTTTAAGTCCTACTCTGCTGTGTACCTATCATTACCAGTAAGGAATTTGTCTTTGCATAGTATGTTTCTTATAGAATGCTTAAAGAGTTGTAAACATGCTTTCATTAATCCCCCTTATTTCTCTTCCTTCCATATGTTTGTAAATATATAATATTAAAAGGGCAAAGTATTCACAACAATTCTGCTATCACCAGTAAATCAGTGTTCATTTTTTCATTTTCGCTTACAGTTCATTTGTCTGTTACTGTATAATTTGTATATAATTTTATCATGGCATAACTTCTGTACATTGCCCCCTACTTTTTTTTTTAAGATTTTATTTTTAAGTAATCTCTGTACCCAATGTGGGATTCGATCTTACAACCCTGAGATTGAGTCACACACTGTAGTGCCTGAGCCAGCCAGGCGCCCCCTACTTTTATATATACTTTTATATATGCTTTACATTGGATCCATGGTAGAGCTAGGACCAGAACTCTGGCCATGGAGTTATGCTTCTGTAATGAGTGGAGTTGGTGGTGTACAAGGGCAGGGCTTCTCAGCCAGTTGCCAGACATGTGCTTTTAATTCTGTTTGTATTTGTTTAGTTTGTGTGGCTTCCTAGTTTAAAGCTTGTTGGTATCAAGACAGAAAGTACCAGGTAAAGGGGTAGTGGTGGTGGCTGAAAAATGAGTTTGTGCTTTATAGCCTGTGCTATAAATCATAACTGTGAAACAGAATCTCATTGTAATACTGGCACTGGGGAGAAGAACCACACCCATGCTGGAGGCCTTGCCCAGGAGAGCGTTTGTATACTCTATGAGTTTTAATGAACATGACACACATGATTTAATCAAGAGTACTAAAATCCTGTGGCTTTGGGTGTGGCACAGCATGTTATTCTAAACCTCCATGTGTTGTAAAATTGCCCCTGCATATCCATATATGTGTGTATATATGGTAAGGGGGTAGGATTGAAAATGAAGACGGTTCTTTTAGGCATCTGTGTTAAAAATAGCAGATGGTAAAGAAATCATAATTAAAGACTTATTAGAGACCTTAAAATTTCAGCTTTTTGCTGTCTATATGTAGTATTACTTTTTAATTGCTAGAACCAAAACAGAATCACCTAAAAGGGTATGTATAAAGATTTTAGAATTCTTAACCCAAATAAGTTCAGTCCTTTTATGGTAACTTTGAGAGACTGGTAAGATGTTCAGTAGCTGTCAAAAGCAAACTGCCTAGTTTCCTTCTTTGCTCGAGTCATTGAACATTTATTTAGATAGCATAGAAAACCCCAGTCGGAACATAATAAAACCCTCCTCTAATTTTGGGGGTTTTTTTGTTCACTGGCTCCCAGTATAACCAGTTTTTGAACTCCTCTGCATGTCAGACCGTCAGACCGCTGACTGCTCTACTTCTCAACTCTCCACCCTCTGCTGTCTTCAGTTTGCTGCTTGTTTGGTAGACTGTAACCTTTCTGAAGTTTTCTGTTCTTGGAGTTTTTGTAGATTCCTTGGCATTTTCTACATAGACAAATCATCTGCAAATAGCAGTAGTTTTATCTCTTTCAGATTTATATACTTCTTATTTCTTTTTCTTGCCTTATTGCACTGGCTAGAATTTCCTCCTCTACGTTATAAGTGGTGGGAGTAGACCTCCTTACCTGGTTCCTAGTCTTAGATCTTTCACAACTAAGTGTGTTGTTAATTGTAGATGTTCTTTGGCAAGAGGAGGTAGTTCTCATCTATTCCTATTTATCTAAGTTTTTATTAGAAGTGCGTGTTGGATTATTTTGGGGGGGATTATCAGTATATTTTAAATATTGAGATAAGTCTATACCAAAAATTTACTTTTTTGAAGTGTATAATTTTTTTATATATTTGATAATTGTGTAAAAGTGTGCAATTATCTAATTTTAGGATATTTTTATCACCCTCAAGAATACCTCTGACCATTAGCGCCCCCAATTTCCTTCTCCCAGTCCCCGACAACCTACTTTTGTCTCAAGGGATTTGCTAAATGCTGTCATATAACATATGGCTTTTTATGTGTGGCTTCTTTCATTTAGCATAATGTTTTCAGGATTCACCCATGGGGTAACATGTATTAGTACTTCATTCCTTTTTATGGCTGATAATAGTTCACTGTTGTATAGATATACCACCTTATGTTTATCCACTCATCAGTTGACAGACATTTGGGTTGTGTCTATGTTTTGATTCTTGTGAACAATGGTACCATGAATATTTGAAAGTTTTTATGTGGAGATGTTTTCATTTCTCCTGTGTATGTACCTTACAGTGGAATTGTTGGCTGATGTGGTAATTCAGTGTTTAACCTTTGCCTAACTGGCACCTTATTTTCCAAGTGGCTGCACCATTTTACATTCTCCCCGACAATGTATGAGAGTTGTAATTTATTCATATTTAAGTCAATACTTGTTATTGTCTGTTTCTTTGATTATAGTCATCCTAGTGGGTGTGAAGTGTTGTCATTATGGTTTTGATTTGCATTTCCCTAATGACTGTTGAGCGTTTTTACATGTGATTGTTGGCCATTTGTAGATCTTCTTTGGAAAAATCTGTATTGAGTTCCGGTGTCCTTTTTTTTTTTAAGGGTTGTTTGTGTGTTTATTTTTTTTTAATTGAAGTATGGTTGACACACAGTGTTACATTAGTTTCAGGTCCACAGCATAGTGATTCCACAGCTCTGTATGTTCTAGAAGTATAGCCACCATCTGGCACCGGACAGCACTTTTACAGTACTATTGACTATATTCCTTATGCTCTACCTTTCATCCCTGTGACTTATTCATTCCATAACTGGGAGCCTGTACCTTCCATTTCCCTTCACCCATCTTGGCCATTTTCCCACTCCCCGCCTCTCTGGCAACCATCAGTTTGTTCTCTGTTATTTATGAGTCTGTTTCTCCTTTTTGTTTCTGTGTTCATTCATTCTTTTTGTTTTTTCGATTCCACATGTAGCTAAAATCATACGGTATTTGTCTTTCTGTCCGACTTGTTTCACTTAGCATAATACCCTTTAAGTCCATTCATGTTGTTACAAATGGCAAGATCTCTTTTTTTTTTAAAGATTTTATTTATTTGAGAGAAAGAGAGTGAGCATGGGGGGGAGGGCAGAGGGAGAAACAGACTCCCCACTGAGCAGGGACCTCGACATTTTGATGTAGTCCTGATAGTTTATTTTGTTTTTATTTCTTTTGCCTGAGGAGACATAATCTATGAAAATGTTGCTAAGGTTTATGTCCAAGAAGTTACTGCCTATTTTTTCTTCTAAGAGTTTTACAGTTTCAGGTCTCACATTTAGGTACTTAATCCATTTGAGTTTATTTTTATGTATAGTGTAGGAAAGTGGTTTAGTTTTATTCTTTTGCATGTAGCTGTCCAGTTTTTCCAACACCATTTATTTTGTAGTTTCAAGGTTTTTTTTTTTTTTTTAAAGATTTTATTTATTTATTTGACAGAGAGCAAGAGAGAGAGCCAGAGAGCACAATTGAGGGGAGGTGGGGAATGGCAGAGGGAGAAGGAGAAGGAGGCTCCCCTCTGAGCAGGGAGCCTGACGTGGGGCTGGATCCCAGGACCCTGGGATCATGACCTGAGCTGAAGGCAGACACTTAACTGACTGAGCCACCCAGGCGCCTCCTGTAGTTTCAAGTTTTTATTTAAATTCCAGTTAGTTAACATATAGTGTAGTATGAGTTTCAGGACCAACACTGTTTATTGAAAAGACAGTCTTTTCCCCATTATATAGTCTTGCTTCCTTTTTCATAGATTAATTAACTATATAAACATCGGTTTATTTTCTAGGCTCTCTATTCTGTTCCATTGATCTATATGTCAGTTTTTGTGCTGGTACCATACTGTTTGACTATGGTGTCTTTGTAGTATATCTTGAAATCTGGAATTGTGATACTTCCAGCGTTGTTCTGCTTTTTCCTGGTTGGTTTGGCAGTTTAGAGTCTTTTGTTGCTCCATACAAATTTTAGTATTATTATAATTTTGTGAAAAAATGCTATTGGTATTTTGACGGGGTTGCATTGAATTATATAGATTGCTTTGGATAATGTGGACATTTTAACAATATTAATTCTTCCAATCCATGGATGAGCATGGTATATTTTTTCATTTGTTTATGTCATCTTCAGTTTCTATTATCAGTGTTTTAGTTTTCAGAGTACAGGTCCTCACCTCCGTAAGTTTATTATTCCTAGGTATTTTTATTCTTTTCGGTGCAATTGTAAATGGAATTGTTTTCTTAATTTCATTTTCTACCACTTTGTTTTTGGTGTATAGAAGTGCAACAGATTTCTGTATACTAATTTTGTATCTTGCTAACTTTACTGGATTCATTTATAAGTTCTCATAGTTTTTGGGGGGGGAGAGTCTTTAGAGTTTTCTATGTATAGTATCTTGTCTGCAAATAATGACACTTTTACTTCTTCCTTACCAATTTGGATGCCTTTTATTTCCTTTCCTTGTCTGATTGCTGTTCTTTGCCTATTTTTAAATTGGTGTTTGTCTTTCTGTTGTTCAGCTATAAGAATTCTTTATATCTTCTTTTTTTTTTTTTTAAAGATTTTAATCTATTTGAGAGAGAGAGATAGCAAGAGAGAGCATGAGTGGGGGTGGGGGAGAGAGAGAGAGAGAGAGAGAGAGAGAGAAGCAGACTCCCCGCTGAACAGGGAGCCTGATGCGGGGCTCGATCCCAGGACCCTGGGATCATGACCTGAGCCGAAGGCAGATGACCAACCGACTGAGCCACCCGGGTGCCCCAATTCTTTATATCTTCTGGACATAAGACTTGCTGGGTATGTGATTTGCAAATATTTTTCTCTCTTCTGTGGGTTGTCTTTTTTTACTTGGCTGGTAATCAAATGTTTTTAATATTTTTTTAAAGATTTTATTTGTTTATTCAACAGAGATAGAGACAGCCAGCGAGAGGGAACACAAGCAGGGGGAGAGGGAGAGGAAGAAGCAGGCTCATAGCGGAGGAGCCTGATGTGGGGCTTGATCCCATAACGCCGGGATCACGCCCTGAGCTGAAGGCAGACGCTTAACCGCTGTGCAACCCGGGCGCCCCACAATGTTTTTAATTTTTATGAAATTTGTCATTTTTTTGTTACTTATGAACGGGAACCGTTGAGTAAGAAAAGCTCTGGATTTGAGCTAAATTGAAAGAAACTATTAATGTAATAGCGATACTTGTAGGGAAGAAATGAGTTTCATCGCAGGTTCTATTTCTTGACATTGTTCAAAATTAGGTTATTCTAAGATGTGTAATTGACTATGTTTATGTAAAAGCCATGCACTTAGTTTTTTTTAAGTGCAGAATTGTGACTAAAAAACAGTAATGGAAAAGCAGCTGAGTAGCAATTGGAAAGGAATGTCCTATCTGTAATAGAACACTTCATCTTTGTAGGATTCTTTTTTGTTGCTAGGTTACCCAAAGGCCTTTCAGCTTTGAATGGCAAGAATATGGGAGTTAAAAATATGTTGTTTTATAGATGATTCTTTTTCTTTTTTTCCGTCTGCATATAATTAGCAAACCCCTTAAAGCAAAAATTACAGTTTTGCCTTCCATGGGTTTCAAAAAGCAAATTATTTTCTATGTAAGTCTTTCTCCTAATCATGCAGATGTGCTTATGCTCACAGGAGAATTGGATTTTCAACATGAAAGAGCCAGTAATTATAGACTAGTCAATGTCCTTTATCTGTGGCCACTTAATGATCTTTAATTAGATTTGATTGAAGTGAGGCCCATGGACATTAATTTGGTTAAAAATGTGCATGCTTTTGAGTTTCTTGAGCAAAGCTAACATGTTTATGAGGAAAGAATGAAAGTATCATGCGGTTAAAGCCGTGAAAATGCCATAATAAACCTGTAGCTAATGAAAAAGACAAAATATTGATTGCTTGACAAAACCATAAACTAGATAATGGATAATCATAAAATTATCAACTCTTATACGTGCAGGTATCTAGAGCACTGTTTTGCTGCCAGTTGCATTCTGCCTTATGTTTTTCTACTAAAAAAATTGTATCATTTGAAAAGTGTTAGATATTTCTCAGTTGTTGGAAATGAGAAATACCTGTGCAAATCTGAAAGCGACCAATGTTGAATTGTTAGGTAAGATTTGAATTGTTGCCTGGTGTAGCTAGGACAAAGCATTCATTTAATGGTGAATTGAGAGTCTTCTTTGTTAAGCCAAGCCATTATTATCTTGTGTAGCCTACAAACAGTGATTGTGAATAAGTGGATCAGGTGCAGTGGGCTCCCATCCCCTCGCCTGCTTGTTTATTAGACTCTGTATTTTATAAGGTCTGGGGTTCTGGTTCAGTATCTTAGGAAAGTGTTTCCATAGTCACAGATCCAGGCATGATACGTTGTAAGGCTAGCAAGTATGCGGTGCTGTCATAAGGACAGAACCACCTAAAATAGCCTGGGAGAGACTGTTTCTGATACCAGTTTAAGTAGCTTAAGCTGCAGCCGACAGCTTCATCCTCTGTGTGGAAGTGAGCTTGCTTTTTTGACATTATTCTTACTTAAGGTTTATGTTAGGAATGTTCTTCCCTGTTTTTTCAAGGGGAAAAATCAGATAGTCGGTTAAAAATGTTTTTTAATACCAGTTTTAAAGAAGGCTCTCTTACATGAGTAAAGTCAGATGGAGAAGGTTCACCTCCCACTCAGTCCCCCTTTTAAAATATTCACTTATATATAGTCCAGGCTTTTATTTTGGAAGAGGGTGGCAGTTGCCATTGGTGCAGATCACACTGAAGAAGTCGTGTGGGTGGGGAGTTGGCTGATGCTTAAGTTGCTGTGAGTAGGTATAGCTTTCAGAGCAGTGTTTGTATTGTACGAAGATCCCCGACAATCATGACTACTGGGAAAGGTAGGCTATTCTAATGTATTTTGAAATGCGTTTGTAATTATTGCAGGTTTGCTAGGAAATAAATAACATATGTAAGTTATTTTGTAGTTGCTTTGATAACTAAAACTTGTGGATGAAACTTAGGAGAAGAATTGCTGTGAATATTCCCATGTGGGCAGGGAAAAAATTGTGAAATGGACAGATGTATTAACATTAATGTTGACCTTGGAGAGCTAGGGAGAAAGAGGAAGTGGACACAAGAAGCGAGATGAGCTGTGTTTCATCTCTCTCTTTCTTGTGCTTTAAATTTTTTTTCTGCAGCTCTTGTCCTCACAGTATGTGGGTTATGAAAATAAATTATTTTGCGATAATAAGACATTTGTTACTGAGTATAAGCTATCTCGAAAGGATTCTGCTGGCCAGAAATTTCTAAGATTTTTCAACAGTGAATAGAGAAAACGCACATAACTCTTAGCAGTGTAGGGACGCTGCTTCTGTCTTGAGAATCACTGTTTCTCATTTTTCCTTCCCCGTGAAGACTGGCATTTTAAAAATGCAGGAATGGAACTGAAAAACTACAAAAGAACTGTGTTTGCCTAAGTCTTACTGATTAGCCTTCGGTCTTGGCATGGAGGTTTGCCCCAGGTTTTGGTAGCACTGAAGTGATTTTGAGAGAACTCCCATGTGAACAGGTCTATGTTTGAGAAAGTGCTGTTCCTGTGATGCGAACAGCTTGTGTGGCTGCCCTGCCTTCCTGGGGGTGGTCTTCCTGGCAGCCTTGTAATTTATTGCCTCTGAAGGATATTTCCAGACCCTTCACCTGAAACAGGTATTACACAGAGTAAAATTGTGTGGATAACAAGTGTTCATCTGCCTCCCACTGCAGGGGAAACTGGCACACGTCCCGCTCGTTTGTTCTGTGTTTATTTTGTAGCCGATGGTCACGATGTGTCTGTCTGTCTTAAGCTAACTTTGGTTACGTTTGCTGCAAATGGTCATGTTGGAAGAAGCCGCATTTCTGTGTGTTCTATTTTAAAATTGAGAATTTGAAGTATACAGCACTGGTGTTCCTTTTTATTTCATCCTTCATTACAGTACTCTGTATTCAGGTTAAGCCGCTGTGGGAAATCAATACCTGGGCAGGAGAGTTAAATAATTCATGTTCTGAAGTAACCTTTTTCAGGTCCCTTCATTTGAGGATTTGAAAGTGTGTTTCTTACAAGTGACATTTGTCCTCCGTTGTTGTATTTTGGACTTTTTTTTTTTTTTTCTAACAGGGCAAAATAATTGTGGGAGTGACTATGTCGTGTCAAAGGCCATGGAGAAAGCCTGTGGATTGAAGTTTAAAATAGACTGTCCTTTCGCTGGATAATTCCTTTCAAGTTGCCTACCTCGTTAGTTGCTGTTACCTGAAATGTAGCCTCCTAAGCATTGGTAACTTTTACCCTCAGGAACTGCAAATACAGTCTGAAACGAGGATTCCAAGCTGCTTCTTGGAGCAGTGGCTTGTTTGAATCTTCCTCTGTCAGTCCGTGATTAATAAAAGGCCCATGAACAACGTGCAAAATAGAATACCAGCCATTTTACCACAGTGGTGTATCAAGTATTTTAGTATTTTCAGAGCACTTTCCTGAAGGTTTTTTTGGTTATTTTTATGATTTTTCAGAGCAGCTTCTTAACGAGTAATAGGCAGAGTAGCTTTCCAACACGGACACAGGAGGTGTCAGCTTTGCTATAATTGGCTTGGTGGCTGGACAGAGAACAGAGCCCTGGATTTTGCCTTCTTAGACCAGTCCTCCTGGCAACCTCAGTGCTTCTTGCCTGCCGTTAGGATAAACCGTTGGCTCTGTTTCTTTCTTTGATTCTCAAAGTGTGCTATTTTTAGTAGTTGTCTTAGGGAATAATTTAAAAATGAAAGCATTCAAGGAGACATTAAAATAGGCATTACAAGTTTTAGATGCCCCAGAAGTGGGATGTACCTAGGCAGTTGTTTGCCCAGCAAGGGGCTGAGGGAGGTAATTCTGGGAGGTGGAATTTTACTATGAACATGACGAGTTTGTTTTTCAAAGCAGTTTGGTATTGCTGGAGTGGGGGAGTATAGGAGAAGAGGGACAAGTACCTCGTATGGTGAGCTGAGAAACCAAAATTTTGATTGTAGGCCACTGACTGCTCAAGAGTTAAACTTTAAAAATTGGGTTGCAGGGAGAGAAACTAATACAGGGTCACCAAATATAACAGCAAGATTTAAACCAACCCTTTTTATCTCTTGGTATTTCATAAAACCATTAACACCAGTAAAGAAAAATAAGATGTAATTTAAAATAAAGGATTGTCCTGTAAGTGAAAAAAATGTAGGTCTGTGAGGAGTTGACAAGTTTTCCCTTGTAATTCTTCGATGCAGACTAGTGTGAATCATCAAAAAATGTCCCCATCAAAAAAAAGCCCTTTAAGTGGTTTTGGGGACTGCTGGTCTGGGTGACTGGATTGTAAATGCACAAGTGACTTTGAGGCAGGAATGAGTAAGCACATGGACACTGGAACCCCTCAGACCGAGTGTAGGTGCTGGCGCCTGAAGAGCACCGTGACCCGGGGCAGGCTTCCTGTCCCTCAGCCTCCATTTCCTCCTGTGTGAGTTGGTGACAAGTCCTGCACCACTGGGAGGAGAAAGTGAGACAGTGCGTGTAGATAATTTGGCTCAGGACCTCGCCCATAGATACTGTCCTGTGTGATATAGGGACACAGTCCACTGCGGCATCTGATGATATGATGGGAGGTAGAAGTTGGACTTAGGTTTAATATGATATGGTTGATCTTTTTGCACAGATATGGAAACTCTCTTAAGAAAAACAAGATGCAGAATCAGATATATAATACTATCCCTTAAAAAGAAACTGCAGTTCGGTGCCCAGATCTTGGTTTTCACTACCACTGGGGCTCTCCGGGAAATGGCTGATTCTAGGGCCAGAGCAGAGACTATGAGCCTGTTGCATGTTGTGCTAGGAAGTAAGAAAGTGCTCCAAAGGCAAAGGAAAACAATGATGTGGTTATGACAAAAGGACCCAGGAGTCAACTGAGAGATTTCCAATGGCCACAGCTGGAACATCAAGCAGTAAAATATGTAGTATTATAAACCACAGTATAAAATAAGTATTGATGAGTCCGTACTGATAAAAATTGATTGAATAAATATGGAAATGGGGGAGAAGAGAGAAACCTCTGCAGAATTGCTCCAGATCATTCACGTAGCTACTCGTGAATGCGTAAGTATCCTCGAGGCAGAGAGCCTGACTTCCCACTCTGTGTGTGACGTGCACAGTGACTCCCTTCTAGAGAGTACAGCGTGGACAGGGGGGAGAAGAGGAACTTGACAGTGCAGACACCTGGCCAGCACCGCCTCAGCCAGGTGATCAGGGTCAACATCAGCAGGCTTGTTGAGAGAATGTGCTTTGATACAGCGTGATAGGAATGGCATTTTACCTCTATGGTCTTCCTCCGTAAAACCCATAAGCTCTGTCTAAATATGACCAAAGCCTCAGGTAAACCCATTTTGAAGGATATGCTATAAACTGCAGAATCAGTACTGCTTTAAACTGTCAAGGTCAGGGGCGCCTGGGTGACTCAGTTAATCATCTGCTTCTGCTTTCAGCTCTGGTCATGATTTCAGGGCTCCCTGCTCAGTGGGGAGTCTGCTGCTCAGTCTTCCTCTGCCCCTCCCCTCTGCTTGTGCTTGCACACTCTTTCTAGCGTGCTCTCTCTCAAATAAATAAATAAAACCAAAAAAACCCCCACAAAAACAAAAAACCCAAAAACCTGTCAAGGTCATTTAAAACAAGGGAGGTGGGATAAACTGTGATAACCTAGAGGTACCTAGGGACACATGATGACTAAATGTAGTGTGGGATCCTGGGACAAATAAAAGACAGTAGGAAAACAGTAAGGAACTTGGAATAAACTATGGGCTTGAGTAATAATAATTATCATTATCAATTCACTCGTTATAATAAATACAATAACGTGTTAAGTGTTAATAATAGGGAGTCTGAGGGTGGGGTATTGGGACCTCTCTTTTCTGTAACTCTGTTATCGTCCCAATTATAGACAAAAACCCAGAAACGAGGAAGGGAATTGGAAGAGAAAACTTTTTGTTCTTATTTTGCTTTCTTCTGGTGATATTTAAATATTTAACCATGCTTATGTGTGTGTTAATTTTGTTCTCTGAAAAAGGTTACATAATTTATCTGGGGAGTAGGATTAATTGCTTTTATTATGTTTTTAATGTTCTGTGTATTTAAAACATCTAATGTTATTTATTAAAAGAGAAAATTGGAGGCAAAGAGAACTAGTTATAGAGGACTGTTTTGGTAACAGAAATCTATCTAAGAGATGAGGAAGACCTGAATTGGGACAGCCTCAGTGGGACCAGAGAGAGGGAGTACAATGAGAGATGGTTGGAGGCAGCCCTGGCCACACTTGGTGATTACTTGGGTGGTGGGAGGGGAGGACACAGCAGGAGATGGTGAGAGCGTAGAAAAAGCTGAGAGGAATTCTGTGTTTTGGCTTGACTGACTGGGTGGGCGGTGGTAGGACTAGTGGAAGGAGGAGACTTGGAGGGCGGCAGGTTTTGAGGGTAGGGAGATGATTATAGGTTTGGACATTTCAACTTAGAATTTTGATTTGTACGTGGGTTTGATTTCAAGTGGGTTTGTATCTTGGGGTAGACATGGGGCTGGTATTGAGAGTAAGATTAGAATGCAGGTGTTTATTCTCAACTGTCCTCTTATTTCTCTGCCTTCTTATGCAGAAGTATGATTATTTGCCTCTCTCTGTTGGGTTCTTGAGAATGAAGTCGTTAGAGCAGGGGATGGCTGACTTGAAGGGTTGTTGCACAAGAGGCAGGTAGCTCTTGGGGCAGTCACATTGTTGTGGGAAACTTCCAAATTTGGCTGTGAATTTTTCCAGCTGACTCACTTTTGGGCTTTCATGTGGTCATAAAGAAGAATTGGGTCACTATTGGCACAGCAGTCATTAAAATGACATTTCCGTTAAGAGTGCAAGGTGTAGATCTGATATCTGACATTTATTACATATATTGCCCTTTTAGGGCAAGCTCAAGAGTGAAGTAAGTGCTGTGGTTGAAAGGAGAAAGGAATATTTAATCAGTGAAAGGATACACTGGTTTTTGTTACTGTGACATTCAGGAATTATCTAAGGTGTTGAAATACTAGTTGTTGATTCATAGAAGTGTACTTTTAGCTTTCATCACCAACATACAGACTGTTCACAGCCCTTAGAGTTGCTTAAAACTCCTCCCTTTCCTAAGCAATAGTAAAAATTTTAGTCTGAGGATATTCACTTAAACTTCTGTGCTGTACCTTTTGATTACTTTTGTGAGAAATAAGTAACTCTTTATTTTGGAGATTTTACTTATTTATTTGTGAGTGAGCACAGCGAGGAGGGGCAGAGGCAGAGGGAGAGAGAGTCTCAAGCAGACTGCGTGCTGAGTGTGGAACCTGACTCAGGGCTTGATCCCATGACCCTGAGATCATGACCTGAGCCGCAACCAAGAGTCAGATGCTCAACTGACTGCGGCACCCAGGCGCCCCAGAAATAAGTAACAATTTAAATGCCCTACTTTTCTCTAACTTATTACCACGCAGAAGTTTGGGGTTATTATTACATTATTAACAATGACCGGTTCCTGGTAGACACGGCTGTGTACCGGTGCGTGTAGGGGTGCCAGTCCTTGCAGCTGCCAGCCTTCTTGGGTCATGGTCTTCAGATAACATTGTTCTCGTTGGAATATGCTTGACTCATCACAGCCCACTTATCCTTTTGGTTTGCAGGCATCAATTTTCAGGATGCATAGGCTTCACCAGGAATGCCTTCTCTGGACCTCTGTAGCTTCTAGGAGTTTGCTTTCCAAAGGCTCACCATGCTGCCTGCCTGGCAGTTCTGAGAATAGGGATGAGACTCTGTTTTGTTCTCTGAGTTGTCAGCACCCAGCTCAGGGCCTGGCACAGAATGAGCACTTTAAAAACATCTTCTAAATATACAAGTAAAAGTCATATGAATAATCTTCATTGTACAGATGAGAAACAGGTTCACAGAAGGTCAGCAACTTGTCTAAACTAAGAAACATTCCCAGGATTTTTGAAGCCTGGAGAGTGTTTTGAAGTCTGTGTACGTTTCACCACTCTCCATTCTGCCTCCCAAGGTTAGAGTCCCATGTGGAAGATTGAGCTCCAATTATTGTTTCATTTCCTTCGGGAAACTGTACACCATCTAATTGATTTACCCCAGTGCTAGAACTGCCAGAACCTTTATTCAGCATGAGTGAGTATAGCTCTGAGGTCAGGAGGCTTTCACTGGTCTGCCCCCCATGACGTGCACACACACAGAGGCTGCTCCCAGCTTCCCCCCACCCGAGAGCTGAGGCAGCTCCATAACCTCACCACGCTGCACGCGACTGCTTATGTATGATGTCCCATCTGGCCCGATGCCCAGTCACTGGGGACACATCTACCCAGTGACCTTTGGAATGAAGAGGATTGATTGAGCCAGGCAGATGCGAAGTTCTTGTGACTTTGTTAGAATGGGCTTCATGAAGTCTTCTTATAACCAGGTTCAAGGTTGAATAGGTGTATACATTTGATTTTTTTAAAAAATGAAATTGGGAAAAAAGCCCTCTTTTTTATCTTAATATTCATTTTTGGCATCTTCAGTGTAGTTGGGCTTATTTGTACAGAAATGAAAACTGTGCTTTATACTGAAGTCAGTTATCTGCAGGTCAGGCCCCAGTAAGCTGTGGGGCAGCTGCTTGCATACGCCCATGGCCTTGAGGCTGGGCCCAAGCGTCACAGATTCCCAGCACCTTTTCAAAGAGGAAGAGTAACCTCCTGGTAGTGCCCCTTTCCCTGTACCCTGGTGCTTAATCAGAGGCATTCTTTTGCTTCATTGTTCGTAGTAAATTGGACCCTTTCTCCCCTCCTACTCTTAAATTCCCAGCGCATGACAGAGAGGCCTGAGTAATTCTCCTCACTTTCGTAGATGAGCGATATACCTTTGGTGAAAGCCTTACAGAATGATTTGGCCTTACCTGAAACGCCTTTCCAAACTGTCTCTCACTGCCCCCTGCGAAATTTTTCTTGCCTCTGTTCCAGGATGCTATTGTTCTCCCAGATCCCCCTTTTCACAGATTTGTGTTAACAAAGTGTTCACTCTTTGTGCTGGAAGTTCCCTGTGGGCAGTTAGCATGCGTGTTTTGTTCTTACTGTATTCCCAGGCCCTAGCAAAGGGCCCGAAAGCTGGTAGATCCCTCGTGCGTTTATTGAATGAATAGACAAAGGAAGGAGGCAGTTGGGCAGGTGGCAAGTATAAATCATCTTGGCTGTTCTTCCTTCAAGCAAAGTAATGCTTTGCTCCTGAACTTAGAGCTTAAGAAAGAGAACCGCTTGTTTCCTTTCCATTCTGTTTTCATTTCTTTCCTTTCTGCCTCTTGTCTTCCCCGCTCCCTCCTCCCCCATTTCCTCATGTAACTTTCCCCTTTCCCCTCCTCCTTCCTTTAAAGAGCCCATTACCTACTAGAAGAGAATCCCAGCCTCTTGGGTCAGAGCATGGTATTGAGCTGGCCCGAGGGTCTGTGATCGGGTCCAGGACCCTCGCCCTATCTGGTGTGCTCAGAAGGGCCCTGTAAGGTCGTGTTTGTGCCCAAAAGGCAGACACAGGGGAGGATAGGATGGCAGTGCTCATAAATTGGATGGGAAATACTGGTCTTCTTTGGCATAAATTGGGCAATATGATTATTATGTGGGGGAGTGCTGTGGGAAGCCATTACAAAGGTAATGGTGAGTGGGCCTCAGTGGTTGGCCAAGATAATGGACAGGTGGAATGTGGTGCACTCACTTGACCTTATGCTTCAGGCTGGAAAAGAAGTAATTGATCAGTGTGAAAGGACACTTATCAAACAAATAACTTCAGTAATATGCCTGTAATTTACAAAAAACTCTAAGGATATCCTGTACCTTATGTCATATAACTATTTGCCTGTACTTTCTCCCCTTAAAAAGTCACTTGCTCACAACCTCCGTGATACTGATACCTCCCTAAGCTTTCCTTTGCTTGCTTCCTGTTTGTAGTCTGCAGTTGTGTGTCCTCTACACATGGCCATGCATCAGAATGTCTTCGAAGCTCTTAGCTGGCAGATACTCAATCTGGATCATTCTCTAGACAAATAACAGCAGCAAACCTGAGTGTCGTTTGCAATTAATGGTTCCCGAATGTAATTAAAAGAATTTTAGAAAGCTAACTACTTTGAAATTTTGAAACAAGCTATTCTTGATTTATATTTCTTTTTGCTTTGTAATTAAATGAATAATTACAGCAGTGTGAACTCTAGGTAGCTGTTGGAGCCAGGAACAGGCTCAGTAAAAGCACTACTGCCTTAGCAGTAGATTTATTGGAAGCATGTGTGTGTTAAAGTTATCCAAAAGCCCTATTTTTAATGAACATAGAAAACCAACTGTTGTATGACTTCTAACTTTTCAAATTGTAAGAAATTATTCAGATCTGAATGAACGTTGGACTAAAGAAACAAACAGTAATAGTTGGAGAAAATACAACAGACTTAAATTCTTGATGCATTTACTTAGAGATATTTACTAGGAAAGAGCTCTTTTTCTTAAAAACAAGACTATAAAGATTTCTTCACTACGATGGTTAATTTTTCCTTAGGCTCTCTTTTTGAGCTCTCTTGAGCTTGACTGATCTGTTTCATAGGATTCAGTGTAGATTTTGATAATCTTGTTCCCGAGACAAAAAGCCTGAGAAGTGGCCAAAAACTCATGGCCAGAGAATATGAGTCAGTAGTGAATTGATTAAATTCACTTTCTATCAGGCTCTGGACAGGGGGCTAAAGCACGATATAGAAAGGCCGGAGGACTTTTATCCCAGAACACCTTTGACATCTAGAGGAAAGTTATACCTATGACCACTTCCTTAAGCCTCCTCTCCCTCCCTTCTCCTCCTCCAGCTATTGAAGTTTGGCTTAGGTGACTAATAGAGGGGGCGAGAGGATAGTCCCAGCTCTGTGAACCTGACAGGCAGAGGAAGCAGGAACAGCTCTTTTGGGGAAGGCTCTTTCTGTTTTACCCTGGATCTTTCCAGAGATTAAGCACTAGCGCGCAGAAGTCTGGGAATGATGGTCCTTAACAGCGTGTAAAACGAGGTTTTCGGTCTGCCGAAGAGTTCCTGTGGCTCATCCGGAGATGTTAATGCGAAGTCAGGTCAAGTGTTCACAGAGCTCAGGGGCTCACTGTTCTAGCAGTAAGGATAGTTTATTCCCTCTTCCCTAATTCCCCCTCTGGGGATGGCTTTGATGCTCAGGATATTAGCAGTCTCTTTGTGTTCCCTTCCTTTTGGTTTGGTTCCCGGGGCCAGTTTATAGTCTTTCTGAGGTGCTCTGGGAGATACTCTTCCTCAAGAGTGATCTGTACCTGAGTATTGCTCTGTTGCTTTAGGTTCTTTTCTCTGGGGAAGGTATAGTATTAACAGGGTTTCCATTTAAATTGGGCTTTCAGATTGGTCAAGAGATACTAACTTCACTAACCCTAACTGCTAGGCATGACTTGGGGACTTTGCCTTCAATCCTCTCCTCCTTGGTGCCCAAGATGGGGGCAGTCCCAGAGTAGTAGGGCTTCTGAACCCCTGTGTGTGCAGAAGGCAACTGGCAGAAATTCCTTGCCTGTCCGACATCTGCCTAGGAGTCGTCTTTGGAATTTGTTCCCACTGTGTATTCACTCAGCACGGTAGTCCAAGGTGTTCCTGAATTAAGTCAGATGTGTGCACATTGAAAACATCTCCCATCCCCAGTCATTGTTAAGTCCCTCGATACTGGACACAAGTAATAGAGTGAGTCATGTCGGAGGGTTCGTAGGCGGGCACAGTGGATCCTTGCTGAGTTTATTTGGCCCTGTTCCCTTTACTCCTGTTCTGTATTCATTTGAATATCCTGTGTGTTCCTTCAGCAAAACATCACACTGAATCATAACAGCTACTGGTTGTATTTGTCTGTTCCCTATGCTGGGCTTTGAGCTCTCGAGTAAGAACCCTGACTCTTCTGTCTGCACTTCAGCTCGCAGCAGAGTACCTGGCACACAGGCGTGTTTGGTAACGCTGAAGAGGTGAGGGAAGGAGAACACACATGCCGTGTTCTCTGTATTCAGAAGAGGCGTCCTCTCCAGGGGCCTCCAGTGTGAGGAGGCTGGTGCTTCTGGGCATCCATCCAGGTTACTTCTAGAAGATGACAAAGGGATTACTTGAGACCAAACCACCTCTCAGCTGACCCTGTGCCCTGGACTTGAACTTCTAAGTTACAGAGAGGCAGTTTTTAAAAATTGATACCACTTAGCAGAGGCATATCCCTAATTTACCTTTCTTTTCTCTTCCTTATAAATGCCTAATTTCTTTTCTGTGACCCTGAGAAAACTGTTGTTGAGACCATTCCCAAGGCATCTTGACAAGTAGGCAGCCAGCTCTAGGGAAGGTGGTTTGACTGGGCCTTCCCTTTCTCACAAATGCCCATACAGTTATTTTCTGCTGTATAACCTGAATTGTTGTATGCCTCTTAAGAGCATTTAAAAAAAAATCTACTCCTGTGGGAGCCTGGGTGGCTCAGTTGGTTAGACGTCTGACTCTTGGTTTCGGCTTGGGTCGTGATCTCATGGGTTGTGAGGTCGAGCCTATGTCAAGCTCCACACTCAGTAGGGAGTCTGCTTGAGATCTGTCTCTGTCTGCTTCTGCCCTTTCTCCCTCTCACTCTCTCTCTCTCTCTCTCTCAAATAAATAAATAAATAAATCTTTTAAAAAATCTACTCCTGGGGTGCCTGGCTGGCTTAGTTGGAAGGACATGCAACTCTTGATCTCGGGGGTTGTGAGTTCGAGCCCCACCTTGGGTGTAGAGATTACTTAAATAAATATGTAAATAAAAAAACCCTAATTCTTCAACTCCATCCACATATTTTTGAAGGGCTGGCTTTTTGTACTCACAGCATAACACAGTGACGGCGTAGATGGTTGCCATTTGTCGCGGGCCTGTGGTTTTTCTGTCCTTACATATATCGTGTAATCTGCGGGAGATCCTTTACTCTAGCACAGAGACTCTCTGGGTTGCAAGCAGAAGTGAAACAAACCCCACTACGAGTGTGTAAGTGAAAAGGGAAATCAACCGGCTCCTGTGATGGGGTGTTGGGGAGGCTTGGTCTCTGGGGCGCAGCTTGGTGATGCCCTCCCTGCTCTCTCCACCTCTTGCTCTGCTTCCTTCTGGTTTGCTTCATGCTCAGACAGGTGCCTCCATTTTGTTGGCTCCAGCACTTCTGGGCTTGCATCTACACAGCCCTAAGTTGAGAAGAGAGAGGCTCCAGAATTAATTACTGCTGTGGCCCAGGCGGAGTCCTGAAGCTTTGGCCAGGCCTGGGTTCTGCCCATTCCCTGAGGCAGGGGTGAGGTCACTCTGAGGGGGAGTGGGAGAAGGGTGGTCACCCAAGACTTGCTTTTTGCTGTCAGTGCAAGACGGGCGGGGGGGGGGGAGGTTGAGGTTGGGCAGGCAACACTTTGGATGCTTGCTACAGGTAGGCACTATTACCGCTTTTTTTCCACAGATAGGAAAACAGAAGTGTATTTCCATTTTCTTTTTAAACCTTGAGGTTAGTCTTGATGAAAGTGTGGGCCTGTGACTGATGGCCCCGCCTTTGGGCAGGCTCCCTGCCAGCTCTGCCTTTCCTCTCCCACAAAATCATCCTTGGGCGCCTCTGTTGTCTATATACCTACATCTCTCCTGAGCCTGCCCATTGTTACCTTCTCGTAAACCAGAGAGCAGTGGCCGGAACCCTTTCTGTATGAAAGAAGGAATGAGCCTTGATCTGCACCCGCAGAAGGCACTTGTCACTTCTTACCCGATATGAATGTTTTGCTCCCACCAGGGCCTCTAAGAAACAGGTATGGGTGGAGGTTTGCTTCACAACCTCCTTACATTCTGTTTCCCTCTCCAGTTTCCGATAGTGTGGTCTTTACCTGTCTTCTCCCCAGTTTTTCCCCTTTTAGCTCCCTTTTGTAAAGGATGAGTAAAACTAAACGAATTTCTGCCTCTTTATCCTGTCTCTTCTTGCTTTATCTGCACTGAGGGTGTATGGCTGAGGTGGTCTTAAATGCCAGCTGAGCTTTCTGGCAATGAGTTCTTGGCTGAAGGAGTGGAAAGTGATCGCTCTCTGTAATGCCTGATGATGTTTCAGGTTCGCCTTTTCTGTGGTCAGGAGTGGATTACCAGCGCCAAACGGGCAGGAGTAGCACTCGCTAGCATCTCTGTGGCTTCCATTATGCCATTTCCATTTTATACTGTGAAATATGTCAAAGTTGCCAGCCAGGCTAAAGCTTACTGTATTCCCGTGCTCTGACGAAAGCATATCTTAATTTTATTAATAGTGTAGAGGAGTGGAACTCTTGGTTCAGGATGTGGATATTGAAGGGTGTTTTTCACAGAGCATTATTAAAGGACTGATCCTAGTTGATGCTGATTCATATCAACTGGACTTGGTGGGGAGATACACCTATGCCCCTCATCATATTTTGAAGGGGGAGTAATGTAGAAACTTAGAAGGAAAGCAATCTTTTGCCCTGCTACCCAGTTCAGACACTGTGGCTTGCACTTCTGTGCCTCTCTAGGCACCATCCAACTTTGCTTAAAATTAAAAGCTAGTGAGGACAAATGGGCAAGAACTGTAGTTTGGATAATGAGCAGAGTAACTTTTTATAAATCTTCGGATCCATGAACATGGGATGTCTTTTCATTTATTGGGTCTTTAGTTTCTCTTACCAACGTTACATAGTTTTCAGCATACCTGTCTTCTTAATGCTGTTGTCAATTGAATTGTTTTCTTTTTGGATCATACATTTGTGATGTATGGAAATACAAGTGATTTTTCTGTATTGGTCTTATATCTTGTTACCTTGCTGAGTTTATTTATTAGTTCTAATAATTTTTTAATGAATTCTTTAGAACTTTCTACATATAAGATTATGCCATCTATGAATAGAGACACTTTCAGTTCTTCCTATCTAATCTTGATGTTATTTTTCTTTCTTTACTGATTGCCTTGGCTAGAACCTCTAGTATAGTGTTGAATAAAAGTGGCAAGAACAGGCATCTTGTTTTGTTCCTGATCTTAGGGGTAAAGCATCTGTCACATTTTGTCACCGTTAAATGCGACATTAGTAGTGTGTTTTTGTGAGTTCCCGTCTCATCTCTGCTGTGTTTTTAGCATGATTTTGTTCTGGTTATTGTCAAATACTTTGCTGCATCTGTTGAGCATTTGTTTTGTCTTTTATTCCATTGATACAGTGTAGTAAATTAATTGATTTTTTGTAATTAAACCAAGATTACATTCCTGGGATAAGTCCCACTTGGCCATGATGATAATTCTTTGTATGTGTTGCTGGATTTGGTTTGCCTCATATTTTGTTAAGGATTTTTATGTGTATGTTTGTAAGAGGTATTAATGATTCTGTGTTTAAGAAATTATCTTACGTAAATAGTTTTCTTAAGTAAGCATACATCTGTTATAAGAAATAAAATAATGCACAGAAAACAGCACAGTGCTCAGCACATAGTAAGTGGTCAGTTTATGCAGATCGCCTTTTTTTTTTTTTTTCTTCATGACTCAGATCAGAGGATCTTGAGTCGGATAGACATGGACTTGAATCTTGGCTTCTTCCACCTTCTAGTTAGCTTCATGACTTTGGGCCCTGGATATTATACCTGAATATGTTAATTTTTTTCACCTTTATGAGTGTAGTTGTCAGGAGATTTGATGAGAATATGCAGAGAACCAAACACAGGGTCTGGCACGCAGTTGCAGGTTGAGAATGGGGTAAAAGACACACTTATGACCATGTACCATGGAGAAGGGCATGGTTGGCTCTTTCTGGATGGAGCTGGGCATGAACTCGGGCAGCCAGCAGTAGACTGGTATTTTTAAGAGTAACATAGGAATATATTGGGCACATCAGGCAAGACTGCAGAAAGCAAAGCCTTGGATCTGTGAACAATCAAGAAAGAAGAAATTTGGGGATATTTACAAAAGCAGCCAGCCTTTGGGCTTATTATCATGTCTCTGTGCAGCCTCTTTGGGGAATGCTAATTATATTCTAGTTACTAAGCTGCCACATTCCTTACTCCCTTGGAGGAGAATTTCCGTTAACAGGGGAGTGGGTGAATCTACAAGCCTGTCAGGAATATCAGCTTCCACAAAGTGACCCTAATGCAGTGAAACAGAGAGTTAGTTGTCTTTGCTTTAGAAAATGAGGCATTTGCTCCCCATTGGACTTCACTAGTCAAAGCCTGCCTTAGGAGAAAAGATAGGAAAGCTTTGTGGTTTAGGTTCTCGCCTTCCTGGCAGATGGACAATGGAACAGACATTTCTTAGTTCCTGTGACATTTTGTTTGTTCTTGTGGATCAGTGTATACATTTTCTAAATGGACATGTAATCCAAGTCTTGTAATTCCAGGTTCTAGACATTGAACTTGAAGGCTTGTCTTTAGACTGATCTGTTTCTCCACCACCCCTGGACCCAAACCTATAGTCAAGCAGACCTCCCACTGAGCACCAAGTCCGCCGTGGGGCTCGATCTCACACCCCATGAGATCACTGCCTGAGCCAAATCCAAGAGTCAGGCATGTAACTGACTAAGTCACCCAGGTACCCCTCTGATCATTTTTGACCCATAGAATGAATGTGTCTGTGGCTTGTCGCTTTATATCTTTCCCTATTTGGCTTNTTTAGTTCTGAGGCAGCTGGGGCCCTGTGAGGGCTTGCTTAGGGATTTCAGGGCCTGAGTCAGGTGAGGCTGACTGCTTCTGCCCTCCGGGCTGGCCATGGTCACTCTCTAGCCTCCACGCAGCACCTTGTCCACAGTTCAAGACTTGTGCAAGACATGTTCACAGACTTGCTTAGAATTCTCCTGGTTTGCTTTTGGGTCCATGGATGACTATGTTTGTTCTCTGGCCTTTTGTTTCTTCAAAGGCCTTTTGTTCTGTCTGTTCTGTGATTTATTTTTTTTTTTACTTTTTATTTTATTTATTTATTTATTTGACAGAGAGAGATAGCCAGCGAGAGAGGGAACACAAGCAGGGGGAGTGGGAGAGGAAGAAGCAGGCTCCTAGCAGAGGAGCCCGATGTGGGGCTCGATCCCAGAACGCCAGGATCACGCCCTGAGCCGAAGGCAGACGCTTAAAGACTGTGCCACCCAGGCGCCCCTGTTCTGTGTTTTAAACCTCTTTTGTACCCGTAGCCCTTTTCAGCATGCTGTTTGCTGCTTTCACTCCACTGTGCCTACTAACTGGGCGCCAGGAATGAGGTGATGAGGAGTTGGGTGAAGATCACAGTGTCACTCTGTAGAAGCCTCATGAGTCATTTAAAAATGTCTTGTCCCTGGGCTGTAAAAGGGGGGAGGGAGCCCAGGTGTTTTAAAGGATTGAAAGACTGGGACCTGAAGGCCCAGGTTTCTATCCAAGACTCACATGGGAGTAGTGACTCTTGGATGATGGTCTTTGCAGTGGTGGCTGGAGATAGAATCGTTCCTTTGGGCTCAGGGAAAACTTACCCTTCCGTACGACCATTTTCTGTGTAACAGGTGTTGTCCTACAGTGTGAAAAATTTTAAACTGATGTTAATGGCACAAGCAAGCATAGCTAAAAATACTCATTTTCACACATTTTTGTCTTAAAGGTCTAGAAAAAGAGGCTATATCCTAACATTTGTCTGCTTAGCTGAAAACCCTAAAGGAAATAGGATTCCGATGACGAGTAGAGTTCAGTATGGATTGCTTAGTTGAGAAACACAGAAATCTGTTGGAACTTGGGACTTGGAGGCTCCTCCTTCGGGCTGCATCTAGAATGGATCCACTCTAACCACAGCCAGGTGCAAATACAGCTCTGTCCAGTGAAGGAATAACACGCTCTGAATTTCCTAGTTGATTGAAATTGGGTACTTTCCAGAGGGCCTAACCTCCTTTTTAATTTGATTTTATTTTCTGGGTGTTCAGAAAGCTGGTAAGCATAGAACAAACTTACTTTGTGTTAGTTTTCAAGGCTCAGTTAGCTTTTATCCCTCCAAACACCTTTTCAGGTGAAACGTGTCTTTAAATGTAAAGCAGTGTGGGACAAAAAATAAAAGCAGTGTGTCCAACTGCTAATCTGGAAAACAAATAACATTCTTTTCCCTTGGATTTCTAATTCTGGTAAGATATATGAATTACTTTCTTGCTCTTTTTCTCAAAGATTTAATTATTTATTTATTTTAGAGCGCACGTGTAAGCATGCATATGAGCAGGGGGAGGGCTGAAGGAGAGGGGGAGGAAGAATCCCAAGCAGACTGCATTGAGTGCAGAGCCTGATGCAGGGCTCAATCCCATGACCCTGAGATCATGACCTGAGCACCAACCAAGAGTCTGTTGCTCAATCGACTGAGGCACCCAGGTGCCCCAAATTACTTTCTTTATTAGTACAGAGGTCACATGAAAATAATTGAATCTTTTTGTTAAAAAGATTTTATTTATTTGAGAGAGAAAGCGAGAGAAAGCATGAGTGGGGGGGGGTGAGATGGGGAGAGGGAGAAGCAGGCTCCCCACTGGGCAGGGAGCCCAATGTTCCTTAAAGAATGTTATGCTTTGCTTTGGCAGAGCCTTAAGTTACTTGCAGGTCTGTCTAACCCCTGGAGGCCTGTTTTGAACCTCTGATAGGGCAGGCTTAGTGTAGTCTTCCCTCCAGAAAATAGTTCAGCCCTTCTACTAAGGCCTGTCCTCTCAAGGTCTCAGTGAATGCCATGGGTGAGTCTCCAAGAACATTCTGCTCTGGTGCTCGAACACCTTCCTATTTCGTGCAAACATTGGGAATTACTCAGTTTGTAGCTTTCTGGTCATTTTTCACCCTGCCTTGTGTGTGGAATTTCCCTTCTGCATGTATGATGTAGAACTCAGTGCATTTCTAGAGCTCTCTTTCTGTGTAGCTTCCTCTTTCCCAGCACTCTGCCTATACCTTCTAGCCCCCTTCCACTTACTTGAAGTCTGATGATCTTCATTTTCTCAACTTAGCAAGGGTTCCAGGTTCAGTTTGGGGTCCCTTTCCCAGTACTTGGTGGCCTGGAAATTGTGTCCAGGCAGGAAGTTGGGTGACTGTATAGCTCACTTTTTTTCTCTCTCTCTTGGGCCTCACAGTTATGCACTGTCTGTTGTCCCATCTGAAATAGTTGTTTTACAGACTCTGGTTTCTAGCTGTTTGCTGGAAGTGGTTGCGTCTGGCTGGTCCTTGATAGTCCATCATTGCTGGGGTAGAAACCCCAGGAAATCCGGTGACATTGCCCATTGAAAATAATTCTCAGTAAGTGAGTGCAGTTCTCCATGATGTGCCTGCCCGTGTTAGAAAAACTAAACAGACTTAACATGAATTTCTGAGTGAAGCATAATAGTGTTCTTACTTTGCCTGTTCATTATACCCCTTTCCCACAGACTGGAACTGTTACTGTTACTGTCCTGACAAGAATAATGATTAGAGCTCCCCTGAGGGCAGATGGGCTGAGAGCAGTCCTTGTCACTGCTAACACTGGCAGTGCTCAGTGGGTGACCTTTCCTTTGGTTTGTTCTTGTTCTTCACATCAGATGCAGTTTTACTCTTGAGAAGGGCCTTGTTAATGTGCTGGCAGTTCAGGAACCACCTTTTGAATCCACATGGGAAGTCTATGCTAAGAGACCACCGAACTTCTGAATCAGTGGGAAGTTGATGTGTGGATTGAAAGACTCATGTGTGAAAGAGGATTGCTTGATCTGGGAAATCTCGGAAATTTAAAGGCATGTTTGAAGGAAGCTAATTTGAGGGGCGCCTGGGTGGCTCAGTCGGTTAAGTGTCTGCCTTCCGCCCAGGGCATGATCCTGGGGTCCTGGGATCAAGCCCCACATCGGGCCCCCTGCTAATAGGAACCTGCTCCTCCCTCTGCCTGCCGCTCCCCCTGTGTGTGCTCCCTCTCTGTCAAATAAATAAATAAAATCTTAAAAAAAAAAAAGTTTATGAAGGAAGCTAATTTGCACAGGGATACGCATGTAGAAGGATGGGCCATACTCCCACCAGTGTTGAATAAAAGAAGCCATGTGTTCTGATGTGGGTTGTTGATAGTTGTGAGGAACAATAGGCTTCTGAGTAGACACGAGACTTGGCTGTTAGCTGCGCCAAGAAGCGACCAGATCAAGGAAACAGGCTGCTGTTTGTGTTTTCTGGTCAACAATTAATTTACTTCAGATGTATCGGTAAAGATCTAGCGCCCTTATTCAGAAATCATGACTATTGCCAGCTACAGATGTTTCTTTTCTTTTCTTTTTCTTTCTTCTTTTCTTTTTCTTTTAATTACTGTTGGGTTCTTTGTGTAGCCTCCTGAATGACCCTCAGCTGCTGAGTAAGCCCATGGTACTCTGTATAGTGCACCATGATAGCTTTCATTTTGTGTCATCCAAATGTTGTTTCTGAAATGTGTTGATTTTTAAAAGCCCGAAGATGTTTTTCTTTTTAATTTTAGATGCAACCTGAGAAATATTCCTTGGATCCACTGATGCTTAGAAAATTTAGAAGTTAATGAGCTGAAGAAACAATGCTCAACCCCGCTAAAAGAGAAACAAAACATTGAGGAGGAATCAGTTTTTTTTCACCTGTCAAATTGATTGACGTTTTAAAATGATAGTACTATAAGTTGGCTAATTGAATTTAAATTAAAAACTAAATGGAAGTAAAAATGGTAGCATTTAGTGTTGGCAAGGGTGTGACAACACAGGCACTTCTTTGAACTTCCAGGAAAAAAAAATATATCACCTTTCTGAAAATAAGTTAGGTAGTGTATACTAAAAACTTTTATACTCTTGGACCCAGCAGGTATTGGTTCTAGGGTTGGTTTCTTTTTTTTTTTTTTTCTTTCTTTCTTAAAATTGTTAGAAATTTAAACAAAAACGCAAGTAGGAAGGTGTTTGTTGCAGTGTTATTTCTAATGGTGACATATTAGAATGACCCCGAATACCTAACAACAAGAGTGTTTCAGCTGTGGCATTTTCTCATTACAGAGTACCACGTAACCATTAAAATGGTGTTTATGAAACCTATTTCATCACATGGAAAAATGCACATATTTGAAATAAGCAAAACACCAAATGATAGGTAGCCTCGCGTCTGCTATTATTAAAAAATGCATGCAAGAATGGTCAGAAATATGCCAAAATGTTAAAGTGACTGTTTTTAGGTGGTGGTTTTATAAGAGATTGTTTTCTTCTTTATGTTTTCCTCTGTTTTCCAAAATTGGAGCAGGGGAGCATTCTAGGTATGCGAAAGTAAATATGATTTTGTATCTGCATTCTGGACTTACCTAAGGCCTTTCTAGAGCCTGGACTGGCATCTCAAATCCCAAGAGTAGGCACACCATTCATCTCTCTAAAGCTAGTTTATTCTTTTACGTTTGGGTGGAAAACTACCTTTTTTTTTTTAAACAGTGATTTCTCTGCTTATTCTTCAGATAAAAATTTTGATGATGAAGATTCTGTGGATGGTAATAGACCTTCCTCTGCTAGTTCTACATCATCCAAAGCTCCACCCAGCTCCCGGAGAAACGTTGGAATGGGGACCACCCGCCGGCTTGGATCATCCACTCTTGGATCCAAGTCTTCAGGTAAGACCAACCCCCACGGGGTGCTGTGGGGTTGGCCCTGCCGGCGTTTAAAACCAGACGTGCGTGGTGCTTGCCTTCTGTGTCCTTCAGGAGTGAAGTAATTCTGTTGGCAGTAAATTTCTGTTCGCTCTTCTTTAAGTTAGTACTGTGCTGTCCATGCTGATAGCTGTTAGGGTAGAAGTTAGAGCTGCTGTGTTGCAGTGTTTTGGTATGGGGGAGCCCATGGGAGAACACGGCCAGCGCAGAGACGAGCTAGAGCTCGGAGACAGAGCAGGAGTGTGCCCTTATGGCTTTGTTCAGTTATGGGGCTCCAGCTATGCCTGAAATTACCACGGGGCCTTTTTTTGCCAACTTTTACCCAACACTGAGACTACCCAGAAGTCAGATGGCGTGCCTTCTGTGCTTAAAACGTGTTTTGTTCCTATAGTGTTATTCCTTGTGAGACCAGTATGGATGTTGACCTAACTAAATGGTAGAGATGAGCTCCCCAAACTTTGAACACTGATTTACAAAGATATCTTCCTCTAAATCCCACCCCGCAATTTAGACAGCTTGAATCCTTGTTATATACAACTTGCATTTTGCTGTCACATTTTAAGTTGACATGCACATTTCTTTTTACTTCAAATGTGTAACCACTGTTCTTAGAACTGTTCTGATTGTTAGCATTGGGTTTTTGAACTTGGCTGGATGAGCTAAGTTAAAACTGGGGTAAGGATTAACATTAGAATGCTGTCTCCTGGTGGTCTTTCTGGCCTTCTGCACTGGCCCTAGACTGTTGGGGTCTTCCTCGGTCAGCTCGGTGTCCCTGCAGCGCCTCTGCCACCAGCTTCTCTGTCCATGTTGGAAGAGCTGTGCTGATGGTTGACAGGGACGTTCACACCACGGATGGCAGAAGGAAAAGCTGTGCGTTTATTGGTATTCTTAGTCCTCGCTATCTTTTTTATTTTTTTGATGCATTAAAAAAATATTTTTTTGAGTCTAAAGCCACAAAACATCAAGTTAACCATTTTAAGGTAACAATCCAGTTGCATTTAGTATATTCACAGTGTTGTGCAACCCCCACCTCTGTCTAGTTCCAGAAGAGCTTCCCCACTCCCAGAAGGAAGCCCCAGACCCTTTAAACAGTTGCTCCCCATCTCTTCCTTCCTGCAGCCCCTGGCAATCAGCATTCTGCATTTTGCCTCTATTCATTTGCCCATTCTAGATATTTCATAGAAATGGAGTCATGTGGGGTCCCTGGGTGGCTCAGTTGGTGAAGCGTCTGCCTTCAGCTCAGGTCGTGATCCCAGTATCCTGGGATCAGTCCCACATCAGGCTCCCTGCTCAGCAGGGAGTCTGCTTCTCCCTCTGCCCCTCACCCCGCTCGTGCTCTCTCACTCTCTCTCTCAAATAAATAAAATCTTAAAAAAAAAAAAAAAGGAGTCATGTAATATGTGATCTTTTGTGTCTGGCTTCTTTCACTTAGAGTAATGTTTTTGTGGTTCTTCTGTGTTGTAGAGTGTATCAGCACTTCATTCCTCTTTATTATGACTGAAAAACATTTCAAATCTTTTATTTAAAAAAATCTATTCTTGGGAGACATCAGTTCCACAAAAAAGGCTCAGAAAATTTCTGTATCATCAGACCACTTTTTTTTCCCCTTCCTGCCCCTCACCCCATACCCCTTACAGAAGTTCCAGCTTTAGATTATGTAGAGAGCTCAGCCCTGTTCTCATCCTTTTTTCCATTTTGTTTAACAACATAGTCATGAATTTGCTTATTGACTCCTCCTTGTCTGATTTCTGGGGCTCACAGACCATGGTTGATCTCAGTCCCCTTCAGTACACGGGTACGTGGTGTGGCACTTACCCGGGGTGGCGCTCAGGACCTGTCTGCTCGGGGGGATCCATTCTTTTCACCAAAATAGGCACTGAGCACCACATCATAGTGTGACTTTACTGTCATCTGTCCACAGTTGGCTTGTGAACTCAGTGTGAGGAATCTTCATCAAAAGTGAGGACACATATTTATTGCTCTCAGAATCTCCTTTAAAGCCCTGCCTACATCGTCCATGAGGACCCCAAACACCAGATAACTTATTTGTGAGGAAACTCTGGAAAAGCACTCAAACCTAATCAGTGTAAATCATTAATGAGGGTTACAAGATGACCATAGACTCCAATTTTGAAACCTTTATTCTGGGTGGGGGGAAAGTCTGATAAAATGTCACACGATTTTCTTATGTGAAGTAGAGTTCATATTAGCGAAAGAAAAAACTCTCTCCAAATGATAGCAATCAACTTTCAAGTATACAGAGCATCTTATAACACCTTTATGAGGGAAAGTTGCTACTGATGTGTAAGTGAAAAACTGACACCGTTATCGTGCATTCAAGGGAATGGAAATGTTTTGAGACTAATACAAAGTTGAAATGAAACTGTTAAATTCTTTAGAACTTACTTGAATATTTCACAAATTTTTTATGCTAGATGCCTAACAATAATATAACCTGATTTATTGCCTCAAAGATTAAATATTTTGTTATATATCTGTTTATTAGGAACCTTTCAAAAGATTCAGATATGACTACAGTATAAACCCTCTATATCCTTTAAAGGCTCAATGTCCTCCTTAACAAGTAGTCTCGGAATGTGACTTTATACTAATGTATATAGTATTGTGGAATTACTATATTTCATCTTGATATTCAAAGTTAGTAATGTTTGTTAGTTCCACAACACTCTAAATTTTTATTAAGCCTTTAGAAAAATAGTTACAAATCTTCCAAAATGTAATGGTGCTTGTGTATTTTCAGACTACCCCTCTGCACATTGTTCACATTTTAAAAATTCATCTTTTTTATAGCTGCAAAAGAAGGAGCTGGTGCTGTTGATGAAGAGGACTTTATTAAAGCATTTGATGATGTACCCGTAGTGCAGGTGAGTGAGGATATTTGCGTTTGATAAACAACAGGTAAGACTGACTCTTCAAATCTCAGTATTCAAATAGGCGATATGTGAAGTCCCTTCCTAGGAGAGGTAATTTTAACTCTCAGGGCTACAGGAGATCTGTGGTTGCAGAGTAGAAAACATTGGTGCATTTATAGCTGAAATGAAGAACAAAAGTCAGGACCCAAAGTGATCTTTCAGTAAGAACTGGAGAGAAGTTGCTTGCTGGCTCTAATAATAATTTTGTGGGTTAGGTCACCTAAATGAGAAAAAACAATGATCAGATTAGGTGTGAGAACAAAAAAGCATGTTTATTTAGGGACTTTCTTTTTTTAGGGCAGGTTGTAAATTTCAAGGAACTGGGTGTCTGGAAAGCTATAAAGAATGGATTAATAAAATCTCAAGTTTATGCTGTCTTGATGCTTCACTTAAGTACCTAACAGACAAAGCAGAGGTTGCTTGTAAGTTTGGCGTACTCGCATTTTAACTGCTTTGCGCCGCAGTGTCGTCCGTTGTTGACTGGGGGCTAATAACACTTTTCCTCAGCCTGCATTGAATGTCATGCCGGTTACACAGGTAACCGACATCGTAGGCTCACATACATCCTTAAGTCCTTGACCTTCCCAGCTTGCATCATTTTTGGCTGATTATTCCCCTACCTGTCTTATTAGTAAGATGTTAGCATAAATGAGAAAGTAAATTTGAAGAGAGTGTTAAAGTTACACATACAACATGGTGTTATAAATAATACTAAGAGTAATAAATGACCTGAGTATCACCAATCATTCCCCAGCTGGCTTCTTTCTCTTCTGTATGTGAAATCATCGTTAAGTTTATAGTAAAGCTGTGTTTGAAGCACGGTTATCCATACTTGGCATCGAATCTAGTGGGTATATATTCACAATGGGAAAGCAGCTCATTCTAAGACAAATCTGGTTAGATGTTATCTCATAGGTCCTTCTGAAAAGTGAAATTTTTTTAAACTATACTTACTAAATGCTCTTGACTTTGCATAATTAAAAACTAATCTTTGTTTATTCTGTAGATTTTCTTACATTGGTTGTAAATTAATTTTGCTTACAGATTTATTCCAGCCGAGACCTTGAGGAATCCATAAACAAGATTAGGGAAATACTATCTGACGACAAGCATGATTGGGAGCAAAGAGTAAATGCTGTAAGCCGTTTACTTCATGTGATTACATTTTCATTGGATTTATTTAAATGTTTTAAACACTTAATTATGCAATTGGGGTATAGCTCTAATGAATTTCAAGTACTAAGTATTTTGAATCTAAATTACCGTATTTACACTTAACCCTGTTAGTAGAATACCTCACTTCTGTTTCTAAAACATGCCAACCTATGCCTTTATGTGTGTCCTGTACTTTTAACAAAGACCTGACGTGGAACATCTGAAGACAGCCTCCACTCTTGCCTTAGGTCAACATTTAATTGTGATTGTTGGCCAGTAAATCGACTTTTCTTAGTGGCATTTTCAGTGTGTTTTGCTCTTTTCCTTTCTTCAAATCACTTGCTGGAAAGTTGTGCCCCTTCTATTTAAAAAAGTAGATGAATGAAAAGTGGGGTGAACATTAAAATGAGGGTGTGCCTCATCGGAGGAAAACTGTTTTCCAGTGGTTGGCTGGCAGGAAGTGAGGCGATAAAATTACTGCTGTATTCCTTTCAAACTCAGACTAGCCTTTTAGTAATGATACAGTGGAGGATAGTAAATGAAAGACTGTAGGATTGCTTCTTTCGATTCATTAAACGAATGGCGGTTGGAGTCAGTTGTTGGGGAAGGTAAACTTTAGGGGAAGAGTTAAAATGAAGGCTTTTGTTGTTTTATTGTTAGCACAGAATCTATAAATACACTAAAATGTTTCCAATTAAAAAATACATTTTGTAGAATTGTAAGATACTGTATATAAAAATAATATGTTCTTATTTGTGGTATGTAGATTTATGCAATATGGTAGCTGATACTGAATTGGCTGAATTCTTTCAGGAGAACTTTTGATACCAGTTAATTTTGATGTTGATCTCTCATATTTGATGGCTTTTATTGTTTTGTATATACTGTTTTAAGAATCATTTTGTGTATCTGAATTTTCTCTATCCCATCAGCTAAAAAAGATAAGATCTTTACTTTTGGCTGGTGCTGCTGAGTATGATAACTTCTTTCAACATTTACGTCTTTTGGATGGAGCTTTTAAACTATCTGCTAAGGACCTGCGGTCTCAGGTAGTGCGGGAGGCTTGTATCACACTGGGGTAAGGACTCCCATGCTTCAGATTCTCACACATCCTAAAATAGCCTCGTGGCAGGGCTTCTGAGATGGTCCATTGAATATGCCCAGCGGGTGTCTTTAATGTACCTTCTGACTAGTCTCCAGGACCTGTTCTATTTATACTTCTGTTGGTACTTTGGTAGTATTACAGTGCTGCCTGCCCAGTGACGGAAAGTGTGACAGATTTTCAGTTTTATTCAGTGACTTAGCGCTGAAGCCTCTCTTTTAAACTTGAGGCAGTTATTGTTAATAACACAGAAAAAAGAAATTTTACAAACTTCTGTTTCTCAGCTGTTTCATTGATTTTACTGGCAGGATATAGCATGATTATCAGAATTTTTGTTTGTTTCCAGAAGAGCACTGTAGCTATAAAGTTAAAGCCAAAGGCATGTACTACCGTAAAATTCTACCCCAGCTAAACCTGTTATCAGTGTTTGAAGCTGGAACTTCTGTGTTAGAAAGTGTGTCTGAAAATCAAAGCAGCAACAGGAAGGAGACACTGCAGCTGTTGAAAGTGTCAGATATGGAAGCATGTCTATTATGTGTTGAAGGTTTTTAATGGGGCAAAAGGAAAAAAGGGTGAGGGAGCTTTTTCATATTTATTAGTATATGATCAATTTGTCTTTTGCTATTTTAAGACTAATTAGTTGGAAATGATGTATTTAAAAAATAAAAGGAACAAACTCATGGGCCAATGGCTGTTTGCCAAGTCCACTGTGCACATTGGAAATATTTTGAAAGTATCTTACTTAGACCCTTGCTTTTCATCTCTCGATAACTTTAAATGAAAGCCCTGCAATGTTAAGAGGTTTATATGCTTCACTGTTTGCCAGAAATACAACTACAGTGCAATTTTTATTTCTTACTGTAGGCATCTGTCATCAGTTCTGGGAAATAAGTTTGACCATGGAGCTGAAGCCATTATGCCAACTATCTTTAATTTAATTCCAAATAGTGCCAAAATTATGGCCACTTCCGGTGTTGTAGCTGTTAGGTTAATCATTCGGGTAAGTATATTTTGGGGCCGTACATAGAATAAGCAAGTGGTAAACATTGGTGGTTGATAAGCAATATTAGAGGCATTTTTCATTAGCATGATCATAAATAGTTGGAATCATGTTGTAGATACAAACTCTCCCCTCCTTAATTATATCCTGTATGAGCCTTTTACATTCCATAATGTGAATTATGAATATGGTGTTTGCCTACTGATATGTTGATCATTTACTCATCATTGGCTTTTAATATTTGAACATCTACATCTGCTTCTGGGTTTATACCCAGTTCTTTATGTCTCCAGATATTACTCCCTAATTCCCAGTCATTCCATTTTAGGTTTTGTGCTTGTGACTTCATTATTCACCTAAAGTTTTTATTTAATTAATTGTGTTTAAGCTGACAAACGAAGGATTCTTTTCAGTGTTCTAAACACTGATTTATGTAAGTTTAAATAATTACCCAAGTAATTTATATACAAGTTTTCAGTAAAATTTAATAGTTCACAAAAGCTTACAAGGAATATTCTCCACATCACCTTCTCCCCACCTTCAAGTCTCTTTTGCCCAGAGGCAGCCCTTGAAACTGGGACTTGGTGATGCTAAAATCTTCCCGGAATATTTCTGGCTGTTGTGGGTCACTTACTTGTATTATTTTTAGTCCCTACTATTTGTACTACCTACTTGAAATATTAAATCCAAAGCCATTGTTGGACATTCCCATTGAAACTGTATCAAAACACATTGGTCTGCAGGTTCCTTTTGAACTCACTCAGATCTCTACTACTAGATAATTTAGACTTCCCGCCAATGGTTTGTTTTGCCATTAGATTTATTTATATATCATTGGGTGGTCTGTTGAGGCTCTGTAAATTTTGTCATGGTCTTCAGCAATATCCATTGAAATTCTTTTTCCTTTTAAAGCTTAGTGAAATTCTAATCTAAATCTATATGTGCTTTAGGTAGTTTAATAAGGAAGTGTGGTTGTCTTAGTTTAATTTTATTTTTGTATTTTCAAGTGTTTACCTCTGTTTTTGTTCTTCTCTGCAGCACACACACATCCCTAGGCTAATACCTGTCATAACAAGCAACTGTACCTCTAAGTCTGTTGCAGTTAGAAGGTAAATTTTTAAACAGCTTCTTCATTCTTTTTGAATTGTTTAAAAACGAAAATAAATTCCAAATTTGCTTCCATGGAAAACATTCACGTTTGAAATGTTAAAATTATTTAAGATCGTTACAATAAATGCCTTTGGATTGAAGGATCATGATCTAAATAGTCTGAAAAATAAATTTGGACAACCTCTCTTATTTGTATGTGTGTGAGAGAGCGCGCGTGCGCAAGAGAGAAAAGGGGGGAGACGGAGAATGTGTGTCTGTATGTATTGAGTTAATGGAAGGGGGGGTGTACGTTTTTTCTCAGATAGTCCCTCTACCTAAATCATTAGTGTACCCTTCTCTGAATGAAAGCAGTAACTGCATGCAAGAAAAATAACATTCTAAAAATTAATGGCATCTATTTAATACAACCGTCTGTAGGAGGAGGCTTATGCTGTTTCCATCTTCCAGCAGTGATTTCTGGGCTTCTGAATGCTGACCAACACCTGCTTCTGCTGCATAGTTAGTTGTGGGAGATGTATCCCAGGACATACCACCTGGTTAGCTAGCTTGGTCTTCGTTCCCAGGTCCCTGCCTGATCTTGTGTCTGGGTGAGCTGCCCTAGATCACAGGCGAGGAGTGAGGCCTCTTCTAGCTGGAAACTGGTTCTTGACTCTTGAGAATCTAATAACGTCTGCGTCTCCTCTTCCCAAAAAAATGTAAATACGCAGAGTAGTTTAGTGTAGATTTTAAGGGGATTTATGGACACTGTTGAAGCCTCTCAGTGGACCGTATCTGGAGCTTCATAGGGTAAATTAATGGCTAGCTTGGACAGCAGCCTCCTGACCACACTCCTGGAGTTCGTTGTCTGATCCTAGCCCAGTGAAAGAGCCCTTCATTCTAAGCTTGGAGCCCAGCTTACATTTGCTGCCCACCATTTCTCTCCTTTCCTGGCATGTCACATAGGTCCCGCCACGTTCCCATGGGTGGGGATGCCTGCTACGCATGAGGCGGCCCCATCTGTCTTATTAACAGCTCTTTGGAAGTCATAAAGGATGAAAGGGGAATTATTCACCTTTATATGTAAAGCCAGGAAGGAAGGAATTGGCACATTCCACTGAAAAAGCTTAATCTCTAATGGTGTGGCTGCCTTGTATGTCGCTCAGGAGTGCGGTCTACCCTTTACCCCCAGTTCAGCTGCTGCTTCTAGAGATGAGAGTGTGAGGTCAGCAGGGGAGAGGGATGTTGGTAAACTTCAGAACCTGGCAGACTGCAGCTGAAGCATTACCTCTTCCCGCTGACTAATGTCCGACCTGCCAGGAACGACAGTACCCTGGGGCAGAGCTGTTCCGTGGGCTCAGTCATTGGGTAAATGGTACCCGTTATTAGATTTTGTTGCTGCTGCTGCTGTTATTGTCACTCTTGTTTTAGATTTTCCAAGAGAAATTCAGAGTGTGTTAGGCTGAGTTCCTCTGATGAAGTGACACAGATCTTTGTTACAGAATGTTTAGTGTATTAGTCAGCTTGGGCCGCCATAACAAAATACCATACACTGAGTGGCTTAAACAACAAAAATTGGTTTTCTCACAGTTCTGGGGCTGGAAGTCTGAGATGAGGGTGCCAATGTGGTGAAGTTCTGATGAGGGTCGCTTTCAGGTGGCTGCCTTCTCACTGTGTCTTCACATGGCAGAGAGAGACAGAGAGAGCATGCTCTCTGGGGTTTCTTCTTAGAGGGGCACCAGCCCCATCATTAGAGCCCCATTTTCATGACCTCATGTGAACCTAATTACCTCCTGAAGGCCCCATCTCCAAATACTGTCCTGTTGGGCGGTCAGGCTTCAGCATACAGATTTTGGGGCAAGACCGTTCAGTCCACGGGATTTAACAGTTCTGGCTTCTGGTGCTAAACGACTGGTAACCTGCATTCACTGGGACACTAGAAATGTCACCCCCTTCACTGCTTTCTGAGTCACACGCTCGGGTTGCCGTTCTTACATTAGTCAGGGTGTGCATCAGTCAAAACCATGTGTCTTAATGCCGAAAGAAGTAATAGGGACGTGCAGTCCCTCTGCCTTCAGAAAGGTAAAGAGAACCAAAGGGGGCAGTGTAACCCAGGCAGTGTGCTTTCTCTGCCGTACTCAGGCTGTGCCTAGCTCTGCTTGGTAGAACTTGTAAGAAATGAACTGCACAGTCTCCCTGCCTTTGAGGAGCTTATCATTTAGATGGGGAGATTAAAAACAATAATGCAAAGCAATGTAAGAGTGAGTTATAACACCTGTATTGGGGATTTAGAAATTCAGGGAGCAGTGATTAAAACCAGCTAATATATTCCTACGGTGCTTCCTAGACAAGTTGAAAACTGAGTTGAATGATGAGTAGGAGTAGGTAAAGAAAAGAAACAAGTTCTAACCTGATGTGTTTAAATAATGATGTGTTAAACAATGCCAGTATTGATACCGGTTCTTTGTACCTTAGTCGGAAAAGTGGAAGGTAAAACCTAACTTACAGGTCATATTTTTGATTAAAGATTGTTCTAACACACATTTAAGACCAGAATTAGCACCAAAGATGGCTTTATTCACTAAGAGATAGATAAATATAAACAAATGCACACATATTTTTTTAAAAAGAAAAAGAGACAAGAAAAATCAGCCCAGGAAATGACACGAGGAACAGGGAAGAAGTAGAACAAACATGACCTTGGTTGGGGCTGGGGTGGGGAGAGTGATAGAGAGGAGACGGTGTGGGTGTGGGTTGGTGTCCTTCCTTGAAGAAAGTCTGTTCACAGCCAGCGCGCGATGCACGTGCACACACACACGCTGTTGCCAGCCCCGGGACTGGGGTGAATAGCTCTCCCGTGTGCTTCTGAGAAGAGCCCCCTGTGTGCCTGACACATGGGAACTGTTCCTTGTCTGTCTTGCTTGCTGGTTTATGTCTTGGTTACCATTGTTATCTGTAACATCTAGGGTAGGGTTAGGGTTTATTAAAGATTTATTGAGTAATTATATGGATTATGAGATTGTGAATTGGGAGGATCATGGGAGCGAAAGTCTGGTCATTAGAGAAAAATTACCCTCCGATTTGTTTCCTTGAATGAGTTCCTAAGACTATTACGGTTTACTCCCCCAAAGATAAACACCCTGGACTTCTGAAAAGTTATAAAGAGGTAGAACCCAAAGTGGTGATGTAATCCAAAGGAGATGAAACCAGAATTGTTTTTGTGCACAAATCACATATACAAAAGTGAAAAGGCTAGACAAGAAAGGATGTTGAAAGATTAAAGAGGAAAATAGAGGCGTAGTCAGAGAAACATCTATTTTAAGCACTACCTAGGACCTTCTTAGGAAAATTTGGAAAGCACTTTGTTTTTCAGGACATTTTTTTTTAACTTTTTTTGCACAAGGCATTCTGTGAAATGAGTGCGAAGACCAATTTCCTGATTCTGTAATAATGTACATCCTGTATTAATGTATTATTTGAAGTAGCATAAAAACAAATGACAGCGATAGGCCCTTTCAGTAATGTTGCCATGAAGCTCCAGTTTCTGATTTGAGGGGAGCTTTTGTATCCTGTCTGTTAAATGTCTGTATGATTTTTCTTCTGATCACCATAGATGCTTAATTACTTTTACTTGCTTGGGTTTTCAGTCAATGCTGATTCCAACTTTATATTGCACTTTTTGAATCCTAGTAATTAGAAGAAATTCACTGGTTCTAAAAAGTAGTGTGGGAAGAAAAAAAAGCTTTTATTTTCACGAACATAAAAATGACTGAGTTACATATGTTTTCTTTACAATTTTTAGGCGCTGTTTTGAATTTTTAGATTTACTTTTACAAGAGTGGCAGACACATTCACTGGAACGGTAAGCATTTGATTTGCAGGGTTTTTTTCCTCTGAATTGAACCTTGAGATTTAATGCCTCGACAGGTGATCCAACCTGCTTTTTATAAGAATCAAAGGAATCTCTAAGCATTTGTTTGCACGACTTTATCTGTTATTTCTCCTGATGTGAGGCTCATAATATTGGCAGAAACTTTTAGTGAACTTCACTGACTGCAGTTTTGGTGTGCCTAGAGATGTGGACACATTGTGCACCATGCCAGCTGCAAAGCCACGATTAACCTTTTCTTTAAATTATTTTTTAATTCCAGTATAGGTAACATACCATGTTATATTAGTTTCAGGTGTACAACGTAGTGATCCAGTAATTCTCTACATTAGTCAGTGCTCATCATAAGTGAATTCTTAATCCCATCACCTATTTCACCCATCCCCCCACGCACCTTCCCTCTAGTAACCATCAGTTTGTTCTCTCTAGTTAAGAGTCTGTTTTTTTAGTTTGCCGCCTTGTTTTGTGTCTTAAATTCCACATACGAGTGAAATCATATGGTATTTATCTTTCTCTGACTGACTTATTTCACTTAGCATTATACTCTCTAGATCCATCCATGTTGTTGCAAATGGCAAGATTTCATGTGTTTCTATGGCTGAGTATTATTCCATTGTGTAGATACACCACATCTTCTTTATCCATTCATCTGTCATTGGACACTTGAATTGCTTCCATAATTTGGCTGTTCTAAATAATGCAGCAGTAAATATGGGGGTGCATATATCTTTTTGAATTAGTGTTTTAATAACTTTTGGGTAAATACCCAGTAGGAATTATTGGATCATATGGTATTTCTGTATTTAACTTTTTGAGGAATCTTCATACTGTTTTCCACGGTGGCTGAACCAGTTTGCATTCCCACCAACAGTGCATGAATGTTCCTGTTTCTCCACATCCTCGCCAACACCTGTTGTTTCTTGTGTTTTTGATTTTAGCCATTCTGACAGGTGTGAAGTGGAATCTCATTGTGGTTTTGATTTTCATTTCCTTGTTGATGAGTGATGTTGGGCTTCTTTTCATGTGTCTGTTGGCCATCTGGATGTCTTTGTTGGAGAAATGTCTGATCACATCTTCTGTCCATTTTTTAATTGGATTATTCTTTTTTTGGTGGGTGTATCAGTTCTTTATACTTTGAATACTAAGCTTTTATTGAATATGTCATTTGCAAATATCATCTCCCATTTAGTAGATTGTCTTTTAGTTTTGTTGACAGTTTCCTTTGTGTGCAGAAGCTTTTTATTTTGATATAGTCCCAATAGTTGATATTTTGCTTTTGTTTCCCTTGCCTCAAGAGACATCTAGAAATGTGTTGTTACAGCCAATGTCAGAGTGGTTACTGCCTGTGCTCTCTTCTAGAATTTTTATGGTTTCAAGTCTCCTATGTAGGTCTTTAATCCATTTTTTTCTCTTTTTTTAGAGAGGGAGAGAGAGAGAGAGAGAGAGAGGAGAGAAGGAGGGGGAGAGGGAGAGAGAGAATCTTAAGCAGGCTCTATGCCCTGCACGAAGCCTGATGTGGGACTCTGTCTCACAACCCTGAGATCATGACCTGAGCTGAAATCAAGAGTTGAGTGCTTGACTGACTAAGTCACCCAGGTGCTCCAGTTCTTAATCTGTTTTGAATTTATTTTTGTGTATGATGTGAGGAAGTGGTCCAGTTTCATTCTTTTGCATGTAGCTGACCAGTTTTCCCAGCACCATTTGTTGAAGAGACTGTCTTTTTCCTTTGCATATTCTTGCCTCCTTTGTTGAAGATTAATTGACCATATGATCATGGAATTATTTCTGGACTCTCTGTTGTGTTCCATTGATCTGTGTGATTATTTTTGTGCCAGTACCATACCGTTTTGAATATTAGAACTTTATAGTATATCTTGAAATCTGGAACTGTGATACCTCTATAGTTTTGTTGTTCTTTTTCAAGATTACTTTGCCTATATGGGGACTTTTGTGGTTCTAGTTCTGTGAAAAATGCTGTGTTGGTATTTTGATAGGGATTGCATTAAAGCTGGAGATTGCTTTGGATAGTATAGACATTTTAGCAGTATTTGTTCTTGGGGCACCTGGGGCCTCAGTCAGTTAAGTGTCTTTTGCTCAGGTTGTGATCTCAGGGTCCTGGGTCCTGCTTCAGTGGGGAGTCTGTTTCTTCTTCTGCCTCTGCTCTTCACCTCACTCATTTGCTCTCTTTCTCTCTCTCTCAAATAAATAAAATCTTTAAAAAAACAAAACAAAACACTGCAATATTTGTTCTTGCAATCCATGGGCATGGAATACCTTTTCTTTTTCTTTTTTTTTTTTTTAATTTATTTATTCGACAGAGATAGAGACAGCCAAAGAGAGAGGGAACACAAGCAGGGGGAGTGGGAGAGGAAGAAGCAGGCTCATAGTGGAGGAGCCTGACGTGGGGCTCGATCCCATAACGCCGGGATCACGCCCTGAGCCGAAGGCAGACGCTTAACCGCTGCGCCACCCAGGCGCCCCATGGAATACCTTTTCATTCGTTTGTGTCATTTTCTGTTTCTTTCATCAGTGTTTAATAGTTTTCAGAGTATAGGTCTCTTTCACTTCCTTAGTTAAGTTTATTCCTAAATATTTTATTCTTTTTGGTGCAGTTGTAAATGGGATTATTTTCTTAATTTCTCTTCTTGCTGCTTCATTATTAGTGTGTAGGAATGTGATAGATTTCTATATATTAATTTATATCCTGCGACCTTACCGAATTCATTTATTAGTTCTAGTAGGTTTTGGTGGAGTCTTAGAGGGTTTTCTGTATTTAGTATCATGTCATCTGGAAGTAGTGAAAGTTTTACTTCTTCCTTACGCATTTGGATGCCTTCTGTTCCTTTTTCTTGTCTGATTGCTGTGGCTAGGACTTCCAGTACTGTGTTGCATAAAAGTGGTGAGAGTAGGCATCTTTGTCTTATTCCTGATCTTAGGGAAAAGCTCTCAGTTTTTCACCATTGAGGATGATGCTAGCTGTGGATTTTTCATGTATATATAAGGCCTTTATTATGTTGAGGTATGTTCCCCCTAAACCTACCTTGTTGAGGTTGTTTTTTTTTAAAAGATTTTATTTATTTATTTGACAGAGAGAGAGAGCCAGCGACAGATGGAACACAAGCAGGGGGAGTGGGAGAGGAAGAAGCAGGCTCCTAGCAGAGGAGCCTGATGTGGGGCTCGATCCCAGAACGCTGGGATCACGCCCTGAGCCGAAGGCAGACACTTGACGACTGCGCCACCCAGGCGCCCCTTATTGAGGGTTTTTATCATGACTAGATATTGTACTTTGTCAGCTCCTTTTTTCTGCCTCTATTGAAATGACCGTATGGTTTTTATTCTTTCTCTTGTTAATGTGATGTATCATATTGATTTGTGAATATTGAACCACGCTTACATCCTAGGAATCCTATTTGATGGTGGTGAATGATGTTTTTAATGTATTGTTGATTTGGTTTGCTAATATTTTGTTGAGAATTTTTGCATATGTGTCATCAAAGTGTAGGCCTGTAGTTCTCTTTTGTGGTAGTCTTAAAAAAAAAGATTTTATTTATTTTGAGAGAGAGAGAGAGAGTGCGTGAACTGGGGGAGGAGCAGAGGGAGAGAGAGAATCTCAAGCTGACTCCATGCTGAGCATGGAGCTGGATGCTGGGCTCCGTGAGATCATGACCTGAACTGAAATCAAGAGTCAGATGCTTAACTGACAGCACCACCCAGGCACCCCTCTTTTTTTGTAGTCTTTATCTGATTTTGGTATAGGGGTAATGCTGGCCTCATAGAATGAGTTTTGGAAGCTTTCTTTCCTCCTCTTTTTTTGGAATAGTTTGAGAAAAATAGTTAACTCTTCTTTAAAGCGTCAGTAGAATTTGCCTATTGGGGCGCCTGGGTAGCTTGAGTTGTTAAGCAGCTGCCTTCAGCTCGGGTCATGATCCCAGAGTCCTGGGATCGAGCCCTGCATCAGGCTCCCTACTCAGCAGGAAGCTTGCTTCTCCCTCTCCCACTCCCCTGCTTGTGTTCCCTCTCTCGCTGTCTCTCTCTGTCAAATGAATAAATAAAATCTTAAAAAAAGAAAAAGAGAATTCACCCATGAAGCCACCTGACCCTGGACTTTTGTTTGTTGGGAGTTTTTGGATCACCGATTCAGTTTCATTGCTGGTAATCAGTCTGTTCAGATTTTCTATTTCTTCCTGCTTCAGTTTTAGGGAGTTACAGGTTTCTAGGAATTTATCTGTTTCTTCTAGATTGTCCAGTTTATTGGCATATAATTTTTCATAATAGTCTCATAATCCTTTGTATTTCTGTGGTGTTGATTGTTATTCTTTTGTTTCTGATTTTGTTTGAGTCCTCTTTTGTTTTCTTCTGATAAGTCAAGCTAAATGTTGATGAGTTTTGTTGATCTTTTCAAAGAACTAACTCCTAGTTTCATTGATCTGTTTTTTTCATTTCTATTTTATTTCTGTTCTAAACTTTATTATTTCCTTCCTTCAACTACAACTAGTTTTGGATTTTGTTCTTCTTATTCTAGCTCCTTTAGGTGTAGGTTAGGTTGTTTATTTTCGTTTTTTCTTGCTTCTTGAGGTAGACCTGTATTCTACAAATTTCTCTCTTAGAACAGCTTTTACTGCATCCCAAAGATTCTGGACTGTTGTGTTTTCATTTTCATTTGTCTCCGTGTATTTTTTGATTTCTTTCTTTTTATTTTTTAAAAAAAATTTTATTTGAGAGAGAGAGAGAGCTAGCGAGAGAGGGAACACAAGCGGGGGAAGTGGGAGAGGAAGAAGCAGGCCCCCAGCGGAAGAGCCTGACGTGGGGCTCGATCCCAGAACTCCGGGATCACGCCCTGAGCCGAAGGCAGACGCTTAACGATTGAGCCACCCAGGCGCCCCTATTTTTTGATTTCTTCTTTGATTTTGTGGTTGACCCATTTATTGTGTAGGAGTATGTTATATAACTTCCATTTATTTGTGGTTGATTTCTGGTTTCACAATTGTTATGGTAGGAAAAGATGCATAGTCAAAGTATGAGTTTGATCTTTTTCAATTCGTTGAGACTTGTTTCGTGGCCTAATATGTGATCTATTCTGGAGAATGTTCAGTGTGCACTTGAAAAGAATGTGTGTTCTGCTGTTTTAGGATGGAATGTTCTGAATATATCTGTTAGATCCATCTGGTCCAATGTGTCAGTAAAAGCCACCGTTTCCTTGTTGGTTTTCTCTTTGGATGATCTAGCCATTGATGTAAATAGGTTGTTAAAATCCCTTATTATTGTATTACTATTGATTACTTCCCTTTATGTTTCTTATTAGCTGCTTTTTGTATTGGGGTACTCCCATGTTGGGTGCATAAACATTTACAATTGTTATATCTTCTTGCTGGATTGGTCCCTATATGATTGTATACTGCTTTCTTTTTTGTGGAAAGATTTTTTATTTAGAGAGAGAGAGTGCGAGAAGGGGGAGTACAGAGAGAAAGGGAGAAAGAATCTCAAGCAGGCTCCATGCTCAGCACAGTGCCTGACATGGGGCTCTCTCCCACAACCCTGAGGTCATGACCTGAGCTGGAAACCAAGAATCAGATGCTTAACTGACTGAGCCACCCAGGTGCCCCAGATTGTGTAAAGTCTATTTTGTCTGTTATAAGTGTTGCTGTTCTGGCCTTCTCTTCACTTCCATTTGCATAATAGATGCTTTTCTATCCCTTCACTATCCGTATGCTTGTGTCTTTAGATTTGAAATGAGTCTTTTGTAGGCAGCATATAAATGGGTCTTGCTTTTCTTTTCTTTTCTTTTTTTTTTTTTATAGATTTATTTGACAGAGATAGAGACAGCCAGCGAGAGAGGGAACACAAGCAGGGGGAGTGGGAGAGGAAGAAGCAGGCTCATAGCGGAGGAGCCTGATGTGGGGCTCGATCCCATAACGCCGGGATCACGCCCTGAGCCAAAGGCAGACGCTTAACTGCTGTGCCACCCAGGTGTCCCGGGTCTTGGTTTTTTTGTTTTTTTTTTAAGATTTTTTCATTTATTTATGTGACAGAGAGACAGCCAGTGAGAGAGGGAACACAGCAGGGGAGAGGGAGAGGAAGAAGCAGGCTCCCAGCCGAGGAGCCCGATGTGGGACTCGATCCTGAAACGCCAGGATCACGCCCCGAGCCGAAGGCAGACGCCCAACGACTGCGCCACCCAGGCGCCCCAATCGGGTCTTGCTTTTTTATCCATTTTGTCACCCTGTGTCTTTGGTTTGGAGGGTTTAATCCATTTACATTCAAAGTGGTTATTGATAGGTAGGTACTTACTGCCATTTTATTACTTGTTTTACAGTTGTTTATGTAGTTCTCTGTTCCTTTNNNNCATTTTCATTCCTGCTCTCTTCTCTCATGGTTTGCTAACTTACTTTAGTGATATACTTGGCTTCCTTTCCCATTTTTTGTATATGTATTACTGGTTTTTAATTTATGGTTACCATTAGGTTTGTATATAACATTTTATGCATATAGCAGTCTAAAGTTGATGGTTGCTTAAGTTTGAACCCATTCTTTACTCCTCCCTTTCCACATTTTCGGTATATGGTTCATAACTTTATATCCTTTTATTTTGTGAATCCCTTGACTGATTTTTATAGATCTACTTAATTTTACTGCTTTTGTGCTTCCTACTTTTCTTACTCCTGCTCGTGGTCTTTCCTTTCCACTCAGTGAGCCCACTTTAACATTTCTTGTAGGGCTGATTTAGCAGTTATGAATTTCCTTAACTTTCATTTGTCTGGAAAACTCTTTATCCAGCAAGGCTATCATTCAAAGGAGGAGAGAGAGCGTATTCTTGGCTGAAGCCCCCCCACCCCGCCCCAGCACTTTGACTACATCATGCCGCTCCCTTCTGGCCCTTAAAGTTTCTTCTGAAAAATCAGCTGATAGCCTTAAGGAGTTTCCCTTGTATGTAACTGTTTTCTTTTTTCTTGCTGCTTTTAAAATTCTCTCTTTATCACTGTGTTTTGCCATTTTAATTACTTTGTCTTGGTGTGGACCTCCTTGTGTTGTTTTTATTGGGGACTCTCAGTGCCTCCTGGATCTGGATTTCTGTTTTCTTCCCCAGGTTTGGGAAGTTTTCAGCTGGTAGTTCTTCACATAAATTTTCTGCCCTCCCCTTTCTCCCCTGGGATTCCCTATAACACAAATGTTACTATGCTTGGTGGTGTCACTGAGTTCCCTAAGTCTGTTTTCATCTTTTATTATATATTTTCTCTCTCCCGTTCAGCTTGATTGCTTCCCATTAGTCTGTCCTCCAATTGCTGATCCATTCTTCTGCTTCCTCCAGGCTACTGTTTATTCCATCTATTGTATTTTTAATTTCCATTATTGAGTTCTTCATCTCTGATTGGTTCTTTTTTTATGTTTTCTTTCTCTCCGTTAAGGTTCTCACTGGGGTCCTCCACTCCTTTTTTCCAAGTCCAACAAGTATCTTTGTGATCATTACTTTAAATTCTCTATCAGGCATGTTACTTATCTCCATTTTGCTTAGGTCTCTTGCTCTGATTTTGTCCTGTTCTTACACTGGGGAAATAGTCCTCTTTCTTCTCATTTTGTCGAACTCTGTGTCTATTTCTGTGTGTTAGGAAAGTCAGCTGTGTCTCCTTCCTTATGAAGAAGAGGTCCTGTAGTGCCCTGCAGGGCAGTGTCCCCCGTTCACCCAAACTGGCACTTAAGAGATGTCTCCATGTGTGTTGCATGCACCCTGCTGTTGTGGCTGAGTCGCTGTTTCTTTCAGTCCTGTCACCTGCAGTGGCTCTGCCTGTTGTGGGCAGCACTGGATCCTTGTGTTGTTAGTGGGCCCGTCTGGGGCCGGCCTGGGCTTGAGTCACGTGCACATGGGCATTTGCCAGAGGTGTGGTAGTGCCAGACTGCTGGGCGCTTTCCTCGTGTTGTCCCTTGAGAAGCTTCTGTTGGTGGGTGGTGCCTACAGTTAGAGCATCTGTGTGACTCCAGCCCACTGCTGGGGCCACAGTCTTGACTGGTGTGTGTGGTTATCTTCCCCTCTGCTCAGGGCAGGAGTCACTTTGCAGAAGTGCCAATCCATCCCTGTCGGGTCTGCTTGTACCCTGCCAAGCTTGTGGCGCTGCTTTGGATGGGCTCCGGCCAAGGATATCTCAGAGCGGGGGAGGACCCCAGGAGAACGCTGACACAGGGCAGGCAGTGTTAGCAAGTTTTGTATGGGTCTGCTGTGGGGGGGACCTGGAACCAAGGCCTGACTGGAAGGGGTGTGTCCGCAGAAGGCAGGCATACTGTTAGCAAGCCAGGTGGAAAGTGTTGGCACTGAGCTCGTTCCTGCAGGTGTTCATCTGTCTGGGCTGGGGGTGGGGCAGGGAAATGGTGCTTACCAGCTCCTTTGTTCCTGGTGAAGTCTCACCAGGATCCCTGCCCCTCTGGCTCACGCTCTGACGTTAGTAAAGAAATCTCCCTTGTCTATACCCCAGGTGTTTTTCAAAGTGCTGCTTCTATTGCTGTATCTCTAAGGGGCTGTTTTTTGTGCTCTTTAAGGGTGGGGAGGGACTCAGTTTCCTATTTCCCTCCTGCTGATTTTTAAAGTTCCAGCTGTTAAGCCCCGCTGATTGTAAGAACTCACAAAACCCTCTGGTTTTAAGTGGGTTTCCCATGCCTGGGGTGAGGGTTTGGTCCTCTCCCCTCTGGGTGTCCCCAGTGTCTCCCCTCTTGCAGAAAGCTTGTGGGCTCGTTTAGCTCCCGACCACATCTCTGCCCTCCCGGCCGCCTTCAGTGTGGCCTCTTCTCTACACTTAGCTGTGCAGAGTCTGGTCTGCTAATCTTCACGTTTTTTCTGGGTTATTTACGCTGATGCGGGTGATACCTAGTTGTATCTGTGGGAGGAGGTGAGTGTAGGGTCCTCCCACTCTGCTGTCTTCCCCCAGAAGTCAGCCACAGTTAACTCCTTATTGACTCTGAGCCTGGCGCCTGACATTCCTGTCACTTCCAACCAGCGAAATGTTCCAGGCGGCTCTTGGCAGGCCCCTTGTAACTCTCAGATCCTTAAAGCAGTTTGGCTCATCTCACAGTTCTCTTTTTGATCCCCTTGTATCAGAAAGTCAGCAGTTTTCTCTTTATTCAGGTTAGTGTTGGTACGTTTCACATCATCATGATAAAAGGTAGGATTGTGGCAGAATTCTTGGAGGAGAATGTCTATTAATTTCAAGATTCATTCTTTGCCAGTTTTAGTTCCTTTGAATTCGAGGTGCCTGTTATTCTTTGTGAGTTAAATTTGGAGAGACAGATGATGATGTCGAGCCACCCAGTTTTTGATGTTACATATTGTGAGGAACTTTATAGCATACTAATCATTTTATTAGCAGCATTTTAAGGAAATACTTCTGGGAGTCCCCATTCCATACTGCAGGAGGCAGAGAAGAAGCAAAGCCATGCCTCTTGGGGGTAAAATATCATCTGCAGATACCTCAGAGTTAGAAGATAGTCATGCATTCTTTCATCTCTTGGATATCATGTCCTCTTTATTTGGTGATAGTTTTGGAATTTAGAGGGGGAGAATGGAAGTGGGATTTAATGTGAGGTCATGTGAGTAGAACAGTCATGTGTGAAGAAGTCAGACGTAGCCATGTGTATTTATCCATTCCCCTCCTTACTTAACATCTGGCACTTAGCAGGTACTCGATAAACAGTTAACGAAAGAACGAGGCAAAGACTGAAGGGGCTAAAATTGGTAACTGCTCTTTGTTCTGTGAGACTAACTCATTGCAGCCTTCTTTCTTAAAAATCTGTTGAACATTCAAAGAGACACTTTAATTATTTCCTCTCAGCTAGGGCAGAACATAAACTAAAGAGAACACCTATTTATAAAGTTGTGACATGATTTTATAAATTTGTTCATGTTGCATAGTGGAACTTGAAAAAAACATTGTGTTTAATTACAGAAATGTGGTGCAGGTAGCCTCTTCAGTATTCTGATGATTATTACCTCATAATTTCCATAGAAACTACTGCTGGCCATGGAAAGGTAGAGCCTTGTAGCCTTGTTCGTTGGGTTCCTAAAAGGTTGAGCTAAATAAGTATGAAGTAAGAATAATCAGCCATTATTTTTAAAAACTTGGGGTACTTAGGTGGGGGAGGCTGGTGGAGGGTGGGGGGAGGGCCCTGGGACAGGGAGCTCTGATTTCTCAGCTGCATGTTGGTTGACTCACTGGGCACAAAAGCTCTAGGTTCCATGTGCCGTTTTGAAGTTCTCACACCTGTTTTCATCTGCATAAAACCACATGTTAATGATCGTTACTGCTTTCTCTTCTGAATGTCTAGACATATATCAGTATTAGCCGAAACAATAAAGAAGGGCATACATGATGCGGATTCCGAAGCAAGGATAGAAGCCAGAAAGTAAGTATTTGTTGTATACCACTTTTTTTAATTCCCTGTTTTTAAATTTTGGGTGTGTTGTTTAGATTGCCTTATTAAAAACTCATTAAGTTACATGAACATGTTTCGTTACTCATGACTTTGAAATACGACCTCAAAAGGCATGTCACAATATTTCTTTAATTTTTTGTTTAGAAGGTTGCCCAGACCTGACAGACTGATTGATAGTATTTGATACAAGCAGGACTGAGGTACACAACAGCATGCTCATTTTTAAATTTATGACAAATGATTACACGAGTCAGAAAAGCACTTGTATGCACACTCAGTGTATTTTATTACTCATTAGGCTCTGTTAAGAGCCAGGTCATCATCCAAAGGGACCTTTTGCTTTCCTGTGAAAAATCACAGTCCCAGAGATCCTTCCCTGGGATGATATCTTTGCAAGCTTCAGGTGGCTGCTGGGGAAGGCGTGAATGTGGTAAGGGGCAGGTGGGTTGAGGTGATGCTGGGGATTACCGCAGTGGTGACTTGCAGTGGCCATCCCACGTGCCAGGCACTTTTGCCTTCAGGGCGGGTCATGCTCCAGTCGTGTGGCTGTGACCATGCATTCTGTGCCTCCCCGGGAATAATTTTGTCATCGTGACTGTAAACGCCAGGGGTCAGATGCTGAGACTTAGGCCATCTTGGGCCGTGTGTAGATGAGTGCTGTGAATGTTGCACCTGGGGTGGCGGTTCTGTGCTTTCGTAGTGAACAGGTAGCCCCTCTTCTCACTCACCTGGAATCTTACCGTCTGACTTAGCTGTACCGATACCTCCTGACCAAGTCCCTGTTGCTCTTAGACTGCTCTCTCCGTTAAATTTTATTCCCCCGGTTCCTGAGGTTTTCGGAGGACCTCATCGCCACACTGAAGTGTGGTTATCACAGTCCCAGCTCAGGGAGTTCCTACCAAAATAAGTGCTGTGTTAATAGTTGGTCACAGCTCTTAGGAACAGAGTCGTTGGTGATGTACTTGCGCTGTTTTTATCCTTGTGTGCATTCTCTCCCCCCCCCACACACAATTTTTTCTGGTTCTTTAGTCATGCTACAATACAGGTTTCAAGTAGCTCGAAAATCTTTGCACCTCTCTCTTGTGCATGTTATCCAGGGCAACTGTAAATACTTCTGATTGATGAGTGTCAAATCGCTTTTATAAAAGCTGCCACCAACGAGCCCCCTCCGTGTTCTGAGTCTAGTTCTAGACGTTTTAGCTCCATCGTCGCGAAGACTCCCCAGTCTCACCAGTTAGGCCCTTTAGTTTGCATTTTATAAGTGAGACTGAGATGCAGAGAAGTCTGGGAACTTGCCCAGTGACGGAAGAGCCAGTAAGTTGTGCGGTTGGGATCCACCCCAGGCCTCCTTTGTCCACCCTCTCTTCCTCACCCGGTGCTGCTGCTCCTAGTGGCCGTGAACCGTGGATCATAGTCCTTGACTGTGTTGTGTGGGGGGCCACCGAGCTCCGTGGGAGCCCCATGCGATCCTGACTGTTCGGCAAGCTGTGTGTCTCCCCTAGGTGCTACTGGGGTTTTCACAGTCACTTCAGCAGAGAAGCAGAGCACTTGTACCACACCCTCGAGTCCTCCTACCAGAAGGCCCTGCAGTCCCACCTGAAGAACTCTGACAGCATCGTGTCTCTGCCGCAGTCCGACCGCTCGTCCTCGAGCTCTCAGGAGAGTCTGAAGTAAGCACTTCAGCCATGCTTTTCATTCGTGGGAGATTGTATGTTGAAAGATTGGCTACGTGACCCAAATTCCAGCTGTGTTTTTTTTTTATGTGTATGTGCCTGTTCTACTGCCCCCTTACTTCAGATGGGTTCTGCTCCTAGGTAAAGTACTGTGGGGAATGGTAAGGAAAAGGTGGCCTTGGTCTCTGCGTAAGTAGTGTTTAGTTACATTTATATGGCAGCCCTAGAAAACAGTTTTGGAGTGAAATAAGTGAATTATTCCCAGGGTCTTCTGATAAAATATGAGTGTTAATTCGGAGACAAGTCTGGAAACGGGGAGGGTGTTAGAAATCAGGGAGTTAAATGTATTATCGTCCACACTCTGGATTTCTAACTTCTGTCTCAAGTTATGACTTCTCTCTCTATGTTTGGAAGAGGGTCCAAAATGGAATGCTAAAGCTTTGTCTGAAATCGGGGATTTATAAGATTGTGGTCCCAGTTACCTGAGAAATTCGGAAAACTCTGAAATAATTCCTTCGTTATCCTAGTTTCCTGTTGTTGACTGTACTGGGGTGAACGCACATGAAACGCACATTTGATAATTATGAACACACGTGTACTTTTATTTTCAGCCGGCCGCTCTCTGCCAAAAGAAGTCCTACTGGAAGCACCACCTCTAGAGGTGAGACTGGTGGCCGTGGTGAAGGCCGTCTCGGGGAGGCCTCGGTTTCTGTGCTGCTCCCAGAGGCTGCTCCGCTGCTGGAAGCCAGCCACCTGCTCTCAGGTGCCCCTCAAGTTTGCAGAGCGCGCTGCCCTCGGTGCTCTGGCTCTGCCCAGCGGCTGAGGGCAGTGAGGAACACACGCACCAGTGGAGCCCTGCGACCTTTCCACTCAAATAGCGCCGCTCCCTTGCTCCGGTCACTGGACAGGAGAGTGAGGACCGCTGGTGGTGCTTTGAGCAGCAACAGCGGTGTGGTAGCTGGTAGAGGTGGGAGAGTAGAATGTTCCCTGAGAGCAGGAGGGCATCGGAGTCAGGGTGCCTACTTAGGCCACATGGTGCAGAAACTGGCCAGATGTGCACGCTTTTTCATTACCTCACTTCTCCCATTAACCAGAAAGAGGGGCCGTTTCTTTGGGATTTATAGTCTTTGATTACAAGAAAACAAATGGGTGTGTATAGTTGTGGTTACTTAATTTCCTTCAGTGTTGGCTGAACTGTCTTAAGTGACCAGGGGAAACAGTGCCTCATTGCTAATGCATTCCAGCCTTTGTTAAAACTTGCTAAGAAGGGGCGTCTGGGTGGCTCAGTCGGTTAAGTGTCCTGACTCTTGATCTTGACTCAGGTCTTGATCTCAGGGGTGTGAGTTCAAGCCCCGCGTTGGGCTCCATGCTGGGCGTGGAGCCTACTTCAAAAAAAAAAAAAAAGAAAGAAAGAAAACTTGATAAGAAAAGCAAAATAAGTTTTAACAATGTATGTTTACAATTCTAGTGTAGTGTAGTCTAGTGTAATGTAGTGTATTGATGTTTCCTTCTTTACCACTCAAGCTTCTACAGTTAGTACCAAATCCGTGTCAACGACTGGGTCCCTCCAGCGATCTCGAAGCGATATTGATGTGAACGCAGCAGCCAGTGCCAAGTCCAAGGTGTCCTCGGCCTCGGGTGCTACGCCTTTCAGCTCTGCAGCAGCCTTGCCTCCCGGGTCATACGCATCCTTAGGTAACCACACCCCCACCTCCTTTTCCCCCAGTTCTGCTGCTCGGGATTACAGTTAGCCCTGTTCAAATTTATTTAGCAAATTACAAAACACGATCATTGAGGAAATTCTTACTGTTACAGGGCTGATATTTAAGTATAAGTAGCTTTGTGCGCTCACTGCTGGTTCCCAGCCACCCTTTGTTGGGTGTTCCCTTTCTCTGGAGCATCATCCCTTTTAGTGACGAGTAAGTACCTGGGTGCTCGCATGGTGTGTCCCACTGAGCACATCCTTCAGCTTCACTTCCCCCTTCATGGTAGCCCAGCCAGCACCTTCGCCACCTCCCATATAGACAAAGCTGGCTGTTCCCCCCTCGTGACGTCGGCGGGGGCAGTCAGAAGGGCTTAGTGAGGGAATCCCCAAAGACAGTCATAGTTAGGTGTTTCCCCATTTGAGAACACGACTGGGGTGGTGGCAGAGTGCAGGATGGAGGGACCACAACAAGGGGCATCTCTAGAGAGAGGTGGTGGATTTACTAGCCAGCACAGCCACGTGCCACAGAACGGTGTTGGTCTTCCACGTGTCACCTTGGGAGGAGAGTGTACTTACTCTAACAGCAGCCAAAGGATTTTTTAAAAATTATTTTTAAAAGAATTCCTATCTGACAGATTGGTAGGTCAGTTTTTCAGCAGACAACTGAACACCGTATGTAAGGCTGATCATTTATTACATTTTATTTTTGTTAGAGCAGAGTCGTTCAAGCCAAAATCTGGGGACTTCGCTGGATTAGTTTTATTTTGGATTTTATGGAAATTGAATACATACAATTGAAGCTTCATGGAACATTGAGACTGAATTACTTACGTGGTTTATGAACCAATTCCAGAGTCATTTCTGAAACTAATGTTCTAAAAAAGTTCTGAGCATGAAGCCCAGTGAGAGAGCACCAAGAGAAGATTGCTGGGCTGCCGTTGATTAGCTTGGTGACCTTCAACGGGCCATGCAGTCTCTGAAGCTGGTTTCTCCACCTAATTAGTTGTGATGATGGTCACCCAGCTCAGACACATGCAAGGGATAGATGAAGGATATAAAGGTCCTTCATAAACTGTAAGGTGAAAAAACAGATTGTGCTAGGAACGTTACAACGTGAGAGGTGTGTGTTCTGGAAAGTTGTCAGTTAAGTCAGTCTTGTTTTCTCTAGGGAACTACCTCAGGCTTAGGTACCTTTTGACTGGAAAGAGCCCCACTGAGTGCTCTCCCTTTCTACCGTTTCCGTATGGTAGCATCACATGGGAGTGTTTATGACGTTAGGTTGGTATGTGGTCCTTGAGGAAGGGGGGAGTCAGAATGACTCTCTCCCAGGGTAGAATAGCTCTGTTCATGTTAGGTCAGTTTTTAAGTATGTACCCATGTTTCAATATATTCAGTCCACTTTGAGTGTTCGTCATCAGTATTTGTTTCATCACTTGAAAATTTGAGTAAAACCCATCTTTTAGAGTACTCAGTAGTCTTTGTTTTTCTGTGTATATTTGGGATATTTTAATAGGAACCACATAGACTTCCCTCAGTGCTCATAAAGGCACTTAGGGCTTTTGGTCTGAAGATATAGAATTGACCCCTTAAAGCACTGAGGAGAAGTTTTCAGCCCCGCATTAGCTCTTCAGATAACAGGACTGGAATATTCCGTTCTCTCCTGAGAGAGCATCTGCCCCTACTTGCCTCATGTCCCAAACAAAACAAAAAACGCTGGAAATTTAACATAATCCTACTGAGAAATTGTACGATTGCTACTAGGTTGGCACATTACATCTGTGCAGAAGTGTAGCATTAAAGCTGACGATCCTTTTCCAAACTTCTAGAGTCCAGACACGTGAGGGAAGATATGGAGTCCATAGGCCTTGACGCAGGTACCCCGCTGTACAGCTTCTGCTGCTCACCGTGTAGTTGGGATAGGCGTCATTGCTAGAGCTAGCTTCTCTCAGCTTCCTACTCGCCTCTGTTCTTTGGGTGACTCTTCAGTACTTTAGTTTTTGGTTTCTCCCCCTCATGCTGCTGGTACTTGGTTCTAAGAAAAAAACTCTGAAGAGGATGAGGGTTGGCTAAAACAAAAAACCAACAGTGTACCAACCGAGGCACTACCCTGGGTTGCCATGTTCCGTTTTGTTTTCCAAAAGCCGAAAGCGACATTACACTAAGCCGATTTTAAAACAAGGCGCACTTATTCGCTTCAGAATCTGCTTTGCTGTTGAACTTGTTTCTTTTTTAATTTTATTTTAAATGTACTTTTGCTTTTTTAGTAGCTAATAACATTCTGCTTTTTAATTTTTTTACTGTTACTAACTGTTCCCTGTTATCCCTTCCCTTGTTTTTTAATTTGCTTAAAGACGGTACTTCCACTAAAGCGGAGGGTAAGCGGTTTGTTTCTGTGATTGAGGTGTGTCTCGCCTTCACCCGTCCTCTGTGCTCACTGAGTGTTGCCTGGTGCCCACTCGTCCTCACCGAGGTCCCTGCATGACACGTTGCACGTTCCCCCCACTCTTCTTCCTCATTCTGTTTCCCCGGCTCTTTGCCTTCCCTCAACCTGAGTTCTCTCCTTCCTTGTTCTGTCGTGGTTCTGGTGAATTTGTCACTCACGTGTGCTGTACGTGGTTTCCGGCGCCCAGCCCACCCCGGGGAGGGGCATCGCCAAGATGTTGTGTGCTACCGCCCTGTGGGCTGCTCGTCTCACATATTATTACTCCCGAAGCACCCGCTTCGTAGCTCTCGTTCCCTTCTCTTTCTTTCTCTTTACTTTTGTGCTTCTGTGGGCCTCTCAGGATTTGCCTTTCCTGTTTTGAAAATAAATTCAGTGTCATTTATTTAGGTGAAAGGCTGGTAACGGTTTTCTACCAGGTAATTTATAGAAATTTTAAACAACACTTTTCTCTTCCCTAAAGATGCTACTGAATTATACGATGTCATTTTTATTTGTACCACTGACTGACACATGCCCCGTTCATTCATTGACCCTCATTCTTCCGCTCGCCAGCCGTGTGTTAAGTGCCTTCCATGTGCTGTGTTCTGCGCTACTCACGGGATCTAGCATGGTGAAAGAAACACATGCCTCCAGATCCTCTTGGTTTCTTTTTATGCCACTCTCCAGAAGTTCTTCCTGATTTTTCATTGTCTTTTGACTTTTAGACCTAACCATTTCAGTCTGTACAGGTCTTTGGTTAGCACATGCTAGATGAGACCATCCCTTTGCACAGTCTAGCTGGAAAGCAGGATAACACCTCAAATAATTGAAATTTAGAGGAACTTCATCTGCTTTAGTGGCTTAGACTCACCAACCCTCAGCCTAATGATTTAACAATTAGGAGCTGCTAGTTTACTAGCATATATTACTTAGCTATTCTAAAAGGCTAGCCTTCAAAGTGGACTGGTTCTGTCTTTATATGTGCAGTTCACAGTACTTTTAATCAACATATTACTTCCTCAGGGACTCATAAAGGAAAAATTAGGAATGGAATTTTTTTTAAAAAGATGAGCATAATCCCAAGGCAGTGTTCTTCAAACTGAACCTCCTCATAAGAATTACCTGCAGCTTACTAAAGGATCAGAGTCCTGGGTCCTTCCCCCCTGAAAATCCTGATTAAGTTTGGAAGGAGCAACGGAATCAGAATTTTCAGTAAGCCCCTCAGGTGGTTCTTTGGGGCAGACAAGTGTGAGAAGTGGAAAGTTCCCCAAATGAAAAATGGACAAGAATCCTATGTCATGATGAGGAACTCCTTCGTGAGAGTAGCAGACTCTTAGGGCTGGGTGTGACTTTCTGCATTTTTTAGCCCATAAGGAGTAATTGTACATTTCTCCTTCCCAAAGAAACGATCCTGCGTTATTTCTTCAGCCTAGATGGAAGAAGAGTGGAGCGTGGAATTCCGGAATGTAGATGGAATGGGAAGACGTTCCAAGGGAGACTGTATTTTTTTCCAGATGCTCTTATTTCATACACCTGTGTGACAGACTTGAAATCAGCCTGCTGTTCTCCCCAGCACTAGGAACTTTTCACCTTTCTTTCTTTTTATCGGTTTTCTTCTTACTGGTGCAGAGCAAGGTCAGAAGATTGCCTACTCAGTTATTGTGCCAGAGACCAAGGACGAGGCGTCTCTTTCTGGTTCTACCAGTAGGGAAGGTGGGAGAATGAGATGGGGGCCCTTGGTTGTATAGGGTTCAGAATCCAATGGAAGACAGCCTTAGTGAGGGGAGCTGGGGAGCCTTGTCCTCTGCGTCCCCAGGGCTGTGCAGGCTGTCAAGGGCAGGACATCAGACCTTCAGGCCTCGAGCGCCCATGAGAGGGAAAGGACACAGTGCAGGGGGTCTGCGGATGCCAGTGCATCCAGGACACCCTGGCTGTGAAGCAGTGAAACCTAGCCATACTCAGAAAAGCCGCACGCGGTTCTTAGGAAAAGGCAGGAAATACCACGACTTGCAGTAAATAGTCAATATCACGTTGTCCTGAGTTTCCTATCTGAATTTTTGGAATCCTTATGGGCCTTTTTAAAATTTGTTAATAATAATAAGCCTGTGAAGTATTTTCCTGTCTAGTTCCTGAGACCAGAAGAGACAGGTGCTTTCATCAGTAGGAGACAAAGATAGGACTGGGAATCAATAGTTGGATGCTCTAAAGTCAAAATTCAGACAGCGCATTTGAATTCTGGCCACTTCATTAGTGTAGGGACGGAGAAAATACATCTCCTTTGGGAGTTATCATACCCATCAAGTAGCCTTTTTCACGTTTACAGCTAGTCAGGAAATATTTTTTTGTGAAGAACCAACAGAAGCCCATCCTGTGGACAGAAGTTTATTTCCAGGTTATCTTTGCATAATTTGGGAGGATTTCGAAGGAAGCATTGATGTCGTTGGTTCTGCCACTTGTGGGAAGGTCTGTGACGAGATGCTGGGGCTGTGAGAAATGAGTGCGCTCCCATCTAATACTCGGGGCTTTTAGCTACTATGGTTTAGGAAATGCTCTATTCATATATTTTTTTTGCCAGAACACAGAATTTTATTTATTTATTTATTTGTTTGTTTGTTTTAAAGATTTTTTATTTATTTATTCGACAGAGATAGAGACAGCCAGCAAGAGAGGGAACACAAGCAGGGGGAGTGGGAGAGGAAGAAGCAGGCTCCTAGCAGAGGAGCCTGATGTGGGGCTCGATCCCAGGACTCTGGGATCACGCCCTGAGCCAAAGGCAGACGCTTAATCGCTGTGCCACCCAGGCGCCCCAAGAACACAGAATTTTAAATGAAGGGTTACTGGGCTTGAATGACCTGTGGGCACTGATGACTCACTGATCATTTCAGAGAATACACGATCATATGTTATTAAGTCAGAGGCCGTGCTTAACTATTGGTGGTTTTTAAGATTACAAAGTAAAAATAACCATGTAGCCTTGTCTGCTCTTCAGGAAAAGGAACTTAGATTTTTAGTTCAGTTTTATTGGGACATAAAACATTTGGTATTACTATGTATTTATCCAAGAACTCTGAATTTATGTGATTGGCTTTTTTACACAGTGAAAAAATATGCGTCGGAGTAAAAGAGTGTTCTTTTATGTTTAAAAAACACAAGGAAAGTTGTTCCTTTGGGGGAATGGTACTTGTAGGTAACAGAATTTATAAGGAATCAACTCCCCAAATTTTGATTTTATCAAAATTGCCACGTATGACTAGAGGTTGGTTTAATTGTGCCCCGAAGCTATGAGTTTGTAAAGCAGATATGTATGCCAGAAGGCTCCAGCGTGATGAGTGGAGATTTACCTACAAGACCTTTTAATCTTATTATAACCTCTAAATTGAGAATTGCCTGGAATTTTGAAACATAAGGAGGAGAGAAACCCTAGGGATGTGAGGCTGTCTGATAAGTGACTTTTTAATTGCCTTGGACAGAATTTAGGAGAACCATGCTTGCAAGTTAAACTGGGTGCACAGGTTTCATTTCCCATTTTGAGGGCTCTTCTAGGAGAATGGTGGTGTGATTGAAAGAAATTCTTCAGCACCTCTTTTAAAAAGCTACTCGGTATGGATGTTCCGTCTTCATTCCATGAAGGTCAAAAGCTGCTGTCTTCCAGGTCTTTGTTTTCTCTGGGTCTGCTTTTCTTTGGATGGGTGGGTTTGTTTCTTACCCATCTCCAGAATTTTTTTTTTTTTCTGTTCGATAGTTCTTTAATACCTCAATACCTCTTACTTCTATTTCTCTTATGTACATTTTTTTTCTTTCATGTCTACTTTGTTTCTGTCATAACACAGTATGAATGAATATGAATGTTAACAGGTCATAATGTAGAACTGAAGTATATTTTTACTCTTTGTTGCATTTACTGAATAGACTTTGTTTTTCTTAAAGACCACGGAGTATTTTATATAATCTCTTTAAAACGTATATAGACACTTAGAGTAATGTCACCAAATTAATATAGTGAAAACAAACATACAAACTCTCTCCTTACAAAAGAAATCTGTATCTGAGTACAGCACAACAGAGGCCCTTTTCACTCCCCAAAATTGATTTTAAGGGTGCCTGAGGTCTTAGTGACTCAGGTGAGTCCCTGCGGCAGACAAGAAACAGCTGTTGTGCTCCCCCCAGGTGAGAGGTAAGGTTGGCATCGAGCCAGCATTGTCAAGGTGCAATAGATCCATGAAAAGGTGTACTAGGAACAAAACCTCTTTATCTTCAGGTTGACGTGGTATCTCTTGACTGTGTCCTAGCCAGAGGGGGGAAAAACAGTCTCCCCTCATGTGTAACTGAACTCTCTTCTCACGTAAGTTGTGGTTTCAGTTCTCATTATCTGTGGCATCTGGGAAACCCCAGCTTGATAAATTAAAGTGGTCTGGGTTTATAGCCCCCAAAGGTGCTGGACAGGAGCAGTGAACTTCTATAGAGGAAGGCACTCAAATCTGGTTCCTCAGGACTCCCACAGATTAAAACATGCCAAATGTGAGCTCATAATCCATAATTACATCTATAATGAGTGAGAAGCAGCAGAAGAAAAGAATACAAACATATTTAATCCTTCAGGACTTTAGGATCTTTTATGTAATATGAAATAATTACAGTTAGATGTTTAAAAGAAATAAGAAACTTGCATTTCTGCAATACTGTAGAATTCAGTAGTCTGAATGGTGCTCTTCATTGAGAACACATCACTGATCTGGGATAAAGGCCATGAACCTGCATATCTCCAGACTTACTAGGAACCCTAGCAGGTGAGGGTAAAAGCTGGTTTGCACCCTGAGGTTTTTGGCTGAATGTCAGAGATGATGTTAGGCATTTCCTGAGATGGGTATGCAGGATATGAAGGACAAGAGGAAAAGTGGAGCCCACCCAAGACCTGATTATCACTGATGAACAGGAAGTTAACTTCACTAAACTAAGAGGGAATTTTTGCCGATTTCTCAACCTTGATACTGGGTACAGTGGGGGAGTAATCTTCCCTGAGAGTTTGCAACCATAAATTGCACCTTCATGCAGTTTTTGGATGAGAATTTACATTTTGTGGTCTGCAAACCCACATAGATAAATCATATTAAAGTGGCTGTGGATTGCTTGTGTCCACAAGACACTAGCAGAAACTAACATAAATCCTTGTTGGAAGAATACAACTTCAGTCTGGATCTTAAAGAATTCCTATAAAGTTCCAAGAAAAGGAATCATTTCATTGTCTTAATATTTAAAGAAATAAAAATAAATTTTGGGAAGACAAGCAAAGGAGTAAGAGACTATAAAGAGTGACCAAGTAGGTTTTGAAGAATAAATGGATCTTCTAAAAATGAAAATATAATAAACTATTAAAATTAACTCAGTGGGTAAATTGAGCAACCCGGAATCATCATAGCTGAGAAGAGAATTCATGAATTCAAGACAGGAATGAAGACACACTATCCAGAGTACAGTGCAAAAGATAGAGTTGTGAAATATGACAAAGATATAAAGTTATGTGGAAGATGGTGCAGACATTTAACGAAGAGAGAATGGGGCAGAGACATATTTGAAGAGGTGATGGCTGGGAATTCTCCAGAATCAATGAAAGACACTAAACCACAGACTCAAATAACCCAGCAAATCCCAAGCAAGACAGAAAGACAAATGATGAGATGGCAGAACACCACAGCTTGAAAAAGAACGTATTAAAGCAGCCAGAGAGACAAAGAGACTACCCACAAAGGAAAGCCAGAGTTTACATACAAATAAAACTGGGGAAATCTGGATAAGATGGATGGAGCACGTCACCATCCATGTCCTGCTTCTGATTTTGCACTGCAGTTTTGTTGTCTTTTGTTTTAAAGATTTTACTTATTTATTTGACAGAGAGAGATAGCCAGCGAGAGAGGGAACACAAGCAGGGGGAGTGGGAGAAGAAGCAGCGGGCTCTCAGCAGAGCAGGGAGCCCGATGTGGACTTGATCCCAGAACCCTGGGATCACACCCTGAGCTGAAGGCAGACGCCCAACGACTGAGCCACCCAGGCGCCCCTGCACTGCAATTTTTTAAGATGCTATGGTAGAGGGAATCTGCGTAAAGAGCACATGGGCTCCCTCTGTGTTCCATTTTACAGCTGTATCAGAATCTACAATTTCCTCAAAATGAAAAGTTTAAAAAGAGAGAGATTTTAAAACTCCCATCTCCCCAAAAGTATGATTTATTAAAGCTGTGTTTTTGATAATGTTATTTTAATCTGTGAGACCGTTATCTTAAAAGATAGTAAAGCATAACCTTAAATTAAGACAAAAGAAGGAAACAACAGAGGCTAAAAGAAAAATGAAAAGACAAATAAGCATGACATAAGATGGTAAAAATAAGCTCACATGAGATAAACTTTCCAGTTCCAATAGAAAGATTGTTAGACTTGCTTGTTTTTAAAGATCCAGCTATGTGATATTTAAAGGGAAAAACCTAAAATATAAGGCTGCAGGTAGAATAAAAGACAAAGTGTAAGAAATACATAGTAAAAGTTGTTGAAAATCTATTAATAACAGACAAAAAATAAGGCAAACCTTTACTTAGAGATATAGAGGATTGCTATATAATAAAAGTAGATCACAAAGATGTAATAGTCCTGAATTTTAATGGTTAATGAAAATAGCCTCAAAGTACACTAAAAGGCATTTGCAAATTCACTGTCATAGTGAGTGATATATAAAAATATGAACTTCTAGCTCTTTTCCTCCGTGGCTGCTTGAGGCTCAGCTGGCATCATGAATGACATAGTAACTATCCAGACCAGGAAGTTCATGACCAACCTATTATTTCAGTGGAAACAGAGGTCACTGATGTTCTTCATCCCAGAGAGGCAATGGTACCTAAGACAGAAATTCGGGAAAAACTAGCCAAAATGTACGAGACCACATCAGATGTCATCTTTGTATTTGGAATCAGAACCCATTTTGGTGGTGGCAAGACAGTGGGCTTTGGCACGATTTATGATTCCTTGGATTATGCAAAGAAAAATGAACCCAAACATAGACTTGCGAGACATGGCCTGTATGAGAAGAAAAAGACATCAAGAAAACAGCAAGAGGAACATAAGAACAGAGTGAAGAAAGTCAGGGACTGTAAAAACCAATGTTGGTGCTGGCAAAAAGAAGTGAGCTGGAGATTGGACAACAGAAGGGATAAAGATTCTGCAGTGACTTTATCTGTGGTGATTTTGCAGATTTTTCATGAGAGGATTAATAAACTAAGAACTTTTATGTATCTGCTATGAAATATATATATATATATGTAATACGTTCATATAGTTCAAAACTCAGAAAATAGGAGGAGGTACACCAAAGTTTCCCTCCCATCTTTTCATTTGCCTAGTTATCAACTCTTTTGCTTTGACACCAGTCTTACAACTTTTCGTTTCATTTCTATCAAGAGTTTCTTGGCATATAGAAGCATTATAAAAATCATATCTTCTCCCCTTTAAACATAAAAGATAGCATATTTATGCACACTATTCTGCATCTTGATTATTTTCACTTAACATATGATAAGATTCTTCCATTTAGATTAGAGAGGACATCCTCATTCTTGATTACTAGTGTGCTGCATTCTGCTATGTGGATTACCTTAACCAGACAGTCTGATATTGATAGACATTGGAATTATTTCCAGAGTTTTGCTATTACAAACAATGCTGCCATGAATAACCTTTTATATACATCATTGTGCGTGGGTACAAGTATATGGTTAAATAAACTACCTAAAGTGGAATTGTTGGATTAAAAAGTGTGTGCATTTGTAATTGTGATCAGTATTGCCAATTAGCTTTCTATAGGGGCTGTACTTATTTCCACCAACAGCAACAATGAAGGAGAAGGCCTCTTTTCCTACATGCTAGAATATTAGCACATTCTTAGATTTTTGCCACTCTGATAGGTGATAGATAAATGGCATTCTTAATGTCATTTTAATTTTTTTTCTTCCTGAGTGAGGCTGAACAATATTTCATACACTCAAGAGTCATTTCTGTTGTTTGTTAACTGTCTTCCTAGCTTTTGTCTATTTTTTATTGGGTTGTGGTAGTGGTGTCCTGGAGCTGTCTTGAACTATTTCATAACAGCCAATTGTTAAATTTTCAGACATTTTGTAATCTGGTTGATTTCATGTCAGTAACCAGAAATTGGCCATGGTGGAAATAATTACACCAGAGAAATAATTCCACCATGGTGGAAATAATTACACAAATCTGTAGGAACCTTCCCCCTCCTGCCAGTTGTTAAACATTTACCAGCACACTACTGGTTGGTGGACTTCTTGTTGATTCCTAGAAACCTTTTATGTGTTAAGGAAATTAGCCCTCTGTGGTATGAATTGTAAATAATTTTTCCCAATTTGTCATTTTCTTTAACTTGCTCATAGTTTTCTTCTTGTCATACTGAGATTTTACAAAAAAAAAAAAAAAAAAAAGTGGTCAGACTTACCGATCTTCTAATGGCTTTTAATTTTAAGTCATAGCTAGAATGGACTTTTCCATAACAAGTTACAAAGGATTTCCCTTATGTTTTCCTTTAGAACTTTTATGGTTTCATGTTTTACATTTTAATCGTAGGTTCATTTGCTGTTTTTCTTGGTGTAAAGTGTGAAGTACAGATCCAACTTACTTCTCCAAAGCAAAACATGAACAAATGAGATCTAGAAAAAATATTTTTTTTAAAAGCAAGACATTATGTTGAACTACATATCATTCCTTTTGGGATGACGCAAAAGCAGTGCTTAGAGGGAAATTCATAGCCTTAAGTTTATATTAGAAGAGAAACAATTAGGACGTTGTTTCCAATTTGTTAGAAAAAGAACAGAATAAACCCAAAGGAGAGTAGGAAAGAAATAATAAAGATAAGAGTACAAGTTAATGAAATAGGAATTGAGCATTCACTACACAGGATTAAGAAATACAAATTGTATGAGGAATTGGATAATCCTAGTCTGCCATAAACTCCCAAGAAGAGAAAGTGGGAATGCTTCCCTCCTTAATGCAGCTGACATAGCCTTAGCACTAAACCGGGGAAGGTAGTTGAGATATAGTATGTGAATGTGTACGTTGTGAGCACGGGAGTTTATCTCAGGTTTAATAGCTCAGAAACTTCCTGATGGAGCTCAGCACATTTAAGGGAAGAATCCTCTTAGAAGATGCAGAGAAAACATAAAAAAATCCAACAAACATTTTGGCAGATTCTTAGCAATTAGGAATATAAAGGAGTTTTCTTCGTCGTTGAAATATCCTACTTTTTGTGAAATTCCAGAATTTTTTTTTCTCAATGTGGCTCAAAGTAACAAAGCCTACCCATGTAGTTGTGGACTACATGTCCGAGACAGCGGGATAAAGGCAGAGAAATGAAAGGGTATAATTTGAAGGGAAAAAACTGAAGTCTTGTTTGTAGATGGTATTCTATTTATATAACTCCAGATAATCTACATACAAGTTAGTGGAATTAACAGAAGTTTAGCAAGGTTCCCAGAACTAAGATCAAAATATAAATTTTAATTACATTCACATTTGTCAAGAAGTTAGAAAATACAATTTAATAAAATACAGTGTATCATAAAAATAAGGCACCTTTGAATAAGTGTAAAAATTAAGACTTTTAGAAAAAATTATAAAGCTTTATTAAGGAAGACATTGAAGAAAGTGAAATAAAGGAAAAAATGTGGAAAGATCAGTATCACAAAGCTGTCTTACCCTTGCTCCTCTGCCCCCATCCCTCAAATTAATCCTGCATTCCACATAATGCCAGTTAAGATTTCAACAGGTCTTTTAAACTGTATCTTAGGTGCATGTGGAAGAGAACAAAGGCCTTAGGAAAAAATGTGTTGATTTCCAATTAGCAAGTTTTTGGTTTTTTTTTAAGCTTATCACATTTTGATGTTGGACTGGTGTGGACATGTGGAACAATGGGACAGACTAGACAATTGAGAAACAAGCCTACATATGTATTTAAGTACTTGGTAGATGACAAAAGATGGCTTTGTAGATCAGTAAGAAAGGGGTTAGGAAAATTTATTTGGACATTGGTTAGTCATATAGAAAAAATAAAATGGATCTCTCCTTTACCTCCTACAGAAAAATCATTTCCGTAAGTGACCTCACAAATAAAATGTTGAGCAAAACAGTAAGTTTTATTAAAAATATATACCCTACGATATAATTAAAAGCATTTAAAATCTATAAACTAATGCTTTCTGTTTCATGGTTATACAACTGTATTAAAAGTTTAAAGAAATGCAAGGAGATGATGAATGCTGAGTTTAGGATCAGGTTACCAAATGTTGAGGAAAGTAGGGGGTACAGCGTCGTTAGCAAAGATTTTTCTTTTTTAAGCTGAATGGGTATGGATGTTCATTTAAAATATCTTTTTGTGACTTAAATGTTTTACAGTAAATTTAAAATAGGAAGTGAGATTCAGGTGGTTTTTCATGTTCACTTTGCCTTGGTGGCTGCCTTCATTTAGCTTGGTGACTTCCTTAGGAAAGTGAAATGTTCTCACTCATAGGCCAGCCAGGCAGCCACCCAGGCAGGCACAGGTAACTAAACCAGTGGTGTGGCCTTAGACAAAATAATGAATCCCTGTTTCTCTCTTTCCTCGTCTGTAGTATGGGAATAATTGTATGTTCTTATGAGGATTCCGAGTTCACACATACACGGCTCTTAGTATAATACCATATATATAGCTCTTAGTAGATTCTAGGATTTGTTTGAACTATGTTTTTTGCTTGAACTATTAGAAGTTATTGATCCTTTCTAGTTTTAATTTTTTTTTCTTAATGCAGTGCTTTTATTGCTCCTTACCTCCCTTTCTTAAACCTTTTTCAAGCCTTAGGATTTGTTCTCCTGTATTCCTTTTCTGTAAGCTTTCTTCAGTGATGAGGTAGAAGTGGTTTTGAGCAATGTGAGATGCCAGTGCGTGTTCCATTGGTTTGTGTTTTCCATGTCAGATTGCTATTCTGATTGAATTATTGCAGGAGAGGCATTTTGTGCCCACCCGAAACCAAAGAAGCCCTGAATTTTAAAAAGTTTAATCTCTAACCATACCAGTCTGATCATCAATGATTTTGCATTTCTGAGTTCATTTTTGTTTCTGTGGTTTCATGGTTTAATAATGGGAGTTAACAGATTGCTTTACTTACAATGGCAAATTTTTTCCATAAATGCCTATGACGTTGTATTATTTTTAAGTTCTCGCTCTCGCTACTCCTATAATACTGATTCTATTTTCATCTTTTGCAGCCTAGAAACTTGTTGGCATACATGCTTTAAAATAGAAGTTTAATGCTACATGTCAAAACACATTTATTCTCCAGGGTGCTATAGCTTTTGTTGATTGCTGAGTTAAGGGTTTTGTTTTTTGTTTTTTTGTGGTGTTTTGTTTTGCTTTGCTTTGCATTTACTCTTTTTTTCTGTAGTATTTTTCGTAAGATGATAGCTAATATTTTCTGCCTTTGGAAGTTTGACAGATTTGTAGATAATAAAAAGAGAGTTTAATGTGAAAAAAAATTGTGGAAAAAAATCCTCAAATGGTTATCACCTCCTCATCAGAAAATATAAAATGCTAGAATACTTGTAACAGAAGCACCGTCCAGGTTCATGACTCACTCTCCGGAGTTGCTAACATATCTGTAGAACTTGAGTGTGCAGATCGAGTGTGCATGCATGTGCTCACAGGGAACTGGGTCAGGACCGCACATGAGGAAGACCCGCGCCCCTGCAGATGGCCCAGTCAGTGCCGCTTGTTCGTGGTGTGGGTGGTTTCCTTGAGAAGGTCACACTGATTGAAAACATGATGGAAACACCGTTTTTGCTGCATCTTCCAGGTCGGATCCGCACGCGACGGCAGAGCTCCGGGAGCGCCACCAGTGTCGCCACCACACCTGACAATCGAGGCCGCAGTCGCGCCAAAGTGGTTTCACAGTCCCAGCGTAAGAAGTATATTTTATACTCTCTATTATCTCTGTTTTGTTCAACAGCCCACTCTACGGTTGAAAAATTGATAGTATTTTCATTACTTCAGGGGAAAAACACATTTGTGTGGCTCTAAGCTGCTGTGAGTAGTCTTGATGTTTGTTGGGTAAGCTTACAACATGGAATATTCCAGGATACTTTTGTCTCCTTGCCAGGTGATTTAAATTTTGTATTATTAAGCATTAAACATTAAAATGTGGTTTCTCTCCCTTTCCTCAAGCATCTCAAATTGAGACCTACCTGGGCTGTGACCCATTTTACTGTTGATAAGGACTCCCTCTGATGTAATTTAAGAGCAGTACCTGGGGATCATTTTAACGTGGAGTTCTCTTTCAGTGGTAATAAGCAAATCCATTAAAAGCTCTCCCCATTAACCCTGTGTTCTGACATTTGCAGCCTGCTCTTCTCTTCCTGCCAGTGTGGGCTCCCGCTTTGCCCAGCTGCTCTCGCTTCCATTACTGCTTGTCTGTACATGTTGAGTCACTTGGCTTGTTAGCATCGGCCATGAAAGCAGCCACAGATGGAAGGAGTGTATTCAGATTGCTCTTAGGAACCACCCTGGTGTCTCACTTCCCAGCCACACTTGCCTTCGAGCCCCCGCTCCCTGTGTCCATAGAGCTGGCTGTCCGAGTTCTCCCGGGCAGGGTGAGTGTGGTGGAGGAAGGCTCCCCTTCCCTGGGAGCTGCACACGGTCCCTCCGCACAGCACTCCCCAGCCCATATGTGTCTGCCTCCTCTGTGGCCCTAGGAGCTGTCCGGCTCATGTAGAGAGTCTGTGGCCAAACCTAGGTTCTCCTTCCTTAGTATTTAGAATCTCAGCTCCTTGTGAATTCACATACTCTCCCATGTCCCTCTGGTAACTCTAGGCCTCATGTTAAACAGGGGTAATACCTTTCTGAAAAGAAAGTGTAACATTGGTGGTACGTTGCTGCCAGGCTTGTCTGATGCAGGAACGCATGCTTCTGGTGTATGACACAGGTGTATACAACACGACATAGGTTGTGCATCTGTATGTAGCCCAGCAGCTTCTACCTTGGGAACAGGATCCTGGCTCCGGTTATTCTGTTGAACCCTAGTGATGCCTGGAGTCACAGATGGATATAATACTCTAGTCATGACCTCATAAATATGAGTCAGGTCTTCTTGCAGAGAAATTTTTCTTGACAAAGATGTTCAAGACTCAAAATATGGCTTAGTGTGTTAAAATTAAGTTTAACAAAAAACGTCTAGCTCTTTCGCTGTGTGCAGTGTTACTTCCTTTCTTGGAGAGGGAAGATTGAACAGTACTTTACATTTCCTTATGTCTGCTGTTTATTGGCATTGGACTCTGCAGAGGTTCCTGCTTAGGAGGTGGTGAAGACTACATTACTTCTATAGTGGGGGTGAGGGCAAGGATAGAGCTTTAATTCTTCAGTCTTGAGAAATACTGCACCCTGTCTTAGGGCTCCACTTTAAAAATCTTCAGTTTTACTTTACTCAATAAATTCCACTCACAGGGAGGGAGACCACACCAGCAAATAATCAAGACTGGACCTCTAACTGAGACATATAAATAAAGTATTTTAAAAAATTATTTTAATTGGAAGTAAATATGAACATATTTATATGTTTTACAAACGTAGATATAAAACTAGCATTCATAGTCCTGGTATAATAGTAAGTAGATTTCATGAACATTAGATTTAGGGCGCTTAACAGCATATTTTAAATATTTGAGGATTTAAATATGTGAAGATTAATATTTAAATATTTGGGGATTTGGCATAGGACATTCAGGTGAAACGAGTTAGTAGCAGTTTCTTTGAATTGATGATGTGTATTGAGCACTTGCTATGTGGTGAGCACCAGTTAAGGTGGTAGGGATACGTAAACAAGTAGGATACGTCACTTCTCTCAGCCTGCTCAGAACTAGAGAGGAGCTGTACTCCCAGAGGCCAAGATGCTTGTCTTCTCTGCATCTCCTCCACCTGGCACTAGACCTGGCACAGTGTAGGTTCCTAAGTGTTTCATGAACAGACCTGAAATAAATGCTGAATAGAGTATGATATGAATAAAATAAGTACCAAAGTAGACTAAGAGGAAAAAGACCTAGAAGAGAAAGCTATTTTGCTAATGTGTTTGTGAACAGAGACATTTGTGTTGTGTTGCATGCTGACCTTCTGTATTGTGCTATTGTCTTTTAATCCACTTTTTGCCTGTCCTTTGGTCTGCTCTCATAATCAAGGATCCAGATCTGCTAATCCTGCTGGTGGTAAGCCGTTTCTCTTCTTGCTTTTTTTTTTTTTTTTTGCATTCTCCTTCACCCCATGTCCCATGTTCCTTGCACAGTATTAATTTCTCTGTTTATTATGAGCTTAGTTAATCTTTCTGCATTTTTTCTGTATGCTCAAATTCTAGAGTTTGGAATGGATTTCTTTTCTCCTTTTACACAGCTTAATAGTTCAGTTGGGTGCTAGAGTTTATGGGCAAGATTAATAAATCCTGAGACAGGTTCTTCATAGTGATGCGTACCAGTGATTTATAGTGGATTTTGCTTTAAACTGTAGCTGTCATTTTAAAATCCTAATTTTTGTGACTGGTCACCTTAATGATTCATTTGAACGATGGAGGGCTCTGTGTGTGTGTGTGTGTGTGTGTGTGTGTGTGTGTGTTTCCAGGTTAAGTGTTACTTTAAGGGTTTTTATCTCTGCTTCATTCTATTCTGGTACATAATAACATGCACTTTATGTTTGAGAATTTTATTGCCTTCTCTACTTAAGGAGAGTGGTCTAAGTAAATGACCGCCATTTCGGTGTATTGATGTGATCTTTAAATTTTTTGCTGTTTTCTTTAAGAAAGAAAGTTGTCTCATGAGAAATGGTTATATAGCTATCCAGCCACTTATTCATTTATAAAACTATATGATTTGTTTTTCATTTCTAATTCTCTTGTGTACATCTCAGGGCATGTGGTCTATGTAATTTCTACTTTTGTAGATTTCAGAGATTTCCTTTGAAGCTTAGTACATAGTCGGTTTTTATAATATGTGTGGAAAAGTGAAAAGAATGTCTTCTGTTTGTTGTATGTATGTGTGGGGGGGACATGTGTTTATACATATCTGTATAATTTTGACTGTTCTGTCAATTTCAGAGAGGTATATTCGTTATTAGTTTCATTAGTTGTTATTTTTCTTAGAGGTGCATTAATAATTATGGCCTTCTGAATTTCTCCCTATATTTTTATCAGTTTTATGTTTTATATTTCAAGACTGTGTTACTTGGAGCATAAAGGTTCATGGTTATTATGTCTTCATTGACAAGGATTCTTTTATCAATATGATATATCCTTCGTCCTTTTTTTAATGCCGTTTCATTCTGTTTTATTGTTTTGTATTAGGTATGTTGTTTATGATAAACAACATTCAGTTGATTTTCATTTTTTTTAAAGCCAATCCAAGAATCTCTGTCTTTTAATAGATGAATTTAATCTGGCCACATTTGTTGTGATTAGTGATATGTTTGAGTTTATTCCTACCATTTTATTTTGTGATTTTTATTTACCATGTTTCTAGTTATCTTCCTGCCTCCTTTTCTTCCATTTGTTAAATTAATGGGATGTTCTTGGATCTGTTTTCTTCCCCTAATGTTCAAGAAACTTCTGTTATAATTCTCTTCTTCCTGTGGTTATACTTAAAATTTTTTGCATATAAACTCTCATAGAATAAAAAAACGAAACAATAAACAAACACCTTTGTGATTATTTGTAGAAATTTGCTGTGTAACAGGGAGCTATTTGTACTCAGCCTGCTCTTTGAATCAGAAATTTCACTGTCATTTTTGTAGAACTCCACCTGGAATTCTTCTTTGTATAAACATTCTTTTATGATAATGTTCTTTTATGCTCCATTTAAAAAAAAAGTACTACCACCAACAAAAAAAACATTTTTATGTAAAAGTATTTGAGCCAAACTAATGTGTTTATTAACTTCTGAAATTGTTATAGTTTATTCCTTGATTTACAGCCATTCTTCAGTTCTGTTTTGTTTCATTTTTAGCTGGCAGCCGGTCAAGTTCCCCAGGGAAATTGTTGGGAAGTGGTTATGGTGGCCTTGCTGGGGGTTCCTCAAGAGGCCCACCTGTGACCCCCTCTTCAGAAAAACGAAGCAAAATTCCCAGGAGTCAGGGATGTAGCCGAGAAACAAGTCCAAACCGAATAGGATTAGGTAAGGATTCTCAAAGACCTCAAAACATCATTCCCAACTTGGTCATAATTTTTATTATAATGTAAATGACTGTCTAATGTTGGAAATAGAGATCTGTGTTTGAACTGAGGCTGTCACTTTGTGTTAAAAAGACATTCTGACTTGTGCTTTTTACAGATTATGGCATGTTTAGGTTTGAATTACAACCGAAAAATACGTGGGCCTCACCATTCAGATAGACGGAAAAGAATTACATCACTGTGGGCTTTTGTGTTTTAGAGCCATTTAACGAAACGTTAGAATTGGGGGAGTGGGCAGGATTGTCTCCTTCACAATTAGAAGCAGTGTTGCTTTTCATCTTTCTTTCATGGATTAGCAATAAGTAGCCATTAATCTATATATGTTTTCAAAAGTAATTTGTAGGGTCCACGTATATTTTGATTTTGATCTTCTCTAACCTAATGAGTGGTACTTACGGTCAAAGAACGGGTATAGTTACTTTTGACGTAGTATTGTTCAAACATGAAAACTAGGAACAAATGAAAACCAAATATATAATATTTTTGTGTTGTAGAATTTAGTTTCTTTGTGACAGTGTGTAGAATTATATGAATTACTCTCAGCAGCTTACTCTATTCAAATCTAATTTATATATAATCTGTTTAATATAAAAGACATCTTCTGTAATATATTATGAGAAATCTGTGTTCATACTCTTTATTAAATTTTTACTGTTTTCTAAGGGTAAAAATCTGTTAATGTGAAATCAGAGTACTACTATATTCTTAAGCCCTGTTGGCTTTTCTTTCTCATTTATTTATCTCATCAACAGCTTTACTTGAATGCTTCCTGTGATGCACAGGCAGTTTGTTAAACCTTAGGATCAGAAGATAAAACAGATACAGCTTCTGATTTTCAAAGAGCTTGTGGTCTTAGGGGTGGAAATGTAAGATAGTACGACAGATACTGTGGTATGGTGCTCTGGGACCATAGGAAAGGAGTGTCTTAGGGCCCTTGCCTACCCCAGTCTGCCCAAGAGAGAACTCTGGAAGGACTGGGAGAGGAGAAGCTTGCCAGAATAGGTCCATTTTTGATGATGTGTAAGGTAGGGTTAGGCAGGGTGGGGAGAAGAGGAGAAAGGTGTTCTAGGGCAGAGAGGAGTGTGTGCAGAAACAGTCAGATGGGAGAGAGCACAGTGTGCTATGGGAATCATAGATAATTCATTTGGCTGCAGCAAAGGAAGTTAGTCAGGGTGAGATGGGAGAGGAGAGCAGTGGGACTAGGAGGGCGCCGCTTCTAAAAGTCCTTGAAGGCCACCTGAGCTACGAGAAGGTGGGGAGGGGGACATATTTAAGAGGTAGAATGGATAGGAGTTGATTTGACTGACATTTCCAAAGCAAGTGAGAAATTTCTACATGATCCCAACTTTCTGTTGGCATTACATAGCGTGGTCCCTGAGCTGACAAGTTATTTTGATCCAGCAATAACAAGTTATGTGGATACACCAGGGAAAGTATCATGACTAGAATGTCTAAATTTCAGATTTGAGCCTGTAACATATGTGTTTGGATCTAGTTTTGTTTGGAAAATGCATTTGATTTCATATTTAGTCATGAGGTTTTGGCTGTCCCTTTTTGGTAGTTAACTAAATGTATAGGACGTCTCTTGGCAATCCAGATTAGTTTCATACCTTTAAAAATTCTTATCTTTTTGGGATTTGACTTTTTATATTATTGAAGTTGCCATTTTTACCTTTTTCTTGAAATTGGGAAAGAAACTGCCCTAGGTTGCCTAATATAACTCTAGGACCTGGTATTCCATGGTTTTAACTAGGAAGTTTGTGTTGTGAATAGTTGAAAAGATAGCATTTATTAAGCCTTTACAAGGTACTGTGACACATCATCCATCAGTAAAAACTCAATGGGAACCTATTCTCTTCCAGAGAGTTCTTATAGAAATAGTATTTTGGACAAAGTTATTTCCTTGATGCTCATTAGGGGATTAGTAATGTGTAAAGCTTTGAGGCCAACCTACAGTTCTGTTAAAGAAGATATTTTATTTAAATTTCTGCACATGGTGAGAATAACACAGATATAAAGATAGATAAATGAATCAAGTACATCTTCCCACTTCTTCCTGTAGTACTGCCGAGAGATTCCATTTTATAGGGTGTCAGATACATAGCATCTTTAGCAGCAGATTGTCCATTGTTGTGATCATTTAGTAGATACTGGGTATGTGCCTATGTGTCTGTAAACATTTGGTTCATTATATAGCAACTTTAAATATAAATATTCAAAGAAGGGGTAAGCGTCTTTTAAGAATATTTTCTTTTGTCCCAAACCAATTAATAGTTTTAATCATTGCTAAGCTGGGCCTGGAATTTGCACTGAGAATTAATTCTACAAATTACCTACAAAAAGTGTTTGGTTCAGTTATGCCTCATCTGTGGTAAAAATGACACCAAAGCTCTTCTTTAGCATTTAAGTTTTCTTAAGCAAAACAGGATATAATTCCTGTTGTATAACTAAAAAACAAAATAAAACCCTACCAGTCTCTTTTTATCTTGGCAGTTTATTCCTTCATAAACTGTTCAACCAAACAGAATAGATTGTAAATTGTTTCATTTGGGGGTTTTATTCTGTTTTTGATGAATAATAAAGTCCTATAAATAGCTACTATCTATAGCAGTTCTATTTTAGAAGTATGCTTTTAGTTTCCTTCTTCCACTCATCTCTTGAAAAGACTATAAAAAATTTTTATTTTTGGCAGCTTACATCTGGTTAAAATATTTTGAAAGAAGCAAAAATTAATAGTAATCAGTGTCACCTGTTAAATTAGACTGCTGTGTGCACACCACCACTACAACACAACATGAAAATAACCAGACTGTAGAGACATTTCATGGCAGTGCTCCTTACTCCTTTTGTACTTTTGCTATTGATGTGAGTTCTGGTAGGATCCATCCCTTCCTTAAAAGGAGAAAGTCGGGTTTAAATACTATAAAGGTAGAGTGTATCTCAAGAAATGAAAGCCAATCAGATGGGTTTTCAAGGCTTCCTAGCCTTTGCTGTGAGCACAGGACTTCAGAACCACCGAAGAATACTGCTTTCAGAAAGTTCAAACAGCAAGCACGTCTTCATCAGCTCTTCCTCTTCTGTTATGTCTTCACATTATATATTCTCATAGAGAACAGTCAGTTTTGGCACTCCAGAAAGAGGCTGCGTTGATATATTGCTTTTTAGCTTTATCTAATCAATTTGTCCTTATAAAAATCATTTATTGATATACTTACTAAGAATCCTCCTTGTACAGTGGTCTTTGGAAGTTGTACTACAAGTGGCCAGTACTCCTCTCGTGTTTTAAATTATCCAGCATTTGAACGGTTGCTGTCACCACTAGATGTCCTTTAATATGGTGTGGGGCAACTGTGGGCAGATGTTTACAAATTTTGTAAACAGAATTCTTTCCATGTATGTTACCGCTAGCCTGTGTTAAGGAAGCCAGTCAGCACGAAGGGGTGAATAAACTTTCTCTGGCTGAAATACTAAGGCGGGTAAACCTTAAGAATTATGCATGTTGTTGTTTGAGATTGTGTCCGCTTATCTCTTTTCATGCTCTCGTATTCACAAAGCAGGCTCAGCGAGAGAGAGAGCAGAGATTTCCCATTGCTGTAGCATGTGTATTATTTAAGAGAGGGAGTGGAAGCAGGGTAACAGAAGGGATCAGGCAAGAGTTATAAGAAAATGCTCAACTTAAGCATGTGCATGTGTGAAACACTTATCAGGACTGTCTTTATTATTTCCGATTGTTTGTTTCAGAGTGGGTAGTGAAATAAGGTTTTCCTGTCTGCCTTTCAGCAAGGAGCTCAGAGGTACTCACTTGTGTACCTTATCTCACGGTACCCTTCTCATTTAAATGATGGGACTCTTTCTCCCTATCTTCCTAAGGGGAGCCTGAGACAGGCAACGTGGCTGGACCAGTGAGTTAGCGAGGAACTGGAGAGGTCACTTCACAGATGAGATGTGCTATTGATCCTCTGGGGATAAGCCGCATTACTTCGTAGGTTCTAGGCACCTCCTCACATATTGGTGTCAGTGGATGCTCCCTAGTTTTTAAAGGGTTTTTTAATTTAGCCCCTGTGCTTCTGCCCTCATCATAGGAGCTGTTCAGAATTATTATCAAGAATTGCTGATTACATAGTCAGTGCTTAGTTTGAGCAAAAACCCAGGACCTCCATGTCATGTGGCAAGGTGAAGACGAGTTTAGGAATTACTAGACAATCCCAGGTGAAGCCCCGTTTTGACAGATGGCTCCCATTGCATTCCTGCGCTTGATTGTTTCCTTGCTTGCCAGTGCAGACCTAAGCATTTGGACATCTCTTATGTAACTGTGGGGTCCGATGTAACTCTAGCACTGAGCAGAGACCATAGGAGGAAGTTGGTTTGGTGTCTCACTCCCGTATTCTTCTTTGTCAGGGAATTTCATGATTCCGGTTTGGAAGACATTCTTCTTACAGTTTGGTCATGCTGTAAATCCACCTTGGCTCTGAAATAATAGGCCCTGCTAATTACAGTATAGTAAACGTGGCTGACTTGACATCCGTGAGTCTAGTTTACTTTTTCCAGAATGTTCAGGAAAGGCATTTCTATCCGGTCCAGAATGAGTAGATCCACTCAAGATGGACATATTTATCGTCCCACCAACTACTACAGAGGTGGCTACACACATTCAGTATGCAGAGTCATTTCTGAGTATTTTGCCAGTACTGGGTCTTTGTTTCCTCAAATTAAATTAGAAAACAAAAGCATCATGGTCTTTTCTGAGCTTTATGGCCAAGTTATGTTAGACCTTAAGCTGTTCATGTGACTCTGTCTTCTCAGTGTTTTGTAACATGAGTATAAAATTACCCACAGATAATCATACAGTAATTGGCCATTCTTAGGTCAGCAGAGGGATCTTTTAACATGAGTGTTGGGATTTGTCAGTCCACATACCATAGACAGACTCGTGTGTAAGGCTGTATAAGTGAAGGTGCTTGAGTAGCGGCCGCAGACCGATCTGTTTGGATTCCCACAGAAAAAGCAAGAATGAAATGTTGGGACCAGTAAATAAAGGGATAGCAGTCCCAACTCTGTTCATGTTGGTTTAGATAATTAAATATGTTTGGAGCATCTAGATAGTTACTCGAAGCGGGTAGGTTTTCCAGCTGTGTCAGTCCTTAGAACTTCTCTCTGTAAAGAAGCCCAGGCTGAGAGAAGCGAACCTTCTTTCTTTGACTTAGGTAAGTTCATGGAGTTCAGTGACTAGAGCCTTTATTCTGTTTTTAATCCAAAATAAATTATCTTTCTAACAACGCAGGGTGTATGAAAATGGCTTTAGTCTTTTATCATCTTATCGGGCCAGTTTGCTAAAGCCATAAAAACTGATCATTTTCTAAAAGAGTTTGCTCTTGGATCTCCTGGTGCCAGTTTGCTCTTTGGAAAGCTTTCTTTTCATTTCTTAGGTTTAGGTGTGATTTCAGCTCCATATAAAACCCCACAGCTTTCCGAAACCTTGAGCATAATCAAGTTTTCACGCAAGCCCTCTCCTGTCGTCAGCACGCCAGTCAGCGAGGCCTCGGCAAGGATAGTCCTCACAAACCCCCACCCCCCCAGCGCGGACAATGTCATGATTACGTTAACGGAATGTGACTGACGTTTTGTGAGTTTTTGTGTCTTCATTAAACTTCTTCACCTTCTCTGAAACCCCTCATGCTGCACACTAGCACGGAGCAGCCGTATCCCTCGACCCAGCATGAGTCAGGGGTGCAGCCGTAATACCAGCTGTGAGAGCAGCCGCGATACGAGCCCCGCTCGGGGCTTTCCTCCACTCGGTGAGTACACGTAGGCGCTGGCTCTCGGAGCAGAGTTCCTTGCCCTGCTCCAAATGCTTGTCCCACACACCGCCAGGTGGAATGACCTGCTCTCTCCCTCCTCTGCTGTCCTTGTGATCCTTTCTTCTCTCTTTCCTCTTCCTTAGTTACCCTCTGTTGTTCCCCCCCCCCTCCCCTTCTGCATGCTTGAAGTTTGGCCATTTCCAGTTTTTGGAGGAAAAAAACACCACTTCACTCTGTGCCGTTGCCATTTGTGACCACTTGCTGGCAGGCAAGCCCATCTGCGTGGTCGCTTCTAACATAAGGGGATGCTCAGTGAAAGTGAATTGCTTCTTAAAAGTAGAGCAAATGCAAAGTGTTATCTTTTGTCATTGAATTTCGACAATTTGTTTTTAATTGTACCCAATATCAGGCCCTACATGATTCAGTTCAAAGGTGGAGAAAAATAAAACCGCGGTAACGTCTACGAAATGCAGTGTGCTCCGTTGAGGGGTGATCGTTAAAAAGCTGCATGGATGAAGGTATTAGCCATGCTTTTTTGTGAAGTGAGTCGTTTCAGTGCCTCCTCCTAAAGCGAGCCCAGAGTAGCTTTTTGATAAACCGCTTAGGTGTGCAGCACAATGCACGACTTCACAGTGTTGTTAACTAAGCAGGTACTTTCATTCTTCCTGTGCTCAATAGGCTATTTAAAGGCAGTGACCTGATGCCCTCCCAGGGCGGAAATTCACGGTATTTGGTCGCCATAAGGTGGTATATAACCATGTCTCAGCCCCCAGCCAGGTGCCATTGGAGCTGCTCATCCGCCAGCCTCAGTCTCTCTTACAGCCAGAGGTTGTATTTTCACAGTTTTTAGGATTCGAGAAAAACCGACAGAGAAACCCATTTCCTTTATGGAATATCGTGTTTGCCTTTTCTTTTTAGTTTGGATAGTCTAAAATGGACATACACCTCTTAGTGCAAATTATTAACCCCTAGAGACCTCTAGAAAGAACACACACTGTCACAAAAAAAATATTTTGTATTCTCCAGTAATTGTGTTTCAGTTCTTTGCCATATTACTTGCTGTAAAACTGTATATTTTCCTTTTGATAAGCCTAGCAGGTGGAAATCATTTTAGAACGTTAGGCCTAGGCCTGAAGTTGTTATATGGAATTATGGTCTGCAGCAGTCTGTTATTTCAACTCCGATTATGTAACTGGTCTTTCAAATATAAAAATATCACTCCAGAAAGTGGACGGTAGATCAGAAACACACAGTCTTAATAGTTGCCTCTCTCTGCTCCTAATGTCATATACTTCTTCCTAATATCCTTTTATCCCATCAGTATCCATAATCAAAATCTAGATATACTTCCTTTTGACCTGCTGTCCTATATGCAGTTAAAGCCATGCCAGAGGAGTCCCTTGACTTAGTGAGAATAGTCTACCTGATGACCAGGAGATCCCAAGTGGGGTGACTTACCTCGTACACATCAGCTATTCCACAGCAATCTGAAGCATCAGAATAGAATTCTCAACAAATCAGGGGTGGCAATGATGATTTTTTTTTTTTTTCCGAATGAACTGGTGATTTTTCCTTTTAAGTTAAGGCTGTGTATCTCTGCATCCTTGCTGACTATTTGGCCTTCTAAACCCGTTATATAAGTGAACGATTCAGTCTATTTATTGGTTATTTGGTCTCTTAGGCAATTCTGTGTTTTTATTTCATACATGTATTGGTATTTTTGTTTCTGTCCATGGAAGCAGCCTTTGTAATCCAATCCAGCATGTGGTCAGTGGACCAGGGAAGGTGTGCTGAATTCTTGAGCTCCTAATTGAACCCTGAGTACTTGAGTGATCTAGTCTGATTTTCACTTTCTTTGGCAAAATGGCTCTGCATAAGTATCTTTCTTGGTGACAACCCAGAATGGTGAAATGTACAACAGCTCCTACCAGGACAGAAGATGTGGATGCAGATATTTCCTCTTCCGAACAAAGTAGTATTGGCACACATCTTCTGTTGTGGTCAGGGCCATAGTTAACATCTTTTCAGCTGAATTTTTATGCCACGCGCCCTTTGCCTCCTTGGGTTAAATCTATCCATAAAACTTTTATCCAATGAGAACAAGAGCAGTGCTTGTGCATTCTGGCACAGTCTGAGCAGGCGCAACCCCTCGTGGCTCCTGTTCACCCTCCGGGACAGGTGTTACTGTCATCGCTTTTTTACGGATGACAGAACAGAGACGTAGAGAGAGTAAGCCACTTTCTCAAGGTCACACAGCTAGGTGGTAGAGCTAGGTTTTGAGTCCAGTCCTTTGACTTCAAAGCATGGCTGCTTCCCGGCCTCATTTGAAAGTTTTGGTAGTTTAGTGTCTTTCATTTGTTCCTCTGAAATGTATTAAATGCTTTCTCTCTAGGCTTAAGCACAGAGAAAGTGTCCAGCAATGTTGATCAATTATGATCTCCAGGTTTGGAGTTAGGACCTAGGAATTCATAGATGAGTCCCCGAAGGTGGTCCCCAGGGGAACTCACTGTGCCCTTCAGACAACTGATGTTTCCTCCTCCTCATTCAGTTTAATGATTGTTTCCCACCCCTTCTGTAAATTAGCGAGATTTTGTGCTGTTAGTGCCCCTTCGGATCAATTTATATAGCCAGCCTTCAGTTTGAAATGGGGGTGTGTGTGTGAAAATAATTATACTTTGGTGATTATATATCGGTTTTATGTTTGAGTTTTCATTGCAGAGTTATTTTGGACCATTTTCATGGTATGAATATGTATATGGTTACAGTGACAACTTTTAAGGGAAAGTAAGGGCTCTGCTGTAAATCAGGCTTTGACATAAGTGGGTCCGCCTTGGATTCCATTGATGGGTGTTCACTTGAGAACGTGACAAAGGACTCATTACATGACAGATTTACTGTAATAGTCTGTTGAAACAGAACCAAAGGACAACTTTCTAAGGCACCATCAGGTATTGCTTAAGAGCTATTTGCAGTTTAAACCACCAGGATATGGTACTGATATGTTGTTCAGTAAATGGTATGCTTCACCCTTACAACGCGTTTTGTCAACTTCCTTATGTAAGGAAAGTGATTATTTTGTATCTGTTTTAGAGATTACCAATTTATTTTTGTGCGTCTTGAGTTAGAAATTTTCCTTTTGCAAGCTGGTAAAAATTTGTTCTTGTCGACCAGGTAACCTTTGCTATTTAATACCACTTGTACCACAGATAATGTGCATTTTCATAAAGTGACATGAGCTTAAAAAAATAAAATTACAGGGGCGCCTGGCTGGCTCAGTCGGTAGAGCATGTGACTCTTGATCTCGGGGTTGCGAGTTGGAGCCCCATATTGGATGTAGAGATTACCTTAAAAAAAATCTTTAAAAAATTATATTGAAGAGTTTGAGGTTCGGGTATTTTATGATGAAATGAAAGTGTTCACGTGTACAGGAGACTGCACTCTAGTAGCATGGGTGAAAAGTAGCACTGTTTGATATTACTTTGTTAAACCTTGTGAATTTTCTGTGGTAAACCATCATGTTCTTTTCAGAAGAATGACTATAAGCATACCGTCTTTTGGGGTTTTTTCCCAGAGGTAAGGAAAAGCCATATATTGCCTGGCACTCTGTTCAGTAAATTCGTATTTTGAACCAAGCCTATTTTACGGTTCTTTCTGAAAATAATTCTATATGTGGACGGAGTTTAGTATATAATTCCTCAGATTGCTGAATTAATATGCTTATTATGAATATTTGCTAATAAAGTAATATTTAACGTAGACATATAAATTGGAGTTTACTGGTAACCATCACTGCCACGGCCAGCACCAGCAGCACCGCTACTGTTGCTCCCACCATTTATTCAGTGCCCGGCACTGCTTTAAGTGCTCTGTGTCTGATCTCTTGCAACTCTCTCCACTCCCAAGAGGTACGTACCATTTTTAGCACCATTTCCAGCTGAGGAAACTGAGACACAGAGAGATTTCGCGCTTGGCTTCAGGTCCTCCAGCTGGTTGTGATCTAACCAGGATTTGCCCCCAGCGGCATTACAGAGTGGTTGTGCATAACCAGAGTACTGCGAATGCCTCACCAAGGAGGCTCCTTAACCCTGTTACAACTGAATTTCCAGCAGTTAATCACTAAGTTCATTGATAATTAGGATATTCGTACAACAGTCAGAGCAAAAATTGGGGGGAACACAGAATTTCTTTTGTTGAGCCCCTTTCTCGTGATTTCATTCTATTTCTGTTCAGATAACATGATGAACTTCTATGCTTTTTGTTTTTGGTGCATGGTTGCGTATGCATCACGTACCGATGAGGCATCTCGTGAGCTGAGTAAATAATCCATTCTACTGCTGTTCCACTCGGTATATGGACAGTGCTCTGTGACTCCTGACGTCCTTCATGTTGCATATTTCCATTATGGCTCGTTGAGGCTTCGTGGCGTGAATATAAACCTGGAGTCTGAGCTCAGGTGGTGCCTAAGGAACACCGCAAAGAGTGCCTTTGTCGTGCCTGTGTGTGTGCTAGCCCAGTGAGAGCCAGCAGGCTGCCGTAGCGTTTGGGGCTTGGCACGTGCTCTCCATTCATTTCCAGCATCATTTCCTTTCATGAGAAAACATGGCCTCGTGGGGAGCAGTCCGTGCGTTCCCTTTGGACTGTGGCATTTCCTGTCTCGGGTACTTCTGTGTTAATCCTGTGGGTGTTGCCGTTCCTTTTACCTGCAGCCTCTCGACGTCATTCCAGGTCCACTAGTGCCCTCTCCACTGCTGAATCTGTTGGGCAGTCAGGTGAACAAGTGCTAACTGCATGACTTGGCTTCTTCATATGTTCCAGTTTCACACCCATTTTAGCATTTGTTTTCATCAGTGTTGGCTAGCACTTGGCATGTATGCACTTCATATTTGTTTTCCCCAATGTGCTTTGATTTTTTTAAGTTGTTGAATGTTTATGGTTCTGTTAATAGGCCGTAGATGCTTTATAGCCTGTTTGACAACATCATTTCTCCAGTGTTCATGTTTATGTGAAAACAAAACAAAAACACGGGGAGGGGCTTCTTCCCCTCTTTTTACTCCTTCCCTCAGGAGAACAGCCACCCGAAATAGGTATCCTGAAAAGTCCCTGTGGGGAAAGAGGGGGATGGAGGTCACCCAACAGAGTCTTCATTTCCAAAGGCTTTGCTCCCAAAAAGTGTTGATTACTGATGTTAATTATAGTGTCAGGTTCTAATTACTTGGTGGAACTGTTTAGTTACTAAATGTTCCAAATCCTAGTGTGCATAATTTCATATGTGTAAATATTTGTCCTAAAACTTTTATAGAAAAACAAGATCACGATTCAGATAATCAGGTCAGGCGGCAGGTAGCCTTTGCAGCCTGTGGTCCCCAAATGTTCCATCCCAGCCCGCTTTAATGATATCAGAAATCCCCCAGTTAGCCATTGGGGCAAAAAGTAAACATACAGAAATGCATCAGTTTGCTGGGTTTAACTGACACCATTTTTATATGCTAACTACAGTTTTCTCACCTGAGTAAGGCATTATGTATTAAATCACGGACTGTTGATGGGGACAACTGTCACCAGTTCACAGAGTTATTTTCTCTGAGATTCCTCTAAGTGAAGAGAACTATGCTTTTTATTATGTACACTCTAATGAGTACAGTCCCCTGAAAATTGGGGGCCAGACAGAGGGCACAGTCACACATATCCATCTCTTGGGAAATGGAGCTTCATAATAACGTCAGAGCAGCGAGTGTAGAACAGATTTTAGTCTGGTGAAAACAAAAGCCTTGTAACTTTGCTCAGATCCAGACAAACATTTCCCCTTCAGATTTGAAATTCAAATGATCTATGCTATATATCCCGTGATCTGCAGTCACTGTGTATGGCGGAGCTGTGTGCATCTGGGAAGCACAGAATAATTGGATTGTTCTTACAGTTTTAATTTTGGGTCTGAAAAAAATCAGTATTATCCCTGGAGCAAGAATTGCTGGCATGAGATGTACTTTTTTTTTTTTAATTAATTTTCTTAGATTCCGTTTTCTTTAAGTTTATGCTGGGTAATTTTTAAATGGCTTACAACTGAATTATTTTCATTTTGTTACTCATATATCCCTTACTATCTACCCTTTTTTAATGGAGAAAAGACTTCAGCAAAGATCATGTATAAAATCATATGCACAGCAAATCTCAAATTTACACTTGTTTCATGTCAACTGATAATATATACATATATGTAGGGAGAGGAGATCTAGTTATAATTGCTTTGTGGTCTCTTAGTTTATATGGCACATTGAATCATCTTTTAAACATAACAGCTGAGACAGCATACAGTATGACCAAGTGCATTAAAAAAGGGGATAGTATAACATACTATTTTTTTCTTTATAAAAATTCATGACTGTGTATAACGTTTTGGTTAGCAGTGTTTTAAATTTTTTCCCCTTTTGGTGGCGCTGGAAGGTGTAATTTTTGCAACTGACATTTTAAAAAAGCCGAGTAACACCTCACTTTTATAGTTCTTGTTTTCTAAAGAACTCTTGTTACATATTTTGAGTTTTATATACATCACTTTATAAGAAAGATCAATTCATGTAAAACAGATTTAGCTTTCCTTTTATTCTAAATGCTTCATTATGAGAATATGGCTAATAGGGTGTTTTGTTTTGTTTTTGTTTTTTTTGTCCAAACAATGTCTTATTTGTTCACAAAAAGAAAGCATTTTTTATCTTAACATTTTTCTTCAAAGGTTTTTTTTTTTTAAAATACATTAGCTTTTAAATAAGAAATGTTTGCCAGTAAATAGTGTGATACACTTAGGAAGTATAATTTTTATGAACTTTCTCCTGTTAATAGCTTTAATCTCAGCTCTTCTTAAGGAAGGCTGCTCTCCTGACGTAATGGGACTTTTAAAAAGCTAGTCTTCCTTGTCCTTGATCCTTAACAGGCTTAAAAATAATGGAACTGCTGAAATTTATTTTAAATTCTCTGGGTCATATCCATTTTGTTTACATGTTTAGACTATCATTTGAAAATCCTTTGAGAGACTCAGGAAAAACGTATACTAATGTTATCTGAATGATTAATGTTTTGCAGTGAAGATGCTAGCTTTTTGTGATGATCATTGAAGAATTTTAATAAACTGATTTTTAAATAACCTTTGATGACACAGACATCATGAACAAATGCCAAAAATTAATTGAGCTCAGTTAATGATAGTCGAACAGTCATGACACTAATGAAAATTTGCAGGGATCAATTGAATACATTTGTTTCAAATTTTAACTTTTTATTACACATTGCATTAGAACTCTTTTGTCAAACCATGAAGCTTTCTAATTAGTTTGACCAAACATCAGGGCCACTTGCCTCCAGAAGGAACACTAAATAGATTAAAAGACCCAGCTCACAGCCCAGCTCACTTCTATAATAAGTTCACCTCTCTCTCTCCCATGTCTCAACACTTTTCAAAAATAAAACCTCATTAAAGAGCCATTGCAGTTGTTAGGATGCCTTGTGGCATGATAGTATTAAATATGGACCAACTTAACCTCTGCCGCCGGCAAACAAGTCTAGTTAGAACTGCAAGCGCAGGGTAGTTCAGATTGGCTAGAGACGTCCCAGTGCCTCTGTCCAGTAGGTGGGAAGAGGCAGGAGCCCTTGCAAAGAGTTGAGAAAATTTGAATTAAAGTGACATATCTTTTGGTTTTGTTTTTGTTAAATAGACCGGTTTGGGCTTGGCCAGGCAGGAAGAATACCTGGCTCTGTGAATGCCATGCGAGTTTTGAGCACGAGTACAGACCTCGAAGCTGCCGTTGCCGATGCTTTGGTAAGAGTCACAATGTGCACAGAATCTCTTTGACTTATTCATCCACAGTTTTCTCTGTCCTAACAGAAAATCGCGTCCAAATCAGGGTACTAAATCATCTTGGGCACTCTGTAAAATTGTGTAAATACTGGGTAAATTGATATTATTATCACTTTCTCTTTAAACTCTTATCCCTGTACATCAGTGAAAATTGGCCCTACAGAAAATACTTGCATCAAGTGTTTCTTCTGTGCTCCTCAGTATCAAGGGAGTTTTGATGACATTGGGCTTCTCTGATGTCATTGGGCTGCTTTTTTTTTTTTTTTTTTCCTTTTTCTCCATGGTTTTTTTTTTCCAGCGTTTCCTTTTCTCATTCTCCTGCTTCTATTGCTTTACAGGCTCCGATGGCATAGCCTAAACATACTGTTATAATAGTAGGTAACAGAGCTTGTGGCTTGAGAATCTCGCATAGATTCCATGACCACACTAGTTGTTCCATACGATTTTACCTTTGTTTGTCTTTAAAAATGAGTCATTAAATCCTTCTTTAAGGAAACTTTCCTAAATTTTAATGCCCATGAACTCAGAATGTAAAGCACTGGTGGAATATGTTTTTGCATCATTACAATGGAGTATCTAAACAAAAACAACAATATGAAGTGTAGAAGTCCTTCAGTTTGTAGTTATAGCGAAACACCCCCTGGTCGAATCAGCTTGTGGTCCAATTGCTTTTTAAAGATGCATTTCAGCTGGTTAGTGACACTGCCTCTAGCATATTCTGGGTGGTGTGCTCAGCATTTAAAATAGATCTTCTTTAGAACTCTCTGATCTCTGGCCTTGCTTGTGCTGTTTTAAAATATATTGTCTCTCTGATGAAAAACGTATTATAACATCCTTTCAGACCCAGAAGTTTTAAACCCAGCCTTGTTTTTCATTTGATCAAAATGTTGCAGTCCGTGGCTAACCGGGATTCTCACTTTCATCCCGTCCTGTGTCGCCCTCACTTATTCTCACTCAGTCAGATTTCTTTGACAAGTGACTGTGAGCAAGCAGTTTGCCACTCTCCCGATGCTTTTCCTGTAAGCAAGGGCTGCCTGGCCAGCTCTATTCATCAGCCTTCTGTGTACAAAGGCTTTTTTCCTGGCAGGTACTGGCATTCAGGATAATTGCTCTAACCATGGCTTTGACTTCAGAGTCATGAGCTGGAACAGAACTCTGTGAAGCTATTTTTCCTTCTAAGCTGCAGCACTGAAATCTGTCTCTTATTTATTCAGAGACCCTATTAGGAGGTCAGAGGGGTGGGAAATGATGGATGTGCAAAACCCATAGTTAAATGGGACTTCCAGTTAAGGCGGGGGAGTTCCCTTGTTCTTTAAAGAACCGTCCAAGGGACTGTGCACAAAGTTCTAGGAGGCAGAGTCGGACTTGGGAACTTGAGCTTGGGCTTCCCTTGACTCGGGCTTCTCTCTGAGCTCTAGCCCTCAGTCCACTCAGGCTGCCCTTATTACTCTTTGTCCAAGCTGCTTGGCCTCCCTGAGTGACCTGCTGCAGAAGCGAGAGCACAGGAATGGTATACAGTGTTTGCCTCCCAGGGTAAAAATCCCAGGGGCAGACAGAATCTAGCGTAGGAACAGACAGGAGAATTAACGGTGACTTTCGGGATGTACCTCAGTGGTGTGGGAAGAGTTTTAGCATAGCAAGAAGTGTAGCGAGTACTGGAAGGCGTTTCTAGGAGGTGTAGGAAGGGCTAGGAAATGCCATTGTGAAAGCGTTCTTTGTTATTATTCGCTTGATATGAATCGCTTGCTAACCTATATTTTTGGTTTGCTCAGATATGTTTTGCTGTACACTTTTGTTGCGAGAACAATCCCCACATATGCTTCTGACATAATTCTCTATGCTTTTTCCCCATCCTTCAATATTTTCCTGCCTACAGCTGTTAGGAGACTCCAGGAGCAAGGTACCAGTGCTTTAACTTTTGTTTTACAACTTCATTTTTTTCTGTTGCGAGTATATTTCCTTTAGGAGCTAGTGAAAGCAACAAACCATGTAGTGTAATGTAGAAATTCTGGTCTGAATTATGATTTTGTCGAGTCTAGTGAAGCTGTTGTTAGCGATGGAATCAGTCCCCTCTCTCATCTGTTTTAGTGTTCTGGTTTTTTTTTTTTTTTTTTTTTTTTGAATGTCCAGCTCTCCTCCTTCTCTTATCAGTGTTTTATTTTATTAACCCAGTTCGTGTCTACTCAATGTCATTACTACTTCATGAGTGGATGTATTCAACATTTTTCTTATTTTACAAATCAGTTTATATATATATATATACACACACATATATACATGATGATCCTATAATTTATCATTCTAACAAGGATAGTTCTGAAAGTGAAAGGAAGTGCTGCTTACTCCTAACTCTGCTGTGACAAGAGGCATAAGGCAGAACTGTCCTGAGCAAGTTACGGTGGATGGACAGGCCAGATACTAGAAAATTACATTTGTGAAAGAAAGAAAGAAAGAGAGAGAGAGAGAGAGAGAGAGAGAGAGAGAAAGAAAAAGAAAGTAAGAAAGAAAGAAAAAGAAAAGAAAGAAAGAAAAAAGATGAAAGAAAATTGCATTTGTATGGTTTCAGCCAATTAACTTTTTTTTTCTTTTAGGGAAGATTGTATTTTATCAGTTTAATAGCTGTTGCTATATTATTTATAGGTCTAACTTAACAGTTTATATGCAGGGTAAGAGAAACAAATGAAGGGTCTAAGGGAAGCCTGATTGTGTTCAGATAATGTAACCATCCTTTTTCTTGGGCTACTCTGTCTCTGACATTTCAGTTTCCGACTTCCTTAAGGAAGCGTGGCTATTCGAAAAATTTTCCCACAGACCCTGCTCAAGATAGATTGCTTTTGATTACGAGGGGGCTGGTGGGTGCACATACCTGCAGGGTAGCAGGGGCTGAGCCAGGTTAGTTCACACACACTCCCAACAAGCGTGTGAGAAGTAGCATTATTTTATTTCAAAGACAGGGAAAGTGAGGCAGGAAGGCGAGGCGCTTTCTGAAGTTCCTCCGCCGGTCAGTGGCGGCAGGACTACCACCCAAGTCCCTCACTGTGAAGTCTGCACACCGTACTAGAGACCACACTCTTCCGTCTCTGCTATGGATTGCCCTGCCTGTTACTTACTATCATGACTGGATGTCTGCTTTTCTGTTCTTATTTCCCTAATCTGTAAGCACAGGAAAGCACGGTGCGTGCGTGTGTGCGTGCGTATCTTTTTACCTTTAACTCTGTTGTTGATTTTGTGTGGTGTGACTCACGGTCATATCACCTTCCCCTGTCTTCCTTCATCACCCCCACCTTCGTTGGATCTGACAGAAGAAGCCTGTGAGGAGGAGATATGAGCCGTATGGGATGTACTCTGACGACGACGCCAACAGTGATGCCTCGAGTGTTTGCTCTGAACGCTCATACGGCTCCAGGAATGGTGGCATTCCCCATTATCTGCGGCAGACCGAGGATGTAGCAGAAGTTCTCAACCACTGTGCGAGTTCCAACTGGTCAGAAAGGAAAGAAGGGCTTCTAGGCCTGCAGAACTTACTGAAGAGCCAAAGAACACTGAGGTGAGGACAAGAGGCCAAGGTTGTGAGCCAAGTTTTAAGTCCCATATTACACTCATCAGTGGTTTATGTGGATTCTCTGTCGTTCATGGAGTCCTTACAGAGTTCCAAGCGTGGGGGCAGGCACTGCAGGTGCTAAGCTGGCTAAGACATGGTCTTTGCCTTCCAGAGACTTTGAAATATCTGACAAATACTCTATTAGGTTTATAAAACATTTGGTTCCCTTGCAGTTCATAGTTATCTGATAGGTGTTATTTGAGAAGTCTGGATACAGTTTGCAAGTTAGGTAAAAAATAAAACATCTCTGCAGGTTGGTATGGTTCATTATACTTTGGAGTTGTGGGTAAAATCATAGCAGTCTCAGAGTAAAATTTAGTAATATGCATACATATAGCTTATGAACGTGTATAGTAATGAGATACTAAAGTGGAGTACTTTAAAGTAGTACCAGTACTATTACTAAGTTGATTTTTTTGCTTTTTTCTTTGTTTCTGTATTTCACAAATTTTCTAAAATGAGCACATATCACATATACCAAAAAGTATGTGTTTATACATATCTCATCAAATCTGAGGCACCGTTGACACATCACTATTTTATATCCCTCTAAGAAGAAATGCTGCTTGTTAAACCATGGCAGTACTAATATGTCTTTGATTATAAGATGAATCCCAAAATTACAGAGATGTTAAGCTGTGAAAAATTAGGCAAGTTAGAATCCCTGAAATACAGATATTCTTTGGAGAATTTTTCTAAGATAACTTGTGAGCGTGGATCAGTTTATGGTCACACATAGGCTCTGCACAGCTAAGTGAGCTTTGACTAGTGGATCCCTGTGCGGTAAGTGTGCCTGTCCGGTCTGTCTGACTCCACCTTGCCGTATTCGTACCTGTTGCATGTTCCCCGAGAGGGCTTGAGAAGTTTTGTCATGTGCCTTCTGAAATGCATGTAGTCTCTGATGCTCTAGTGAGCTGTTGAACACAAAGTGAGGATTTAAAAAAAAAAAATGAGGATGATTTGTTGAGATGATTATTCCTCAAGAATCTGCTTAATTCTGGTGATCCCAGTTTCTTGGTTTTTAGTGTTCATCAAGTATCCATTGAATAATCTCTAGAAATCTCTTGATTGGCATTGGTCTCACTAGATCGCATTGTTAATCACGTTAAAGGATCATTGAACCAACTGTCTCATCTGTGTGGAGGGGGGATTACTCAGAGGTGATGTGGGGAAGAGATGATGACGCTTATTCAAGCCTTGAAGGAAAAATGGGACTCAGTAGTATAGGTAAGGGTCAGAAAAGGCCGAAGGGCACCAACGGGATAGTGTCTGCTTGGTCTCTGCAGTTGGAGGCGGTTGTAGGAAGGCAGCGTTCCCTCCTTTAATCCTCCCTGCGGCCGTTTGTTTGATAAGAGATCTAAAGACATCCGAGTACTTTGTAGCAAAATGGAGATTGAAATCCAGGTCTGTCTGACCCCAAAACACATGCTTTTCCTACACTTCATCCCATTGCCTTTCATCTGTGGCAGGTGGAAAACACACCTCAAATGAAACGAGCAGGATTTAGCTCGGGGCTTTGCCACTCCCATATGTGTGACCTTTGGTAATCACTCTCTGAGATTCAGTTGCCTCATTTTAAGTGGAGCGCCAATCTGTCATGGTTTTATATTTCTACTTAATTTCATCATGAAGTAAATAAAATGATTAAAGCTTTGTTATATAAAGATTAGTTTTAAAAGAGCTCTCGCTAATCTCAGTTTTGACTCATTAAATTCTAAGTTCATTCATTCATTTCCATTTTATTCCCTCTAGTCGAGTAGAATTGAAAAGATTGTGTGAGATCTTCACCCGAATGTTTGCTGACCCTCACAGCAAGGTAAGTCTGGGACTCGTGCCTGCCAGTGCCCCCTCTGCATGCCCACGTGAGCTGTATAATACACTACTTAAGAGTGAGAGATACTTCCCCATAGCGCAGTTTAGACCTTACAGATTTAACACCGGTTTCTGCAGTAGTTTATATCTTTTAAAAACGACTCCTTGGGAACTTCAAATGTCCATAAAACTTGGAGCTAAATAAGCTAAATAAAGTTTGTTTTAAGAGTTAATGGAAAGAATCAGATGTAGTCATATTCAGATGCTTTTGGGTAACTCCTATTAGCCAAACAGTGGGCTAGGTGCTAGAATAAAACATCATATTCTAATGCAATGCCTTTTTTTTTTTTTTAACTTAACAGAAGTGAAGAAGATAATCAAGTATATGATTATTTTTTTTGTACCCCCTGTAGAATTTGTCTATACAGGACAAGATAGAAAAATAGAAGCATTTATGTAATGGATTTATTGAAAAACCAGGTTAAGCTATTTCTCCAAATAGACTTTTGCTGTCCCCAAGAACTTGCTGGATGGTGGCCACCAGCTGGCATCTACACTTCCAGGGTCCAAGGAGAACACTGAGCCTGAGGGGGAGGATCCCTGCAGGGGGGAAAACACCGCTGACTATGACCCAGGCCCTTTCTAGGAGTGGTGCTGTGAGAGCGACCCTTTACAGAAGCTTGCTTGGAGTCTAGTTTTGAAACAAATACCATTCATTTAGGAGGAATCCTAGTTGGATGCTTTTAGAGAAAGAAAACGGGGGGAATGGTTTATTGGGCAAGTTTAAAGGATGGATAAAGGACAGAAACGGAAGTGCAAAAATTGGTAGAACCTTAAGTCAGCATAACCGAATTTCACATGCTTGGCAGTGCAGGATTTCACGATCTCAGACCACAGTTTTCCTAGTAAAAATGGTCTCTTGTAAATCTTATGGGAAGAAAGAGACCTGTCATGGCCAGAAAGTCTAGCCGGTTATTGTGACCTCCTTTCCTGCCCTGTCTTTCTCATTCCTCAGACATGCTCCATCCAGTCATTCAACACTCATTGAGTACTAACTCTGGGCTAGGGACACAGAAAACAGCTCTTGACCCCTGTTCTTTGAGATGCTTACAGGAACCTAGGAGAATGAATGTGGGGCTTTTCTTTTTTCTGCAGGGGTAGTGGGAGACAGCAGTTCTCCTCAATACTGGTCTTGAAGCATGTCTTAAAATTTCTGTGATGAACCTCACAGTAAGGTTAACATTAACAACATAAGTAGAATCCGAGAAAGGTTGAGTTCTAGGGCCACACAGATATCCAGAGATATAATTATCATGATTTTTCTCTAAGATAGTGTTTAAAAGCAGAAAGACGGGGGCGCCTGGGTGGCTCACTCAGTTGAGTGTCTGACTCTTGATCTCGGCTCAGGTCTTGATCACAGGGTTGTGGGTTTGGGCCCTGTGTTGGGCTCCATGCTGGGCGTGGAGCCTACTTACAAACAAACAAACGAAAAAAAGCCTAACAAGATTTTAAGCATAAGATTCATAAGAGTTAGAGCATAAGGGACATTAGGCGGTATGGGGCATTGATGAAATTTCTGTTACCTGTCACCTCTAGATTGCTGATTCAGAACCAGAATGTGAGGATAAAGAAGGAAATTTGTTTCCATCAGAAGGCTCTTGTACAGTGAGTTTGGAGGTCTCAGTTTAGTTAATATTTGCTAGCTGCCTTTGAGCTAAGCCAGGAATCCCACAGCTGGGGGCTCAGTGAGTTTTTTTCTGAGCTGTCTCACGGGAGACCCCTGGTGGTTAGTAGTTGCTGTGCTAGAACTGAATAGGTATATAATGGCTGGGTTGTCCCAGTAGAGCACGACTCATTAGCCAAGTAGGGGACACAGTGCTACTTATCTCTCTGAAATTGGTTCAAGCATAGTCCACTGTGGACTCTTATCTCACTTTATACAGCATTAATGATTGCACAGCAGCGTGAAAATTATGTGGACTGTATCTTTTATTCTAAGCCATAATTTTTTATAAAGACTATAATGACTTTTATATCTTTTTATATTGTATTACTTTACAATATCTGAATTGGCCTACATAGAAATCTGCAATGCAATGTTTTTTTTCCCTCCTTCATCTTATAACATTACTTGTTGAATGCTGGATAATGGACAGTAATAGTATGGAGTTATGATGGTTAAAAGATTTTTTGTTTTAAGAGGAAGGAATGAAGAAAGGAAGAAAGGAAGGGAGAGAAGCTTCCAGGATTAAGCTAATACCTTTCAGCAAAGTTTATTTCAGTACTGAATTTTGAAGGCATATTGAGGGAGGGGAGAGTATCAGAGTATCTGTACATTTTTATATAGTCTTTTCAGGTCTTTTAAGAAATTGCATGAAAATGGTATTAATTCACTGTGGACTAACATGGAATTTGTTTTGTTGCATGGCCTGGTTTGCCGTGGAATTCACAACAGAGAGTAAGTTCCGATCCTTTTTCCTTTTTCTATTTTTTTAAAAAATACATTTGTCTTCTCTAATATGACCAGTCCATTTTTAATAGAAACTTTGGAGGAAATTATGAATTACATATGTGAAATATTTGGTTTTCATTTGTGCCTAGGTTTTCAGTATGTTTTTGGAGACTCTTGTGGATTTTATAATAATTCATAAGGATGACTTGCAGGACTGGCTTTTTGTTCTTCTCACACAATTACTTAAGAAAATGGGAGCAGATTTACTTGGATCTGTGCAAGCAAAAGTTCAGAAGGCTCTAGATGTCACAAGGTGAGATTTTAGAGGCCAGACCACTTTTCCCCCCCAGCTTTTGAGATATAACTGCCATACAATGTCATGTAAGTTGGAAGTATATAACGTGACGATTTGACATGTGTGTATATTGCTAAATGATTACCACAGCGTTAGTTAATACATCCTTCATCTCACATAATTGCCATTCTTTTGTTGTGGTGGTGGTAAGAACATTACAGATCTATTCTCTTAGCAACTTTCAAGTGTATAATACAGCAGTATTGTTAACTGGAATCATCATTCTGTTCTTTAGATCCCCAGAGCTGCTTCATGGTATAACTGGAAGCTTGTACCACTTAACCAGCATCTCCCCATTTTCCCCTCCCCGTACCCCCTGGCAATTTATGGATTTGGCTTTTGGGAGCAGGCGGTGGCACGGGATTCCACGTATAAGCCAGATCATGCAGTATTTGTCTTTCTCTGTCTGGCTTATTTCACTTAGCATCATGCCCTCGGGGTCCATCCATATTGTCACAAATGGCAGCATTTTCTTCTTTTTGAGACCAAATAATATTCCTTTTTGTTTTTTATCCATTCTTCTGTTGACAGACACTTAGGTGGTTTTATATCTTGGCTATTATAAATAATGCTGCAGCGACCATGAGGTCAGGTATGTCTTTGAGATAGTGGTTTCATTCCCTTTGGATACATACCCAGAAGTGGAGTTACTGGATCATATCATGTTTCTATTTTTAATTTTTTGAGGAACCTGTACTATTTTCTGTAGTGGTTGCACCCACTGACATTCCCACCCAGTGCACAAGGGTTCCCTTTTCTCCCCATCCGCGCCAACACTTGTTCTCTCTTGTCTTTTTGATGATAGCCAGGAGGTGTGAGGTGATACCTCGTTGTGGTTTTGATTTGCATTTCCCTAATAGTGATGTTGAGCATTTCATGTATTTGTTGGCCATTTGGATGTCATCTCTCGGAAAATGTCTCTTCACGTGGGCTAGACCATATTGATGTTTCAAGGCTCTCATAGGTGGTTTTTTGCCCTTCTCTTTTGTTACCCATGTTTTTGTCATCTGCTTGAATAAGTACTCTCTTCCACAATTTCCACATTCTCTTGTTAACATATTTGTTGAAATGTTCCTGCATTCCATGAGGTGAAATACCCATAACGTCCTTGAGCTGGTATTGTTTTTGTGAACGTGTAAGACAAAAACAAATACAAAGCCTTGCAAATTGATTCTCTTTTCTTTGAAAGACATTTGAGTATTTATTTATATTCTTCTGAAGACCTCAGTATTTTTTTTTTAAAGATTTTATTTATTTATTCAACAGAGATAGAGACAGCCAGCGAGAGAGGGAACACAAGCAGGGGGAGTGAGAGAGGAAGAAGCAGGCTCATAGCGGAGGAGCCTGATGTGGGGCTCGATCCCATAACGCCAGGATCACGCCCTGAGCCGAAGGCAGACGCTTAACCACTGTGCCACCCACGCGCCCCTGAAGACCTCAGTATTTTTTTTTTTTTAATTTTATTTAAAAAAAAATTTTTTTTTTTTTTTAAGATTTTATTTATTTGACAGAGATAGCGACAGCCAGCGAGAGAGGGAACACAAGCAGGGGGAGTGGGAGAGGAAGAAGCAGGCTCATAGCAGAAGAGCCTGATGTGGGGCTCGATCCCAGATCGCCGGGATCACGCCCTGAGCCGAAGGCAGACGCTTAACCGCTGTGCCACCCACGCGCCCCTGAAGACCTCAGTATTTTTAATACTTCAGCTTCTTACAAGTCACACTAGGAATTTTTCTAGCCACATATGTTGTACCTTTTGTCCAGGTACAATCCCTGTTAGCATTCATTAGCTCAGAGATTGCTGACACAGCAGTTGTCACCCTCTGGCTGTTATGAACAGAGAGAGAAGATCTGAGGAGGCTCAGGGGTGTGTGAAAACCTGACTGTATGCTCTCATTGTTGAGCACCCTCTCTTCTATTTTCTCTGCAGTTGTAGGTCCTTAACATACAAGCACTAGAACTTCAGTGACCTCAGAAGACATTTGGCTGTAATGTCTTCATTATGGTTTGTGGAAGATAGAAGGTTGTGTGTCAGATCAATGAATTTTTAAATGAATAAACAGATGACTCCAGAGGAGATAATTACCATCAATATAGTAACTTTTATACGACCCAGTTACTACCCACTGGGCAATTACTGCATATCATAGGATTTCCAAAATGGAAGGACCCTTCCTCATTTTATTAATGAGGAAAGAGACTTGACTTGCCCGGGTCACACTTTGTGTTAGTGGCAGGCTGGGGGCTGGAATCCAAGACTGCAGGCTGGGCTGTGGGCAGGCGTCGTCTTTCTTCTCCGGCTCCCTCCGCTAACAGTAGCATACGCTACCCTGCCATCACCCCCCATGCATGTGTCTGTTAGATGTCTCTGACTGTGAAACATGCATTTTTTCTTCTACACTCTGATGCCGACTGTTTTCTTTTGGTCCCTGATCCTGTAGGTCTGTGTCATCTGTGCTGCTACTGAATTTTATTACCCAAATAGATCCCTTTCGATTTTTACTGAGCTCAGCGTAATATACTATATTTACAGTAAGCCTTTCAAATGCCATCCCTCCTTTGGTTGAGTAAGTTTAGTGGAATCAGGGAATATACCTACATACGTGTATCAGTCGATTTGTAAAGGTTCAGCTGGGGATTGACTAGAGGGGCGAGGCCGATCCAGCTGATAATAACTGAGTGAAGTAGACGGGAGGGTGATGCGTGGGCTGGGAAGCTGCGGCCATGTTGGCATGTGGGCCCAGTGGTACCAGACTTCTCAAGAAGGGTCAGAAATGTGGATTGAGGCAACACATTTGGGGTTTTTTTTTGTTGTTTGTTTGTGTTTTGTTTTGTTTTTTTAATGACAGTCTGAAAGCCAGACAAAACATTTGTGAGCCAGACTTGGCCTAAAGGTCACTTCTTTAATAGAGGTGAATTTATGAATGGCACAACCATTCAGAGTTTTAGGGATGGCAAGAATGTTAAGGTTTTATTCCTAAACTTTGTTGATTAAGGAAAACCCCCTTTTTTTTTTCCTGGATGCCTCTTCCCTTTAAGAATCCTCTTCTGGGGGCGCCTGGGTGGCACAGTCGTTAAGCGTCTGCCTTCGGCTCAGGGCATGATCCCGGCGTTCTGGGATCGAACCCCACATTGGGCTCCCCACTAAGAGCCTGCTTCTTCCTCTCCCGCTTCCCCTGCTTGTGTTCCCTCTCTCGCTGGCTATCTCTCTCTCTCTCTGTCAAATAAATAAATAAATAAAATCTTAAAAAAAAAAGAAAAGAATACTTTTCTGGGTAGATTCTGTCTAAGTCTCTAGAACACATCATCATTCCCATTTCCTCAGCAGCTGAGATGCCTAGCTGTTTAAGCATATTTAGGATCAGTCCATGAGTACGGGGGGCGGGGCGCGGGGGAGGTCTCCATGCTGGCTGTGAGGGGTTCCTGAGGTCTTGGGCCTGATTGCGATCTGCCTGTTTCCTTTCCTTTGGCCGTGCCTAGCCATGGGCACATTTCCAGATTAAACACACCAGTTTATATTTAAGTGGATTCTCCATTCTTCCCTTGCTGCAGAAGAAAAGAGAGGCGTTTTGTGTGTGGTTTTTCGACCTTGTTTCTTAAATTTATAGGGAGTATGAGTCAGAGAGTCCGAAGAAAGCAGTGCATTCACTCAGCCCCGGTTGTAATAGATGTTCGTTTTGCACAGTCTTTCCTGTTAGTGTGGAAGGTGTGTCTGCATTTTCCCACATGGACACCATTCTGCACTTTTAAACTAAGACTAGTAATTGCAGCACTTGAAGGGAGAGAGCACAGACTTTCGCTAGCCAGGAACCCTGAGGGTTACTCAGTTGTGTCGAAGATGTAAAGCGGCTACAGAAATGAGCTCAGAAACAGTCCAGAAGTGGAGCAGGAGAGGGGCTCCGAAAGCCCTGGCTTCTGCATATGTATTGTAGCTAGTCTCTTGCTGGGTGTCCCATAGGCACTCTGCTGCGATGACTCCACAGAACAAAGACCATAGGCAATTGCCTAGTGGGACCAAGGAAGACAGTGTGATTACCTTAGCAAGGTCAGCGGTAAGCAGCCCAGTCAGATATAAATTCAGATTTAGGAACTGGAAGTGCAGGGGTGAAGCAGTATTCAGAAAGGTAACTAGAGAGAAGATGAGCATATCCTCTTAGAATGCAGGTAAGAGTCTCTTATTTAGTTTATTGCTTGGTCTTAATTTTTAAAATAGCATAACTCAAAGTAAGTGTAGTGTGTGTTGGGGGACTTGTAGCAAGATTTTCCTGTTTCTGAATTTTCCATATAGTGTGTATTACTCTAATATTTATATAAACTGAAAAGTACAATTAGTAAACAGTCAACTAAGGTCAGGCTTGCTTTTGTATAAATTAGACTCATCTGTAATGGTGTATTTTCATTACCGATATGGTTTTACATTACTTTTTGTAATAAGTCTTTCTTTAAAACTGAGTACTTTCTTTCCTTCTCTTAAACCTAGGGACTCCTTTCCATTTGATCAACAATTTAACATTTTGATGAGATTTATTGTGGATCAAACTCAAACTCCTAACCTCAAGGTTGGTAACTATCTATCATTACAGTTCAACCTCTGGAAGTCAAATTTGCTTAAAATGTACTTTTTTGTTCATGACTCCTATTTGGCTATTATGAATAAATCTGCTGTGAGCATCCTTGTACAACTCTTTGGGAACGTGTTTCCATTTCTCTTGGTTGAGTACCTAGAAGAAAAGTTGTTGGCTTATTGGGTAGTACGTGCTTAGCTTAATTTTAAACTGCGAAAGTGATTGTACCATATTATATTCCTACCAGCAGTATAACGGACGCACCAGTTCCACCTCCTACCAACATTTGGGTATTGTTACTATTTTTCATAATATTTAAGCTAGAAGGCTGTGATGTGTTGAGAATAAGGTATCTTATTGGAACGTTTTCAATATTAACATTCTAACACATGAAAATGAATGGTTACATATTTTGGAAAATCATAACTGTAACAACAAGACTGAATTTGAGGGAGGGTGTGTGTTGTGTTAATTTGAATTAGGTCACGTAAATCATCTGTTCTTTAATCCTTAACTTTTGTTGGGGTTTTAGGATAGGCCCAATAAATAATAACCCTCTTCTCCAAAGTGCAAGCCAATTGAGGCATCAGTGGAGAAGTCAGGGCAGAACATCAGCTTGATTGCTGAAAATGCCTCCTTGCAAGACATGGCTGAGGATGTGTAAAAAACAAAATAAAGTACTTTGTGGTCAGTGACAGAGCTGGAAATCCCGCAGCCTGCCCACAGGGGCTCATGCCCTGCAGGTGTCTTGCCACATATGTGAGGAGCAGAGCATGCCTTCAGTCTAAAACAGAAGAGGATTGAGCTGTATGCCGCTCTCCCTGTTCCCAGACTTAACCTATCAGTCGTTTCATGCTTTTGTCCCTGGTGGACACCACTCCCTGTGGAAACATAAATCCAGAAGAAAGGAGGGGTCCCCTCAATAAGTATTTACTTTTCTCTGATCAGAATTCCATTCAGAATTCTATTCAAAGTTTCGTAAAATGTACTTAACATTTATAATTATTGGATCTTTCAGGTCAAAGTTGCAATCCTGAAGTACATTGAGTCTCTCGCTCGGCAGATGGACCCAACAGATTTTGTAAACTCTAGTGAGACGAGGCTTGCTGTTTCTAGAATTATAACCTGGACGACAGAACCAAAGAGTTCAGACGTGAGAAAGGTACGTCCAAGAGACCTCAAGTACAGCTTTAAACACAGACTGTTCTCAGGCATGTGTTAGGAAAAGAAATTTATTTACCTAGAAACTTACAGACCACCCCCACATACCTACATGGGATCCATTCTCACTCCTTTTCTGTGAAAACCAGACTTTGTTCTTGCCCTTATCTTCTCTCTCCAGTCCCACCTCATCACGGCTTCTGACATCAAAATGAAAATCGGAAATCATGTATGATGGGTTCGTGGTTTCCTTAGGCATCTATCTTGTTCTTTCCAAATGTGAAAGCCCTAGTAGTTTAATGTCTCAGAAGGCCATCAGTTTTCCGTATCTTAAGTTTCGTGACGTGTTCTTCAAGGACAGAATTGAAGATCTAAGGCTGCCCGGCCATGAGGTGCCTCAGAGGAAAGTGTGGCTGAAAGTTTGCTAGGATATGAATTCCTGAGTTTAAAAAGAGCAAGCAATTTTGGATTATATGCCATACTTGGAACACATTCTCTGTGGCATGGGGGCTGAATGAATAGGGGGTAGAATTCAGATTTTGGGGCCACCTGGACACCAAGGTGTGTGTTTGTTTGTTTGTTTATATCAGTGAAAGAGAAGTCTTGGCTACTTTCTTCAGAAGTGGCACATTGAAGGGCATATAACAAAGTAATATACTGGGACACAGAGTACCAACTGTCTCACTAGGTGTACTCTGCGTCAGAACTGTTACAGAGATTAATTATTACATGTGAAACATTGTGTCAGTTCCTGACAAGTTGTAGGCACGCAACAAGTGTAAGTTCCTGGGTTTGTCTTCCCCTCTGCCTGTCCATGTCCGTCTGTGCTTGAGTTTTACACGCAGCCATTACTCTTTTATGTTCTATAGAACCTGAGTAGCTTTATAAAGTACTCTTTACAAGCCGGCTTCCTCAGTTCTGCTTTCAGAGTGAAAATACTTGATTTTGGTTATTTGTGTATGATCACGAGCCGTGCTTTGTTTCTTCTGTGCCATTTAGACTGACCAATGGAGTATTTTGGCCTTGAGCAGAGTTGATAATGTGGACCCCTTGGGTCCAGGCAGGAAGGAAGGAGAGGAGGATTCCAAGCAGTAGCTAGCAGGAGTGGTGTATTTCCAAATGCAAATGAACACTTCGCTCCTCCTCTAATGGAGTTCAAAGACAACAGAAGAATTCTCTGAAAGGTTTCTTTGAAAGGGTCACGGGTCACGTAAGTCCTGTGTCCACACTGTATAGTAATAAACTAAGTTGTCCAAGGTCAAAGGAACAAGGGTAAATCTTACTCAAGGACTCATTCAAAATTATTATCAAAAGAGCATTTCACTGGCAACCTTTAGTTTAGCAATTAAGCTGGTGCCGGATGAGAGAGGAACAGTAGGAGGTGGTTGAATGATTTGGTTGGTATGTAAGTCACAAACAGATACTTCTGCTGTAATTTTCAAAATCACAAGATTGGCCAATAAATACAGAAACCTTCAGGACAGCTTTCTATCTTCAGTCATAGCACGTAAGTGTGTGTCCATGTGTGTGTCTGTGCGTGTTCGTTTTGTAATTGAAGGTTACTTAAATATTCCCTCCTGTGGGGCTGAAACATACTCTAGACTTACATGTTACCATGATTAGGGCCTGCGTGGGAGCAGCTTACGTTTTCATCATAACGTCCACTTTCTCTGGACGTGCACATTAGAATTGGAACTACCATTTATTTTCCTACCTTTTCTAAACAGGATGTTATAGGAACTTTTTTCCTTGAGTTACTGAGCCTTGGGCTCCAATGCACTCAACTTATTTTAACACTACCTTAAGTCAAATATGGTTAAGATATTAAATTTATTGCTAGAAATCACATGGTTCATTTACTGTTTGATCCTCGACACTTAATTTCAGTCATTTTGGATCATCTAGTGCTGCTTCACAAAGCCTGGTCTCCGTTGGTATTCTGCTTCTGTTCCCTGCTCTCACTTCTTCCCCTTCCCTGTCTTGAGAACTCCTTAATACCTTACCCTCAGACTGAGTTCAAACCCAGGTTCTGGGTCAGTAATCCTGATCTTCAGAAAATTTCGAGGGCGTTGTTACAGCAATAGTTCTCAGTCCTGGCTGCAATCAAAATCAACCTCAATTCCTGGGCTCTACCCCAGGTAATTTGACTTAATTGATACAAAGTGTGGATAGTGTTTTGGGTCTCACTGGCTCTTGGCTGATTTTTAGTGCACAGAGTTGAGACCCATTGTTTTAGACCATTACCCTGGGGTTAAACCTCAAGACATACAGACTGTTGCCACTAATTCTCTTGGTCCCAGCCTACGTCTTCAGGATCTTCAGGAGTAGGGCTGGACTTGCTCCTCCCCAGTGCCTTCCCACCTCCCTATATCCACTCACCCGGTATACTCAGCACCGAGCACAATACCTGTTGGAACACAGTAGACATTTAGTAAATATTTTTAATGACTTAATGAATGACACATGTGCAAAGAGAAATGCTCTCATTTTAAGTAGCACGTCGAAGCCGTCATTTCAAAACCATAGTGTTGAAGGCGACCTGTTTTGACCTCTGTATTAGTTTTCTGTTGGATACCAAATCACCACAGACTTAGCAGCTTGAAACTACACAAATTTATTATGTTGTAATTTCTGAGACATGGTCTCTGGGTCCTCTGCTTTAAGGTCATAACAGACGGAAATCAAGGTGTTGTCTGGGTTTTTGGTCTCATCTGGCTCACTACTGCTCGGCTGAGTTCTGTTCCTTACAGAAGTGGGGCCGAGGTGCTTGTTTTCTTGCTGCCTGTCAGCAGGGGTGCTCTCAGAGAGGTTACTTGCCACCCCCTGCCTGCCCCATGGCCCTCTCTACAATGTGAGAGTTTGCTTTTTCAGAGCCAGCAAGAGAATAGTTGGGGGAAAAAAAATGTCCCCAGACTTCCAGGATTTGATGAAAAACCTTAATCTACACATCTAAGAGTATTAATTTTTTGCCAACAGTACTTCTGGGGAGTTTGCAGACATTATAATTCATTCTACAGAATCCTACTTGGGAAACTACTTTAAGCTGATAGAACTCTTGATTTGTTAACATTTTTAATATTTATTTTGTTTCCCTTCTCATCTCAGCATTTTGGGGTGTTTGATGTTGGAGAGAGAGGGGTGTTTACATATAAGATGTTTTGAAGAGGAGGGAAGAGGCACAGCCAAAACTAGAACACGAGCCAGTCAGCAATGGAGCGTGCTTAGGCCCAAACTGATGGGGACTAGCAGGAAAAGCCCCGCCCAGACCTTCATTGGCCCAGTTTATTCCCAAAGTAACCTTGTTGGTGTTAACGTATGGGAGCCCTGAATCGTCGTGTTGGCCATACTATACCTTTCTGAAGGCACTGTGTTTATGTTAAGATAATATAATGTGGGGCGCCCGGATGGCTCAGTTAAGCATCTGACTCTTGCTTTTGGTTCAGGTTGTGATCTCAGGGTCTTGAGATCGAGCCCCACATTGGATTCTGAGCTGAGCACGGAGTCTGATTGAGGTTCTCTCCCTCTCTCAAATAAATAAGTAAATCTTTTTCTTTTTTCTTTAAAGATAATATTATGTATTGACGGTAGGAAGTAGACCTTCGTTTGACTTTCGCTTCTGACACTCGTTGGTGTGGGATGGCACGATAACCTCTTAATTCCTGTTTGTTCTCTATAAAATGGGAATGATAATCCCTGTCTCAGGCTTCATTGGGAGGAATAATTGCTGTAGAGAAAAACATAGATAAATATGAGTTCATTTACGTTGCAGCCCATGCTCTTACTATTTGTTCAAGGGTGGTTTTGGTTTTGCTGCTGCTATTTGTGGAGCAAATGGAGAACCCAACTTTTTCCAGCATTAGGAAGACTTTTTTTTCCCCCATCAACCAAAGGGAATGTGGTAATGCAGCAGAATTTTTAATGGTATGTTTATATTTCAGGGTTCAGAATCCTTTGGGTTTGCTTATCATATATGATTTTTTGACATTTAGCACCTCCTTTGTCAGATGAGATAGAAGATTTAGCCCCCACACGTTGTTTTGAGGAATGCGGTAATTGAAAGCATGGCAAAGAAACCTAGAAAGTATAAAGATGCTGTTCCCTGGAGCAGGAAGGAGGGTAGAAGCCTTCACAAGTTGAAATTTCTAACTGAAAAAAATTTTTTTATTTTAATTTTTTTAGAGAGAGGGAGAGACTGAGGGAGAGAGAGACAGAGAGGAGGGGCAGAGGGAGAGAGAATCTTATGACCCTTGAGATTATGACCTGAGCCAAAATCAAGAGTTGGATGCTTAACCAACTATGCCACCCAGGCGCCCCTCTAACTGAAAAATTTTCAAGTCTGATTATAGGTAGGCAGCATGGCCTAGCCACAAAACTTTTACCATCAGACAGGATTTGAAGCTCAACTTGACTGTGACTGGCTCTTTCAAGAAACGAGTTGACCTTTTTGATCTCATTTTGACCCTTTCATTGCATAAGGCAAGAGTGCTACTACTGCTGGCAAGGATTATGGTTATTACGCACCTAGCAAATGATAGAGGTTTGAAACTGGTCATTACTGTTGTTATTCTTCCTATTCTTAGCTGTTAGGATTATATATACTTAGGTGACTTTGTAAAAGAAGCCAAATACTTTCACAGCTTACAAAGAACCCTGGTTTAAGCACTTGCTTCTTCTCTCATTAAATCCTACCGCCTTTCCTGTTTGTCAGTCCCCGCTTCAGCGTAGTCGAGTAGGTGAGGATTTCCCCACTAGGTCAGCTTCCACCTGCTCTGGGCCTGGAGAAGGAAACTTGGAAGAAAATTGTAAACAGGTAGATTTTAAACTATGTACTAATTTAAAAAAAGACACTTCACTGCTTGCCTTTCAGATGATTAATACTGATTACCCTTGTCAAGACACTGAAAAGATTTTGAAGAAACCTAAAATTCGTATAATACTATGTGAGCGTGTGTGTGTATGTGTGTGTGTGTGTGTAAATGTTTGTGTTTTAACGTGCTTTATGATTAACTCCCTGCCCAAAGAAATAGCTTTGTTGAGTGTAGACCTCTACCATACTTAGCAGAGTAGTGAAGGAGAGATACTAAATAAGAAATGTCTGAAGGTTTTGAGATACCCTTTCTTTGGTGATTTTCTGAAGCAACTTTAAGGACAATCCGGAGGGAGCAGTAATTATTTAATAAATTAGAAAACTTTTCCTCCCCAAGTTTGAGTTTTCCCCAATTAATACCAGTGGTAAAGCATTTGTCGAAGCTTTCTTAATCTCCTGTCTCAAAGAATTCTTTTCTGCTTTCAAAGCAGTTGATAGCACTGGGAGTTCTTTCCACACAGTGGCAGTGAGATTCGAAGGACCTTTTTCCCCTCACCTACAAAATTCTCCTGTAAGGGTATGAGTGGGGATCCTTTCCTTGTAAGCTGCCATTTGATCTTGGAAGTCAGTGACCCTAGAGTTGTCCATTAGAAAAAGTCAGCAGCAGGGGCGCCTGGGTAGCGCAGTCGTTAAGCCTCTGCCTTCGGCTCAGGGCGTGATCCCGGCGTTCAGGGATCGAGTCCCACATTGGGCTCCTCCGCTGGGAGCCTGCTTCTTCCCCTCCCACTCCCCTGCTGTGTTCTCTCTCTCGCTGGCTGTCACATAAATAAATAAAATCTTTAAAGAAAAAAAAAAAAAGAAAAAGTCAGCAGCAGCCTTGAGTGCTTTGTCTGGCTGTTTACTGGCCCTGCCTCTTGTGAAAGGCAGGAGTTCAGTGATGGGACAAGAGTGGCGTACTCTACTCTTTGATTCATTATTGCACATGAGCTACGCTCCAGGCTTTTTTTAAATGAATCTCTCCAATTCTTCCCCATATTTGGAATTACTACGTTAAAGAGAGTGTATTGATGGTAATGATAACTATAACCCAGTTTTCTCCCTTGCTTGGATTCTAGTATTCTGACTTCTCACTAAGAGGGTTGTAGATAAAATATTTTAGGACCATAGCGGTCTCATTCTTTTTAAAACAGTGACATAAAATATTTTTGAAAGAACATATTTAAGTCATACTTTCTATCCATATCTGGAGCTTGGCCATCATTAGAAAGGGTTTTACTTTGAAAACAGCTTTAAACCAAAGCATGTCTTTTGAAGGCTATATAAAATCATTTACATTTTATATTTTGGAAAATGTAAAAATAAATTATATCCATTTATATGTATAAGTCACCGCAAATGTACCGTCTTTCCAATTAGCTATATTTTCAAAATTCCCCATCTTCCTGTTTGATTTCTTATCAAAATTCGATGTTAAGGTTATTGAAAGAGAAGTTTCTTTAAAGGGCCAGAAGTTAAAGTCTGCTGCACCTTCTTTTCCCACATGACTAAGAGTCCTTAATAGCAGGTAGCCATGAATTAGCACAATTTCTAAGCAGCCCTCTTGTTCCTAAAAGATCCCACTAATTTTATAATTTGCTTCATGAAAAACTTTAAGTTAGTTTGTGGTGTTGGATATACTGTCATTCTGGGAAGAAATGTGGTTTTTTAAGTAAAGACAGTGGCATATTTCACATAAAAATATACTTTACAAAAATATACATTTTATACTTTTCAAATGTCATTGTCAGTCATTAAAAAATAAGTCCGTAAGCTTTCTTACTAAATTGGTAACATTTTTTCTCCCTGCTAAAACTCAAGTCTGTTTCTTTCTGTCTCTCTGAAGTGCAGCTTTTTCTGCATGTATTTTTTTCCTAACATCTAATAAAATGGTTTTTTAAATGCACAGGTTACCTTGCATGAGTTTTGGAATTTGCTCCTATACAAATATACAGATCATGTTAATATATATTACAGTGGTGGTGAAATAGGTTCCTTCAGATAACTATTTAGAATGTTTCAGTAATGAAATGTAAAAATGTATATTTTAACACAATCAGTAGCTGTGTGTTTTGCCTCTGTTGTGAAAGCACACAGACCACTTGGGATTTAATTTGGATGGAAAGGCTACTAATGACTATATTTGGAGGTCAAGGGAAAAAAGGAAGGATACTTTTGTCCAGTGCTGTGCTTAATAAATGCTTTTGATATGTCTAAAAAAGTAGTTTTTGATGCTGTAAAAGACATTCTACTGATATTTTAAATTTCATAATTAATTTTTATTTTTGGTTAAATACATTTGGGTCTCTGAATTTTCTTTTTTTTCCTTCTCCAGACAAAAGTAATAGTTTTGCCTTACTGGATCCAGAATTAATTTTAACATTGTGAAAGCATTGAAATATTTTGTGGTATTTCTTTCCAGAGCATTTCTAAGCAAATATATGTTTCGTAATACCCTATATCATGGAAAAAATATATTCAGAATAACTGCAATCCTAAAATTGAGTGTTTTGAACAGATAAATGTATCCTTTCAGTCAGAAGATGTTCATAATGTGTTTTTCTTTCTTCTGACTCTCAGAAATTTCTAGGAAATGCCATTATTTAGCTAAGGTTTCTTTTGGCATAGCTTTTCTAAATCAAAACCCTAGGAACTCATTCCTCAGGCATTTTTAAGCCCAAAGTGCCTGCTGCTACTTAATACCATAGAAAGCACATAACTTGCTGGAGAAACCTGAGTTTCATTGGGCTGCTATTGCTTCAGCTAACTGCTTTCCCACCTTGCTGCCAGAGTGATCACCAGCAGCCCTGCAATATATTGTCTCAGTTAATAAAGAAAAGTAGAGCATGTGCCAAAACACAGAAGAGTACGTTTTTAATTTGTACCATAGAAGTCTGGTTTGCTTCCCATGGACTGCCTCCTCACTTCATAGGCGTAACAGTAGGAGTTCTCTGGGTGTATTTAAACTCTTTTTTAGAATTTCTTAGTCCCTCGGAGTAGGCTTGAGGAAAAGTGGTTGCTCAGATAACCCGTTGGCAGCTCATGGAGAACCTGTTCTCTCCAGGACGCACCTGGAGCCCTGTCCGGTTCCGACTCAGTAGAGTGAACCATCGCCCACCTTTTCATGTTCTTGGATTGCTTTATTTACGGATTTACCAGCTTTGTGCCTAGTGCTGGACAACACAGGAAAAGTCATTTATTACGAGCATGCTGTGGAAATCCAAGGCCAGGGTGTGAAGATGAAACTGGGGTGTATTTTCCAGATTGAAGTCAGGCTCTTTATAATTGATGATCTTATTCTCTCCAGATGCCTTTTGTTAGTGTTTTTATGACAAAGGCGTCCTCTTTGTTTTTTTTTTTTATTTATTTATTTTATTCATACAAAAACATTTTTGTAAAATAATTTTAATGAAAGTTTTGACCAAAAGATGCTATTGTCCATTACATGAATTAATAAGTGCTCTTTTTCCAGGCAGCACAAATTGTGCTGATCTCTCTGTTTGAATTGAACACTCCTGAATTTACCATGTTACTTGGTGCCTTGCCAAAAACATTCCAGGATGGTGCCACCAAACTCCTGCATAACCACCTCAAGAACGCTAGTAACACCAGTGTGGTGAGTGCTCGGTCACAGTTGGTACCCCTGTACCGATCATGACCTCTGCGAATCCCTGGGCTAGACGTGCTGTAATAGAATGGCCGGCTTTCTTGTTCCCTCTTAGTAGGTTGTGGGCATCTGGAGGGTGGGGGCCGTGTCTGATCCTGCCATATTCCCAATGAATGAGTGAACTTAGTATTTAAATATGGCCTTTTTCTTATGTGAGATTGTTCAGTTAAATTTTTACTTGGTCACTTAGTCCTTTATTCACTGAGTGACTTACTTTCTTCATATGTAAAGATAGAAGTGCTCAGTTTGTGTCTGTTACTCTAACACAGCTGACATCAGTCATTCAGCTTCCGGAATCCCTATGCGACAGTTACCCATTTTGGGTGTATGTGCACTTAAAGTTGGCCTTAATGATTCTTTAAAAAAAAAAAAAAAAAGTCACCCCAATTGCACCAGTTTTGCCCTTTTATTTACATGTGGGTTAAAAAGCTAAGGGTGGGCGCCTGGGTGGCGCAGTCAGTTGAGCGTCTGACTGGGTTTCAGCTCAGGTCGCGATGTCATGGTTGTGAGGTCGAGCCCCATGTCAGGCTCTGCGCTCAGCATGGAGTCAGCTTGGGATTCTCTTCCCTCTCCCTCTGCTCTTCCTGCTCGTGCTCTTGCTCTCAAAAATCAGTCAATCAGTCTTAAAAGAAAGAAAGAAAGAAAGAAAGAAAGAAAAGAAAACCTAAGGGAAAGGGGGCACTATAATCTGTGGTTAGCCCTTGAATAATGATGCTTATTCTGTTTTCACCCCAGGGCTCTCCGAGCAATACAATTGGCCGGACACCCTCCCGACACACCAGCAGCAGGACCAGCCCCCTGACCTCACCCACCAACTGTTCCCATGGGGGCCTATCTCCCAGGTAATGCCATTTCAACAAAAGTGAAGGAACTAAAGCACCCCGGTGTCTGTCCAGCCTATTTCTAGGTTTTTAGACCAAGCTTATTAATACCAAAAAATGGATGGGAATCAGGAGACCGTGGGTTCTAGTCCTCACCCAAATCTTAACTGTATAATCTTGGGCAAAGCAGTTGACTTCTATGATGAAGTGGCCAATTTGTGCTGAATATTCTTGAAGATTCTTCGGTTCTGAGCACTCCCTGGTAACTTAAAATTTTAAGACTAAATTTACATTTAGTACTGTTTCACATAGAAACGATTTAGAAATGCATCACGTGTTCTGTAAGTGCTAGGAGCACCTGAAGGTATTTGTCATCTAAGTAAATTCCCTGCAGTCAGTCTGCACATAGCCTGGGGCATAGTTGCTATCATCATGGGCTCAGTGAGGTCTGAAGCAGAGTGCTGCTCTGGAGAGGTATTAAGGACCTGAGAACTAAAATTGGATCAGCATTTTCAGACTTTTCGTTGGGACCATGCAAACATTGGTCTTAGAGAGTCTGAGACAGTGACTTAAAATAAGAAAAATGCTTTGTCTCGGGATCTTGAGGCTTCTCCATCTGCCCAGAGCCCTTGGAAGTCTCTGCATGGTGGCTTTAGTGAGCCCCTAGCATGTGTTGGAGTCTGCCATGGCCTCACATAGAATAGTGGCCCTAGAGGCCAGACTTCTTAGCGCCCGGACCTGTGAGGGTCATACATCCTGTGTTTGTCTACAAGAAGTCCAGATCTTTGCATTCCCTGGCCACAAGGATCAAGGGGCTGTTCTTAAGGGTTGTTGACACCAAGATGATAAGAAAATACCAGAAGTACTGCCATCTTCCCTTTAAAGATTACCTCTTTGGTAGGAAAATATCAAAATATAAATGCCTTTAAATTTGTTTTAGATTTTTAAATGATCAAAAATCTTCCCAAATCTTCCATCCTTACAAATAAATTTCTCTTTAGTTCTTCAGGTTGTCATATGAATATTTGGAACATATCAAATTTGTATTTTTCTCTTGGTGAAACAAAATATTTTATATACTTATAGTATGCTACTGTTTATATTGCCTTATTTCTAATCCGCCCTAAATCCCCCTGATACTGTGTTTAGGTAGAATGAAGAATGATGTCACGTCTCCAGGTTTGGTCTGTGTTGTCGTGATTTTAGCAGGCTGTTACAATTAGATAGTTGAGATGAGAAACAAATGAAAATATGTCTGACTTTCCCCAGGTGTGACTGAGGCTCAGCCAACTATTTTTTTTGTGTTAATATCTGTATCTAAAGTATATGACTTGTCTTAAATGAACAGGGTCCAGCATTAACAGTAAAATCAGAGTTCTCTTTCTTGGGGTGGAGGGCAGGGGCAGGATTTTGTGGAAAACTTGAATTCTCTGTAAATGGTTGCTTTTGTCTAGAAGTAATACTTCTGCACCATTAATTAGAAAATCTGCTCTTCCATCATACACACTTCTTATCTGTTATTTCATTATTAGGATAGCACATTCCTTAGGTAATAAGCAAAAGGTAAAACTCAGGTGTTTTGTTATTCTGTATGCTGCTAGTCTAAGTAAAAGACTGGTGAAGGCCACTAGTGTAATGCATCAGAGCCAAGAATTGGCTCGGTATTAATCTCCATGGATCCCCAGATTATTAAAAAATTTCTTTTTCCAAGTCCCCATTTATTTTTAGTTGGCCTGGTTTTCATTTTTACTGTCAGGGTTGCCGGTCGGTGGAAGAAATGAAGAGGTTTATTTCAATATTAATACCATTCTCAAGATAAGGCCAAATGTGACCTAAATATTTTCTTGCTAACAAGTTCCGCTTTAGGGAATTATTTAATTGTGTGGTCTCTTTATTTTTTAAACAAATGTGCCCTTAGTCAGGGCATACCTAGCCAGATGGCCTTAGTCAACAACTTAATTAAACTCAGTAGAAGTGATTTTTCTCACAACTAAAACTGTCCAGAAGTAGGAAAAATGGCCTCCTGTCATTATATCACTGGGAATAGGCCACATACTTTCTCCAGGAAAATTATAAAAGCTATGAATTACTGCATTAAATGGGAGAATGGACTAGGTTACCCCATTCCTGAGGAGATGATAGACAAGTTCTACCACATATAATCTCAGACGTTTTTCTGAGCAGTGCTCTTGAAGCATTTACTTTCTGTGAGCTGCCATTCTCTCGAATCATCTTAAACATACGATGTTAGCTCTTTTTTCTTAAGGGGAAAAGTTGTTACCAGTTATTTGTTTTCAACCTAATTTTTTTGGTATCAAAACAAACTAGTATTTTTTTAGTCCAGAAATTCTACACATGGTGTGTTAATAAGGAAATATTCTAGAATGATGAGCAGATCTAATTTGATAGTTAAAAAAAAAAAAAAAGCCCTAGTGAGGAAGTTGTTTTTATAAACCCAGTAGTCTTAGAGAAAATCATGAAGCTAGCATGTTAAACCTTTGTGAAACATTCCATTTATTGCTTTTTGTGTGTGTGTGTGTGAGGGAAGACTTACTCCTTATTCCCAGCTAGTAAACAAATACTACTGGGTATTGAGAGAGGAGATTTGTAACCTGGAGTTTTTCATCATTAAATACATATATATTTTTTAGCTCGTTTTGCCCAGCGTGATTTGTGTTAAATGAACAGCAGAGTTGCAAAGGGGCTTCGGAGATCATGTCATGTCCATTCCCTTTGAGATCAGAAAGTAGACGACAGTCCTCCGCCCACCCCGCCATCTGCTGTACATTCTTGGCAAACGTGTTGTAGAGCAGAATGACACTAAATAGATAGCTACCCCTAGGAATAAAGAACAGTTTTAGGTGGATTTTGCAGTCCATTGCATCAGAGGGTCAAGATTTCCCATAGCAGCAAAGTGGGGATTAACTTCGAGACCCAGCCTCCCATAGACGGTGGAGGTGGTGGTGCACCTGCCTTGTGCTCTGCCTGTTAGCAGAGCTCCAGCCGAGATGGTCACCCTTGTTCCTCCTGTAACCTCCACCCCGACTTAGTGTGGGACTCAGAGAAGGTCTGTGGGCCCTCGTATGCCGTGGTGACCTCTCATCTCCACGCTGACTGACCTTACACAATGAGACCACAGCTGACTTTGGCAGAGACTCGCTTGGGACCGTGATTGCCAGCCTCAGGCAGTGCTGCTCCCTGGGAACGTGGTCTCTGATGCCACAGCTCCACCCTGGGCCTCAGGTCACGTTTCCTGCCAGGTCTGCTCATGCCTCTCCCAGTGGCTGTGGCTCTTCTGAATTGCAGCAGCTGTTGGAACTGTCCATCAGGGCCTCTGCAGGCCCAGGCCACTAAGTGACATTTACGAAGTGAGGAGGGATGCCTGTGTTCTCAAATAAGTTTTATTTCTCATATTAGGTGATATGAGTAGGGGAATTAGGTTTTTTTGAGACCTGGCGCTCTAGCCCTCCAGTGGTGCTGTTACTTTTTCAGAAGGAAATTGCTAGTGGCACCCTCTGAACTCCCATCTGATTGGGTCCCCAGCCTCAGGGAGCACATCGTCCCCGCTTGAGTGCTGTGGTCAGAGAGGCATGTTCTCTGAGTCTTCCTGCTGTAGTCCTTTGGGTCCCGTTTGAATTAAGGCTCGAAATTCCTTCTTTGGCTCTTTGTAAAACAATTGGTTGCATTATCTGAAACTGAACATCCATGCATATTTGTGTGGAAGTACTTGGAATGTCCTTCCCGGTGCAGACACACACACACACAAACACACACTCACACTCACACACTCTTACACTTGGAATCTCATGGTTTAAAAATGTAACACATGATCAAGAGGGGAAGGAATAAAGCAGCCTTATTGAGGGCCAAACTGTAAAACAAATTTTGTTCATTTTCTCTGTGTGGTGAAGTATAAGTTTTGTTCCAGTTAACTTTGCCAGAGCTTGGTCAAGGAAAGAGGAGACTGGAAGACACTTCGGAGGTAGTGTCTCCCAGTCCCCTCTCCCCTCCCCTCCCCGTTGCCTTGTTTTGTCTCTCTCTGACTCTCCTCTTCTGATCACTGCAGTCGGTTGTGGGGTTGGAGTGCCGATGGCCTATCGAAGCACCCACCTCCCTTTTCTCAGCCCAACTCCATTCCCACCGCTCCCTCCCACAAGACTCTCAGGCGCTCTTACTCTCCCAGGTAACAAGCTACCTGTTAACCTTGTCTGAGGTGTCACAATATTATTGCATTTCCAGGGTCGTCTCAGGTCTTTCGGAAAGCCTTTGGCTTAGACGAGCCGGAGTAGAGCCTTGGTGAGAAGTGTGAGCGGGTGCGCGATCTCTGTCCACCTGCATGAGCACAGCTCCTGCTGTGTCACAAGGACAGAGGACCGTTCATCAGCTGACCCACTGTAGCAAGCCTTCTGGCCCAGGCAGAGCTGAGCCCCCCAAGGGGGCTGGGGCAGTGCCCTGAAGTCGAGGCGGGCGAGAGGGGCATGGTTTCCTTTGTATTCTTCTCAGAAGGACAAGGCAGTCCCTCTCAGAAGCAAGTGAGACCTGCCGTTTCCCAGACCGTACCTGTAGCGTTCAGTCCTGCTGTTGCCGATGTGGGCTGATTTCTTGCGTAATGTACTGCCCTGCGTGAGAGTCAGAGGACACAGGCCCTGAAGGGAAGCCCCAAGAGGTGTGTTCTCTGCTGCATCTCACTGGCATGCCCTGCCTCCAGGCAGGAGAGCAGTCGGGATTCGCACAAGCCCCTGGTTGAAGACGATGAGGTTAATGAGTCTAGAAGGGATTCGCACAAGCCCCTGGTTGAAGGTGATGAGGTTAATGAGTCTAGAAGGGATTCGCACAAGCCCCTGGTTGAAGGCGATGAGGTTAATGAGTCTAGAAGAAGGGGTGGGGCTTCCTTCAGATTTAAAACAGATGGTAAATCGGTGAGACAAAGTAGGGTCCACGGATTTCTACAGATACCTGTTTGAGGGTCCCTTAGGGGATTATTTTAAAGGTCCAAAGATCCGAGGACCCCTTCCCTGGAAGTCTGTAATCGCACGAGCCTGGGACCGTCCAGCTGTCTTCGTGCTGTGTAGGATGTTTGTACCCGCTAATAGGATAGGGTAAAAACAAAACCGAAAAAGGTCTGTGATTCTGAATGCCTCATAGCTTTTGCACAGATTTACATTCCTATTTTGTGTCCTCAACTCAGTGGAGCTGTACGTTATTAATATAGTCAGCTAAATGTTTTAACAGCATCTTTCTTTGGAAACTCTTAGAGCTTTAAAAGTAACTGCTCAGGTGTACAGAGAATCCTGTAATGACTGTTTCTAGATACACAAGGTTAGGGCAAGGACACAGGAATATAGTGACAGCTGCTGTCGTCAGTGTTAATAAGGCATGTCACCATACCTAAACTATTTTTTTTAAAGATTAGCCATACTTCAAAGTAGAAGTCCCATTTATTGCCTGTGTTCCAGTACACTGACCTGTGTGCCCTAATGGGCACTAAGCTTCACCCCCAGCCACTCTTTCCCATCCAGCCATCAAGACCCCCTCTGATGGGCACCTCGTTTCCAGAATCATCTTTCACACGTGCACAATAGCACAGCTAATGCTAGTAAGTACCCATAACTTCTGTTGACCATCGGATGGAGAGAGCGTTGACAAGAGACTTTTACATTTAGAAAAACCCATCAGTTACCTACAAATAAGAGGAAATCCTTGTCTCTTTGCTTTCTGCCAAAACCGTATTGATTGCATGACAAGGAATGATTATATATCCTCATTCCATTCCTGGTATCTTTTCCCTTCAAAATGACAAAGAGGAAAATCTCAGAAGGCAAACTTCCTGTCTCTCCTGTCCGCATTCTTGGAGACCTGACCCATGCACCTCCCTGTCCACGATATGGATCCTTTACAACAGGGCAGGGTCAGAGTTCTATTCTGCCTCCGAATTGGATGATGTGGCCTGACCTTGCGTCGGTGACTATTGACCGATTGAGCAACTCTTCCTAATCTAAAGAATCCTAAGGAAACCTTTCTGGGGTCTAATCGCAGTATTTACAGAAGACCAGGAGCTGACCTTTAACCTAGAGGATTATGTCTCTGAGCTAAAACAAGACAGAGTATGGGGGCAGGTGACAGACCAGGGTGTACCTAAGCAAGCCTCTTCTGATAGGTAAAGCCGCCCCGTCCCTCTTGCCGTGCTCCCTTACGTTCTGCCGGCCAGGACCATGGCATCTTTGATTCCCCAGTGACCGCTCTCATGGGAATTTCCTTTTTTACCCCTACAAAATGAGGGCTCATAGGCATTGATTTGGGGGGGGGGGGAAGCCAAAACAAGAACTAGCAAAGAACGTAGCATTACCTGTTTCCTGTTAGAGAAAAACGATGCTTTCCCTCACCTAGAGCTCACAGTTTTAGCTTCATACCAAGGAGATACTTCAGACCTCAAGCTAGTGAGTCCAAAAGAAGTGTCAGCACAGATTGTACTTGGCCATGCATGTGTACTCCTAATTATTCATTGAAAGTAAGAAGGAGGAACATTAACTGGCAGGATCCTTTTAGTATTTTGGAAAGAGGCTACTTGTAATGCTGAAGTTCTGTGTACTGAAGTGAAATATTTTAAGACCACTCAGGTTACAAATAATAAGATAAATTATGTGAAAGCGAATGTTATCTGAAGCGACATATGGAAAATAATATTGTGACATCCCTTAAAAAGCTGAACGTTCCGCCAGACTTCCTCTTGTCCATCTGTCATTCTTTCTGTTTTTTTTTTCCTTTTGCATGGGCTATGCTTTTATTTTTGGTTGCTGTGATTAAAAGTATTTTAAGGCATCTTTTTACATCTTGTATGCATATTTTTTTGTTTGAGTCATATTCAGTTTTTATATATAAAAAATAGTGTACTGGCCAGATGTATAAATGCCTTTGTTCCCACATAAGTGGTATTGTGGTGTTAGAAAGGAGGGGCTGGGAGCCCCTGTGCTCCTCGTGCTTTCTTCACATTAAAGGGATGTTGCCTCATGGACAGATAACCTTATGAACTTAGCAGGGGTTGAAGTCTTGAATCCTGTTCAAGTGTTTTATTCTACCTCCTGTCAGTATATACATGGAATTTTAGCTGTAAACGTGTTCGTTCACATTTCTTTTGTGTTTGATGCCAGAGCCAGTCTTTGAGTTGGCGTGTATTTTTGTGAACTCTCCAAGTACAGTTGGAGTATGGATTTTCTTTCATTCATCAGAAAAGAAGAATGGGTTCTATCTGGGCGAGTGTTGCAATTTTAGGTAAATAGCTCCCATCTCTGAAGGGTGAGTTCAGATGCTGTGCCCCAGCAGAACCTATCCAGCCTTGGAAAACACTTGGATCATTACAACCTTGAGCCAGTAGAGGTCTGGCTACTCCCAAGTGAGAACTGTCCAAGTCTTGTCCTGCTCATCTGCCCAGACCTTTAAAAAAAGAGAAGAAAAGGTGGGGAGCTGTGGGCTTCGTCAATATTACTTGTTTTTAAGCTGCAGGAATCTTAACCACTTGTGAGAGCGTGCAGGATTGGTTGTGTTGTCCGGAGGAAAGGTTCCTGGCCGCGAGTGTCTAGGTTCAGTTCCTTCTCTTGAAGATGGNNNNAGTGCTTTTCTTTAGTCTTTAATAGTGTTGTCGAATGCTTACTTGTATACGGCCAAGGACTCTTTGACTGTCCCCTAGCCATCCTCAGGATAGCTCAAGACTTCCTGTAAGTTCAATTAGACCGACTCATCTGATCGTCTCTTGACATTTTCTTGAAACAAGTGACACTTAAACTAACGTGGGTTTTTTGACTTGCCCTTGGTCGACTGTCACTTCTTGTCTTGCTTTCTTGATGCTGTGCTTTATGCTGTGCTTGTCTGTGATATTCTTGGTGAGGGACCGTGGTGGGTTTTGTTCTCAGGACCCACTTCAGTGCACTTTTCAGCCCTCTAAAGGCTGCTTGTTGACACACTGCATTACACCCGAAGGCTGTGTGGGATTTCTGCTCTGTTTCGTGTTTCGCTCTGTGCAGCCAACTAAAGGAACAATAGTTGACATCACTTTTCTGTAAGGGACAAATATTTCTTGCTTTTTGAAATACTTTCAGACATCCATCTAGGAATGTGACTCTCCTCTGTATAAGATCTGTTTTTATTATAAAACACATAAACATAAGCATGTTGGAAGAGTTGGTATTCACGGCAGGCCCCTGGGTTAGATGGCATGAGAGATGGTCGGGAGCCCTTCGGTAGGGTGGATCTGACTTGGAATCGTTTTTGGATGTAGGGTTTTATTTCACAAGTTTCCAGTCCTGGTAAGCGTAACCCCGTCTTGTGAGGTCATTTGCTTTGTCCTCTGAAACTTGCGTGTAATACTAGCTTTAGTTTGAAACGCCCATTCCTCTTAATCTGTTTGTACATTTGAGACCAGTAACAACCAGACTCCTTGTTTCCATCTTCAAGATATGAAAGTTATTTTTCCACTTTCATTATCGTGCATTGTCACCAGTTGTCACCCTTTGAGTTCTTGCATTTTCGTGGTTTTTGCTGTTCCCCACTGGTTCTTACCGAGTGCCAATGTAATGTGTTTGGGGCCTGGTTTGACAAAGAACACAGATAATTGTCCAGTGGTGGCGCTCTAACAGAAGGTGTCTCCTTTTCATTCCAAGTCACCTACAGATAGAAAACTGTAATCACACCTTACTCCATAAACCATTGGAAGTAATTTACGCCCATATCTCAAATTTATTCATATGCTTCAGTCTAAGAAATACACTATTTTTGATCTTTAGCATGCTGGAGTATGATACAGAGAACCTGAACTCTGAAGAAATTTATAGTTCTCTGCGTGGAGTTACGGAAGCCATTGAAAAGTTTAGTTTTCGAAGCCAAGAGGATCTGAATGAGCCAATTAAACGAGATGGCAAGAAGGACTGTGATATTGTAAGTATCCCCGGGCTAGCCGAGACCGATACTTCGGTTAAGTGATATTTCTGAAGATTGATGACTGTGAATACTGAACTTCATCATTATTTTTATCTCGTAGTTAGAATATTATTTTAAGAGGCCCAAGGGAACTTTATAAAATTTTGAGTAACCCTTAGCTGTCTGTGAAAAATGTAAACTACCTTTTTCTCCCTTTGTTTGCTTTTGTGTATCCTGGACATATTTTTGTTCCTGTGACATGATAAAAATAATAGGCCTGAATTAGACACTATCGTGGCTTTCCGGGAGCTCTAGTCTCACACAGAGGCAGGCAGATCAGTGGGAAATCATTGTGCAACGGGGAGTGCTCAGGGCTCAGTACTGAAGAACACACTGGGCCAGTCTTGGGGCTCCTCAGGAAGGGACAGCGGGAGAGATGTTTGCAGCCTCGGAGCTGCATGAAGCAAAGGGTCAAAGGGAGTTTGGACAGATAGTAGGGGGGCCCTGTGAGAAAGCAGAGAGGTGGCAGTGGGCATGGCGTGATTTCCCTTTGCAGGTGGCTGACGGGGAGAGAGTGGGCGTATCGTGTTGGTGGTGAGGTTTGGGGAAGACTACAGCGGTTGGCTCAGGGAGGGCGCTCATACCCAAGGGACTTTTCCATCAGTGTCTTGATTTTACTCGGGTCACTGAAGAGTCTTTGAAGGATTTTTAAGCAGGGAAGTGGCATGGTCACACTTAGGTTTTAGAAAGATTGTTGTCACTCTGAGATGGAGAATGACTCTGGAGGAATAGAGTTGGGTAGGGCATGAGCTGAAATACTGGAGTCAGAAATCTCTGCCTAGGACTCTTAAGTGCTGGAGCAGTTCAGTGAGCTAATATCCTAGAAGGAGAGGAAAAAATGTATGTCAGCCCCTTTGGAACATAGTGAATTCAGTTTTGAATATATGTGACTTGAGGAACCTGTGGAATATCTGAGCATATGTATCCCATAGGCCTTTGCAGATACCAGTCTGGAGTTTAGGCTGGCTGTTCACACTGGGGATAGAGATTTGAGAGGCACTGACTAGTTGCTTTGATAACTAAAAAGTGAGTGAAATCAACCAAGTAAAGGGTAAGGAAAATCCTAAGGAGCATCAACACTAAGAGAAAGACGGAAGAAAGGGAGTTGGAAGAAAAGCTACTGGTTATTGTGTGGGAGACCAGGATAGTGTGGTGTCAGAGAATTTAAGGGAAACTTTTGGGAAGGACATTCTGGCCAAAGACCGGGATCAGTAAGATGTGGAGTGAAAGGACTCCATTGGATTTTTTTTTCTATCTGCATTAAATACGATGAAATGGAAATTGAATTGTTGAACAGCTTCGAAATTCAACAACTTAGCTGCTTGATGACCAGAGTGTTAGCGAAGAAGCTGGAGTGAATATAAAAATGCATTAAGTGGAAAGATTTGGGAACCAGTATGTCTCTTTGGCTTGATAAGTGACATCCGTAAAGATTCATCCATAAGGTTGAATGTCAGATCCACTGGGAAGACGATTCCTAAAAGCAGAGCTGAAAACATTCAACGTGTGGGAGAAAGTCCATCCTGAATGAGTGATTACAGAAATACAGTAAACATAACTTTGAGGTTCCACTTTACTTCTGAATTGTTCCACTTTGTTTCAAGTAGAAATTAATATATTTAATGCTAGAAAGGATGTAAGGAACTAGTATAATATTGGTGTAATGGGAACTTGATACAGTTGCTTTGGAGCTTAGTAAATTATATTTAGCATAAGTGATTGTTTTTTTGAAGAGGTAAAGTGCTTGAGCAGTGGTTGGAGGGGCGTAGATAGGGGGTAAAGGGGCAGAGGGAGAGAGAGAATCTGAAGCATGCTCCACGCTCAGCTCGGAGCCCAAGATGGGGCTTGATCTCATGACACTGAGATCATGACCTAAGCCAAAACCAAGAGTCAGACACTTAACCGACGGAGCCACCCAGGTGCCCCTCGGCATAAGTGATATCACGTTAAGTTTCATGTCCTTTATCCAATAATCTAACTTTTGGCAATCTACGCTAAATAACAAACTCAGCAAAAGGAAAGAAAGTTATTACTTACAGTGTAGTTTATCTCAGCATTATCTATAACAAAAACCAGAAACATTAAGAAAGGAGGGGGAATAGTGGAAGGGGAATAGTTGAGTAAATCTTATTAGAACACAAATGGGAATGATGTGAGTAAACATTGTGGTTACAAACACTATTTACATGGGACATTCTTACACTGCGAGGAGAACAAAATACATGGGAGTGTGTACTCTGTGATTCCCACTCTGCACAATCTGTGGGAAGAGAAGAATGGGGATAATACGCAAGTTTAAAAAGCAAGATCTTTTGTTTTGGTTTTTGTTAAAAGTGATTAGAATTAAGATAGTTTAGCTTTATTTTTAAAATGTCTGAAGTTTTTAAACCCTTTCTCCTTTTCTAAGTTCGTTCATTATAATAATACGTGTTTTACTTTGAGAAGAGAGTTACAAGGAGAAAAAAATTAAATCTTGCATGAATCATCTTCCTACCATGAGAAAAGCCCACAGTCTTATTTTGTTCAGGTCTAGCCATGTATTATATATCCTTTTGACATCTTAACAGTTAGCAAAAAATCTTTTTTGGTGGTGTTAAAAACCAGATCCGTCCCAGCAGTTCCACTAGGTGTATGTCCAAAAGAATTAAAAGAAGGGGCCGGAACAGACACTTGCACCCCAGTGTCCGTAATAGCTTCCTTCGTGGTAACCGAACAGTAGAGAAGCAGCCAAGTGTCCAACAGATAAATGGATAAACAGAATGTGATATATGCATCCAGTGGAGTATAATTCAGCCATAAAAAGCAATGTAATATTCACACACGTTACAACATGAATGAACCTTGATTAGGTAAAGTGAAATAATCCAGACACAGACAGATGCTGTATGAATCCACTTAACATGAGGTACCTCGAGTAGTCAGATTCAGAGACAGAAAGTAGAATAGAGGTGCCCAGGGCCAGGAGGGGCGGGGAGTTATTATTTAATGGGTATAGAATTTTAGTTGGGGAAGATGAAAAGGTTTGCCCAACATATAATGTAGTCGTCATGGTCATACAACATTGCCACTATCTTTAATGTCACTGCATTGTACACCTACGTATTAAATGATTAAAGTGATCTATGTAAATTTTGCCACAATTTTAAACTGGCTTTTTTTTTTGGGGGGGGGGGCCACAATTTTAAAAGATGCATAAGCACAAAGTGAAAGAGCTGTCTCTTGTCAGCAGCACAAGTCAAACACATGGCACAGCAAACACCAGTGTGGTTCAGGTGCCTGGAGATGGCTCTGCCATCGTTAGAGTCAGATGGTGGGGGTGAGGAAAGTGAGGGTGTTCTTTGTTCCCACGCTCGCTTGGTTATAGTGCCGTCCTGCAAAGGGAGCCAGACAGGCTGGTGCTCCTCAGGAGAGAGGACCCCGTGGGAGGGAGGCGGGAGTCAGGAACATGACACAAGGCCAAAGGACACCAGGGGTTTAATTTGTTAAGGACAAGTCTCAGAATATATTAGGAAGAAAAAGTTTCAGAAAATAGCAACAAAGCCTATTCTCTGACCCAGCATAAAGCCCAGCTGAGAGTCACAGGTGTCCAAAGGTTGATCTGCTTCTCAGATGCAGAGTTCTCCGTTGCTAGAAACGAGTGAGCATTGTTGAGCTCTGGGGGAGTATATACAAGGATAGATCTCCTGGGTGGTTGGGCTGCTTTAGATCTCGTGGTGGTGATCGGGGGAGCGTCCAGCATTGGTATTGTGCCAAGGCGTCACTGAGAAAACCCTGCTGTTCTTGAAGAAAGTGGTGCGAGGCAGTGCCGGCACACGAGATTGCTGGAGGAATGTTTGAGTACAAGTCACCACCAAGAACAAAGTAAAACAGCCTTTACGTGTAGATGAGTGAATGACAGGGTGAAAGAGTAAGCGTATTTGGTTCCCGTTAAGGTAGTTTATGAATTAAATGTTAGTAGATTGAAATCCTAGGAACTATCCTTATGTCAGTGCCCAGATTTCAAGTGTGAAATCTGGCTCTCCTAATACTTCTGAAAAGTTACAGAGTTTGTTAAAAGTCCTAAAAAGGAACCAATTGTGTGCTGCAGGTGTCTCGTGATGGTGGAGTTGCCTCACCTGCCACTGAGGGCCGGGGAGGCAGCGATGTGGTGGAAGGAGGCAGAACAGCTCTGGATAACAAGACGTCCCTCCTCAATACCCAGCCTCCCCGCGCCTTCCCAGGGCCGCGGGTGCGAGACTACAATCCGTACCCCTACTCCGACACTATCAACACCTATGACAAGACAGCCCTGAAGGAGGCCGTGTTTGATGATGACATGGAGCAGCTTCGAGATGGTTCGTCTTTCTTTGCTTGATTCCCCCACCCCCACCCCCTCCACCCCTGCCGCATCCCAAAGTGCTTTCTGTGGGGCTTTCTCCTCTTGTCAGAGCAGCTCTGGGACGACAGGGCAAACCTTAAAGGACATACTGGGTCTGTTCTGACTAGGCACTTGCTCAGCAGCTGCTTACTGAGCTCCCACCACGTGCTTAGGCATGGAAGGCACAGCCGTGAGCGGAAGTGTGCACGGCGTCTGGCCTCCGGAAGCTTACAGCCGCCTCACAGAGGCCGTCATGAAATAGGAGTCACACAGCTCACTAAACTTGGAGCTGTGACACTGTGCAGCGAAGGCAGGTCAGCTGTGCCCATGAGAGAAGGCTTCCCCGAGGAGCCAGGGCCTGAGTGGAGGTCGGAAGCATGTGCTCCCTGCTATTGGGGAGCAAACGCGCCTGCCGTGCCCTCTCCCAGCCCTGAGCTGTGGGAGTATCATCCTGTAGCAGCCACTGAGAGGCTCCCTTCTTCTGTCACCAGCGCTTTAACCGGGTCTTCCTGGAGCTGCTTTGGGCTGACTTCTGTCCTGTAGTTTGGAGAGAGGGAATCTAGCATATTCTAAGCTCCTGGCGTTACCATGTGCTTGCTGCTTAATTCAGTGCTTTACCTGTATATCTAATGAGATAGAGGGGATTATTCCCATTTCACAGATCAGGAAAGTAAGGGTTTTTGGAAAGGTTAAATTACTTGTCCCAAGTATACTTGGCATGGAACAGAACTAGTCTGCTGTCTTGTTTTGTTTTCTGACACTTGTGTTAAGACCAGTGTCTATTACTGAGTAATAAGTGAGTCAAGTATGCATTGGTATGATGGTATTTTTATCAGGAACTTAATTGTTTCCTTTTCACCTGATTGTCATGTTCACTTAATAGTCATTTTTTAAAAAGTTATATACATATATATATATATATATATATACGCTTTGTTTCCAAGCCTTTTGTTTTGTGTTTTTATTTTGAATGGAGAATTAGAACCCTAAATTAGAACTCTAAACAGTTAGCATTCACTGTGTGTCATGAAATGTGTAGCTTGCTGGGGACAAGGAGGCAAAGGAAACACAGTCCCTGGCCTCAGAGAACTCAAGGCCTGTCAGGGAAAACAGACTTACCACAATGGCCCTGGAAAGAGGGGCATGCCACACTAGAGCAGATGCTGGTTTTAGCGGGGACACATAAGAAGGAAGACTGTGGGGCGCCTGGCTGGCTCCCTGACTCAGTTGGCAGAGCATGTGACTCTTAATCTCACAGTTGTGAGTTCAAGCCCCACGTTGGGTGTGGAGTCTACTTTTAAAAAGAAGAAGAAGGAGAAGGAGGAGGAGATCGGACAGTGATGGGATCCTAAGACAGCAGTGAAGTCCTTCAGCCGTTTGAAGGCACATGCCCTGGCTATTACTTGCTGATTACCGGTGGGTAGCAGTTCCGTAAATTCCCAAGGAATCCCAGTGTGTGTTTCCTGGGGCGTACACTAGTGGTGTGATGGTTATTATGAATTGCACTTTCGAGGAGTAGGGGGCTATTTCGTCTCTTTCCTCGCAGAATTGATCCGTCATTTAACTTAACCTGTTTGTAGGTCTCATTTAAGAGAGAACAGAGATTGGGGTGGGTGTTCGTTGATCACCAACTGTATAGTAAAAGGCTCAGAGAGAAAGGTGGGAATTCAGCGGGGAAAGATCGAGTTCTTTAACATTTCAAACTTCCTGTGTGTGTGTTCTCCTACCTTAGATGCTTTTAAAAAAGTACGCAAATACAAATATAAGTAATTTCTAATGATTTGTTTTTGCTCTTTCATCCTTATTATTGGAAGGGAATGTTCAGAGTTGAGGTCTCTTGAAAGAACCAGGGAAGAGAAAGGATGTCTTCCATGGTTGAAGTCTCTACAAGTAATTTTGCTAGTGATCTTGGCAAGTTTAGTCTATAAATAGTCCAATAGAATAGTCTAAACATCTTGATTAGTATTTGTTTGCTGTGCTGATTACTAAGCTCTGGACATTCGGGCAGGGAAGGGATGGATGTCAGAGGATCAGGTGTGACGGTGAGGAGGGCCCTGAGGAAAATGTGCGTGCTTCCCTGGGTGTGATTGCGGGAGGGGACTGTCCGGCGGTGGCCTGCCTTTGCGCTGCTGTGGTGGGGATAGACTTGGGGGAAAGAAGACCATCAAGGAGGGACTATTAGATGGTTCTTCCTGTTTGTCTGAAATAGGAGGGGGCAAAAGATGGTAAGGAAGGGTAAAGACGTTGATATCGGTACCTAATGCCTGTTCTCATATCTCTGTTTTCATAGTTGGGGAGGTGGCCTGCTGACGGTGTAGGGAGTGAGGTGGTTCAAAGCAGGGTCAGGACATGGCAGCAGGGACGGAGGAGAAGCTGCCTCTGGGAGAGCGGGGAGCCGACGGAGGGGAGCTGAGCGTCCCCAAGGGCGCGTCCCCAGCCGGGGCTTCCCTTGTGAGGTGACTTGTCTTGGTGTCTCTCCAGTGCCCATTGACCATTCTGACTTGGTGGCCGACCTTCTGAAAGAGCTGTCCAACCACAACGAGCGGGTGGAGGAACGGAAAGGCGCCCTGCTGGAGCTGCTCAAGATCACCCGGGAAGACAGCCTGGGCGTCTGGGAGGAGCACTTCAAGACCATTCTGCTCCTGCTGCTGGAGACGCTCGGGGACAAAGATGTGAGGCGCTTTCCTCGTCCTTCTGTCTCCCCCCTTCCCGGGGGAAGGGTTACTGCGTCCTGTTCTCCTTGAGTTTGGCCTCAGCTTTACTTTCTGTATAGTGCCTACTGTTTACGTCAAAACATTTTTCAGGTGTTTTCTGAGCACCAGTTAGTAAGGTCATGTTTTGGTGCTGAGACAGGCCCCATTCCTAGCTTATTATATGCTAGTTTTTTCTGTAATTGGTTTTGTAGGACCTGAGGGAAACTTGTTCCTGCTTCAGGTTACATTGTCTAACACAAAATTTCTTATGACTTTGTTAGCGTGGAATGTTTTTTTTACAATGAGCTTTTTTCTGTGCGAGTTTTATGTTTCATGTATAATTGAGAAAGAGACAAGTTCATTTTTTAAAAGGCCCTACTAGATGCTGCCTTCCATGAAGTTCCGTGTAGGTTCAGCCCTGCATATGTGAGCAGTTCCAGTCATCTTCTTTGGTTAAGCAACAAGTTCTAGAAGTGTGGGTTATTTTCTGTTATCTTCTATTGTTTATAAAATGAGCCCTCTTCACACTGTGACATTTAAATGTGGCCAGTGAGGCATTTGTGCCATGTCTGGTCTGTAATCCACACATGGCGCCACGTAGGTGACTCTGACAGAAGGAGTAACCTCGTCGGAGCCCTGCCCTCTCCTGTCTGTGCGCTGGTCCCTTATATGGAGACAGCAGTAAATGTTGGGAATTGTCTGAATTCTAGAAGTAAAAGTCCATCTCTGCACTGGGCTTTGTGTGGGCTGGCAGAAACAGCAATGAAGTGGGTGTGGTGAAGAGTTCAGGGGCAGGACTGGGTGGATTTGGAGGAAGCTCAACACAGCTCACGGTAAAAGTCACGCTCAGGGTCACATTGATGGTGACTTTGTTGGAAGATGGGTGCACATGGGGCTGGGGAGTGTCATGGGGACTGATTTCTTTCTGATGCTTCGGGTTAATGGTTTGGTACAGGAGTGAGTACAGATAGGAGGGCAGTGACAAAAGGGCAGTATTAACTTGCAACAGACTATCGGCTGCTGAAGCCCATCTGCTTGGTCAGGCGTTGTTGGGAGATGAAGTGATGTCATGTAGAGGGCAAGTGGATGGTGTGTTAGTGTGTGAACTGTACAGATGAGCGACGAAGAATCAGGATGTACTCTTTGGCTCTGTTTGGTGTAAACCCCATTTTCTTTTATTGAGATTAGGAGTCTGTTTGAAATGGCTTTCCTCCAAATGGTGAGACTCCGGCCCCAGACAGCTCGAGGCATGTACACATTCCCTTCCACTGTGATCTCACCACACAGAAGGTCGGGAGTAACGACAGGTCTGCGGCTCTTAGTCCGCCTTCTAACAGGTCATTTTGATGAGATGGTTAGATGCTTTTTACCTGTTCTTTTGTACATTTTATAGAAGGGTAATTTGCATATCTAAGCCTCAGGAAATCTGGAAATCCCCCCCAGGAGATAGATAATGAACTTAGATGTATCGTCCTCATTCGGTCTCATTTGGTCCTCATTTGGCTCATTCCAGAAATCTTCACCAGGTCCCTCTTAGATGCTGGGCCTTAGGAATGTCAGTAGGCACAGCACCTGCCTCCTGGAGCTGGCCCCTCAGCCTGTGCCACTTAAGCAGTGTGACCTGTGTCAGGGTGCTAGCAGGGTGCCAGGGAAGCGCAGGGCTGGGTGCTTGGCCCTGCCAGACACTGTTGGTTGGCATGTTCATTGAAGCACTGGGTAGTGTTTGCTAACGTCTTCCTCTCCTCTTGTACTCTAGCATTCCATCCGAGCGCTAGCATTGAGAGTTTTACGGGAAATTCTGAGAAACCAGCCAGCAAGATTTAAAAACTACGCCGAGCTGACCATTATGAAGACTCTGGAAGCCCATAAAGATTCCCATAAGGAGGTGAGCCAGGCCTCTGGCCTAGGAGTGCTGAGCACATGGGTCTGGGGGTGTACTGCGGATATGGGAAGAGATGAGTGTGGTTCACTGTGCGTCCTAAGACCGGGCGTTGCTCCCTTTGAGCTTGGCCCAGGCTCTGATACAGGGTGAAGATCCCACTGGTGGTGTGACGGCTGAGCCTAGGTGCAGTTGAGGGCCTGGTGCCACTTGGTTCCCGACTCCCTTTCCACCTGTACAGAAACTGACCTGTTCGCTGACCTGTCCCAGAGGGATTTCCCAAGTCAGTGGTTCCCATTGCTGTGGCCAAAAGAAGGGGTATAGGGGGTCTGCCATACCCTGGTGGCATTTGGCACCCACCAGACTGGTGTTGGGAGATTGAGGTTGGCTTGGGAGACACCTATATGCGAGTGCTGGCACCAGCTCTTCCTTGTTCCACAACTTCAGACAGGTTCTTTCAGCTTCCAAGTCTCAGTGTCCTTGTGTGTAAGATAGAGGTGGATACGGTCACAGTTTCTTGTGAGAATTAAATGAGACAGTCAGTGAGAGTTCCAGGCCTAGTACGTGTCGACAGAGGTGCTACCCCACGTCAGTCTTCCTATCTCTCCTGCCGTCTCGTCGTGCCGCTCTCTGCAAGATCCGGATGAATGCAGGCAGTCATGTCATGCCTCTCCTACTAGCTCCTGAACACGTAAAATGCTACAAAACTGTCCTGGCACCTCAGATGCCTCCCAGAGAGCCAGAAGGATGTGTTTCTGTGCCCTGCACACTTACAGCCAGCCTTGACTGGACACTTGGTAAATCCTCATCCACTGGCTTCCTGAATTGTCCAGCCCCCATGGCTCACCAGTCCTTTGAGTGTCTAGAGACCTACAGAGAAGAGTGGCTGGAGCTCTCCTAAATACAGGTGTCTCAGCAGCACCCTCCGATAGAAGGCACTGTGGAAGGTAGGGCTGTGTACTTAGAACTTCAGAAAACTTGAGTGGGTTTGACCCCCATGAGACATAACCCCTTGCTCAGTTCAGTCTCTCGGCTCCCATGTGACTCTCATGAGCACACTTACGGATTAAGGGAATTGCAGGGAGAGCAGTTCTTACATGTCTGCAAAAAGAATCCGGACCCTAAATCATGGTTTTTCTCTGTTTAGCAGTTACGTGGCTGCCAAGCAGTGACAGGTCTGGCCTCCTGAAATCTGTCCCACAATAGCAGACTCAGCAAGGGTCGGCGTCTCGTGCTCTGTCTAGGCATCTCCACCTGATGGTCCTAGCACATCCCAGGTTCATAAGGGATAGGTGTGTTTTCAGACGGATACTGTATACTTCCGAAATCTGGCTTGGGGTTTGATAGTGAAAACCACTCATGTTTGAACAGAACACTTTCCATTTACCATAACTCATTTAAAAAATGTGAGGACCTGGGGCGCCTGGGTGGCACAGCGGTTGAGCGTCTGCCTTCGGCTCAGGGTGTGATCCCAGCGTTATGGGATCGAGTTCCACATCAGGCTCCTCCACTATGAGCCTGCTTCTTCCTCTCCCACTCCCCCTGCTTGTGTTCCCTCTCTCGCTGGCTGTCTCTATCTCTGTTAAATAAATAAATAAAATCTTAAAAAAAAAAAAAAATGTGAGGACCACATGAGCTAATACAGTCAATACCGTTACTCCTGAGCGAGGAAAGAGGGTCCAAAAAATGCTGTAATTTGTCAGGTGATGTGTGGCAGTTACTGGCAGAACCAAGATGTGAAGCAGATCGTGTGTCTCTTTTAAGGGGCAACTGGCCTGGGGTTGTGCTGGCTTTTTTTCTTTTTTCTTTTTTCTTTTTCTTTCTTTCTTCCTTTTTTTTTTAAACCACAGTAGCTTCTCCTTAATGAGAATACATGATCAAAAAGTGAAGTAAAGGTGGCTGGATGGCCTAGTTGGTTAAGTGTCCGACTCTTATTTTCGACTCAGGTCACGATTTCAGGGTCGTGAGATCAAGCCCCACATTGGGCTCCACGCTTGAGATTCTCTCCCCCCACCCTCATCCCTCCCACTCATGCTCTCTTTCTCTCAAATAAATAAATCTTTAAAAAAAAAAAGTAAAATTGGTGTCTTTTTGCAAATATCTGATGTCAGCTGTTTCCTCAGGAGAGGACGTACTTAGAATGTGACATCAAGGTGAAACTAAGCCATCCACAGGGTGTGGCACTTACTAACTATCCCCTTGGAAAATGTCTGTGTTTCAAGTCGGCATCCTGATCTGAAACTTTGCAATTTGACATTGGACCCTGAGAAGGACAAGTGAGCAGAATTAAATAATCTATTTATTATTAGCTGTTTTCTTGAGGGATCTTGTTTTGGTTTTTTTTTTTTTTTTTTTTTTCTCCTGCAAAATGAGAAATTTAGGAGAGAAAGTTCTTAGGTGTAAAGTCCTTTCAATTGCCTGAGGGACAAAAGCAGAAAATATCTGTTGCTTAAAGTAAACTTAGTGTTCAGTTGATGTGGAATTCGAGTAACCCAGGGTCTCCACGCTGCTGTCACTGATGGCCTGATAAGGCAGGTGCGGAAAACACTGTGTTCCAAATAAAGGAGTGCCCGTGTTGGCAGGTCTCCCCTGCTTTGCATACTTTCATACTCACCTTGACTCGGTGCCCTTGTAGTTTTCCTTACGAAACTTCACTCTGTCACTTTGCCAGAAGCTCCTCACTTGGGCACCTGTAAATGTAGATTTTAGGTATGTTGTTTTTTTCCTTTTCTTTTCCTTCGAAATTCTTGTAGTCTTTCTTGTATTTTAACCAGTCTGTCTCCGTTCCCCGTTGTTGTGCTTTCAGGCAGAATACTTGGGCACACATCAAGCTGTGTTGTATCCATCCTGTTGGCATAGAACATTGCACACGGTATTTTTCTAGTAGTTAGGTTTTCTCGTCACTACATTCAGACATTTATCGGGAAGGATCCAAACTGTTTCTAGACCCAGTGACTAATATCAGTCCTACAGAGGGAGAGTCTGCTCTCCTAGCTAGTCCTTCTGAAGTGTGGTCATTCCTTTGAGCGCCCCTGGAACTGCCATCTCACAGGAAGCTAGTTGGTTTTATATCCAGAGACAGAACCCAGGCTTTAGCAGGACACGAAGGACGTGAGACCCCGGCAGGCTGACACAAGCTGCTCTGAGACCTTAGCAGCAGATGTCGTCCTGCGCCTGCTGGGGTGGGGGCCGCTCCACAAGGAGCCTTGCAATGGCGCCGGCACGATAGCAGTGAGAAAAGCTCTTAGGGAAATGCGTGCAAAACATTTTCGTTACACGTTGAAAGTGTACCAGTACTAGATCTCGCCCAGGCATCACCCATCTTCAGCTAACAGAGACTCAGTAAGCACCATGGAGGATTTGGGTACCAGTGTAGAGTTTCTGTTTGAGAAGTTGGTGTGGATGGATCAGCTTAGCGATGTTTTCCTAGTCCTAGTCCGTATTCCTAGGAGTAAGTACATCTCCTTCATTATCTAACTCCTTGTTTTTCTCTTTTTCATAATAAACTTTGCCACTGACTTTTAATGTCTCATTAATGAAGTCACTATGGTTTTCAGTAGGGTTAGCTTGTAGCAGATGTCTTAAAGGGTTTGGCCTTGTTAGTGACCTTCAGAAATCTGAAGCCCATTTTCTGTTTTGAAAGAAAACTCCATCGATTTTAAGTCTTCTCATCTTAGAATTTGCAGTCTGTTCGGGCTGGTGCTGAATCTGTCCTTCACCTGTGAAGGAGGGGATTTGATAAGAGAATCGATGGTATGAATGGATTCTGGGGTCAGCGTGGGGGATGACTCTGGAGGCAGGAAACCTGGTTTTCAGTCCAGCGTGTGTCCTGTCCAGCTGTGTTGTTGGGTCTCATCCCCTCTTTGTGACCCTATAAAGCATGACAATCATGAGACTCAAAGACATGACAGTGTGGACATGTCATATGCTGTATGAATATTGCCACATGAAACTGGTTTTAGACACCCTGATCTGTTTCGGAAGCACCTCTTTCTTGGTAAATGATTGATTGACTAACTATGAATCATTTTTGACACATTTGATGTAAGAACAGCTGTTGCTCCCAGGAATTTTGTCTTACATATACTCCTCCAAATGTAGAAATGTTTGGCAAATGTTTATTTAAACTTGAAAGAAACACCCAACTCTGTGTCTTGAAGATGTTCTATAATTGAAGTTTTTGGATCGTTTCCTGAACTTGCCCACATTAGTGAATATTCAGTTATATTTGTCTACTAAAGAAGAAGCATCCTTTCGTGTCCTGTACTGGGTCACCGCACATCTCTTGCCATGCACCAAAGTCGGGGGGATTCCAGGCATCACTGTCCAGCCTCGGGTGGTTTGATTTATTTGGAGAAGTTGGATTCTGAGATAAATATAAAACAGTTTTTTGTCTTTAGGGTTTTTTTTTTAAAAGCATTTTAGTTAATTTTATATTGTATGATATCAAGGAATTAAAAGTAAAGCCAGACCAAAATTATTTTAAAAATAAAAAAAAATTTCGGGAACTAGTCTTTTTGCTTATGCTTTACCCTGCTGGCATGGCGTGTCTTATGCAGTCCTTTTGACAAATGTGGCCGGAGAAAAGCAGCAGTGTGTCAGAGAGAAGACATTTTATTTTAGCGAGCTGATAATTGTCTTTCAAATACCAATTAAAATCACTATCTGGCCAGAACTTAACTGACCCTCTGCACTCTGGAATAGTCCTTGGAAGCCTCCTGGGGCAGCAGCCGTCTGTCACAGTTGGCTCTGGAGAACAATGCGTTGTGTGAACCTGGAGAAATTACTTCACCCCTCCGGACCTTGGTTTTTCTTATCTGTTAGCGCAGGGAGTGGACTAGATGATTATCTGTGTCTCATCCAGCCTCAAGGTACTAGAAGTTGCTATTGAGTAACAAACTTAAATCTTTGTAGGTTCAAAATATGTACTTTTTCCTTGACTCAGTCTTGGAATGTGGCTAGAAACCCTATTTCCTTTGCAAGTTTTTGCTGCTTAACAGAAAGGCAAAACCAGAAATCTATATAATCACTTAAAGGTTAGTAGTTGCCAAGCCAACAGTCTGACACTAATAGCACAAACTCTGGTAAATGTTTTATAATTGGAGGCAGGAGGTAGGGGCCAGGGGGCAGGGCTCCAGTCTTCATGAAGCTGATGGTTTAGCTGAGGTTAAAGCAAACGCGTGGTTCAGAGTGAGATGCACTAGGAGTTTGGAATGGGCTGGAAGAGGCAAGGAAGACTGCCTGAGGTAGCTAGAACCCAAGACTGGCTGTGAGGAGTAGTTAGGGAGAGGATTCTAACAGTGAGCCAGGGCAGCACGGCCAGGAGGAGGGGACACGGGCTTAGAAGACTCCATGGGACCCACACTGCCGTTGAGTTCTATGTCAAGTGGAGCTACCGTGTCCCACCCCGCAGGGTTGTGGTAAAGTGCAAGGCACAGTGTCTGCTTCTGAATGGCAGCGCCGGCTGCCCTGCCACTGTTCCTTGGGGCAGGGGACTGGCCCTCCTAGGAGCCGGATGTGACTCGTGGCCTTTAGCTCCTGTAGCTTCAGGAAAGGCATCTTACTCAGAAACAGGCAAGAGGGCCTCTCCTCGTCCACTGAAGAAAGTAGACGGGTTGACAGAATTGTTGACAAGCTTTTTACATTTTACACACAGCAGATAAAACTGCACTTTTCTAAATACATCCAGGAAGCCTATTTAAATTGGTTGAGCAAAGTTTAAAACACCATTGGAAAACACAACTTTTGTCTTGGGGCTGCTGCCCTGGAGTGGCTATCACATTGTCACCTCCAGGCTGGAAAACACCATGAGAGTTGAGAGGTGGGTATTGGGGATGCAGTGGGGAGGCTACAGTGTGCTGCCCAGCTCCCCGTCTGAGATTTAGGTGGTCTCTTCCGCCCCTCCTGAGACGCTGGCCAGCCCAGTGTCTGCGGCGCCCTCCTAACTCCTCAGCACTTTTTCCTCTTGGTCCTAATTCTGCCCCCTGGGGTAGGACAGGATAAGTCTCCCCCTTAACTGCCTTAATACATTTGAGAGAGAGAGTGTGTTGCCCCGAATCTGCTTTACAGGCAAAAATGTGATGACTCTCTTGTTAGACATCATTTCATTCAGATTTGTCTCCTGAAATTTTTCCTATGCATTTTTTTTTTCAGGAGAAAAGCCCTCAAGTAGGGGTGGAAGATAAGGTTATACAACCCAAGATAATGTGCAAATTCTTGCTTTATAGTCTCCCCCTCATTTTTCTGATGAGGGAAACTGAGGCCTGGAAAGCAGAAGAAATTTCTCCCCAGACCACTTACTAGTTGATTACAGAACCAGGTCCAAAACTCAGGCCTGTGGACGTTCGACCTGGAGTTTTTGTTTTTGTTTTTTTTTCTTTCCTCCTTTGCTCCCTCTGGTATGGTATGGAGCCCAGCTAAGTGATGACTCACAAGCAGGTCCAGGCCCATGTCGGCACTCCACCTTAAATCCAGGCGTTTATTAAGTGCCAGTGTCTCACCAATGACCAAATGTCCCCAGGATCCTGGTGGATATCAAAACTCAGTGTGGATCGCATTTATATAAGGCCTTTCCGGCTTTTCCCCAGAAGGTGGCGCCATGCTTTTCCTTAGCTTCCATGTTTTTGAGGTGCTAGATAAACTAGGTATGCCCAACTGGGAAGACGACTTTGATTCCAGTCATTGTTTAGGAGCATTTGCCTTTTTTTTTTTTTTTTTTCATTAAAAAAATTTTTTTTTATTCAACCGATTTTTCTGGTGTGTCTGTGACAGAGCCAAATTAAACTTTGTGAACTTAAAACACACAATCCAAATTTTGACAAGTTCTGTGCTCTAGAAGAAACCTTATCTTTAAACAAACATTCATTAATATTCTGAGTAATGATCTCATTTTTTTAAAAAGTTGGATGAGGAAAGTATGCTTTTCCGAGCTAGCTACTATTATTTCACTAACATTGAAAAGAAAGAATCCTTATGTTTCTAGCCAGACTGTAGCAGAATCAGACTTGGAACAATTTCGATCACTTCAAGGTGGATTATAAGCTGCTTGATGCTGCCATGTCATAAATATGCGCCATCCCCCTTTGTAAAATCCTTGCCGTTTCTGGCCACCTTGTCTCCTAAATGGTATTGTTCTCCTTTCTTTCTGGTGCCTGTGTTTACTTTTGCTCTCTGTTTGCTTACATTTATAATCTTTGCTTCTTATGTTACATAGAACACAGGGGCAAAACCTAAAGTTCACCCTGATTCAGGCAGCCCGCCAAAAACTGGGGGCTTGGCATCTAGAGGGAAGTGAAGAACGCCTATCCGCCTTGCCAAAAAACGATGTCTGTCTTGGGAAACTTTCTGTAACCTGAGTAAGAGAGAGGGCCCCAAACTTACCATCTCAATGTGCACCTTCTGGCTTTTTATTTTCAGACATTTTCCAAAGACCTTTTCATGTTAGGTACATTTCATTAAATGCTTCATGCAGGGTGACATGGAGAATTCCTGGAGTTCTAGAAGAGGAAGTTCTCCTTGGGTTTGGGTTTCAGCTCAGCAGATGTGAAAGTCTGTGCACCCAGCAGCTGACTGTAGGGTAGCTCCCTTTCACCTGAATGACGAGAGCAGGGGAGAGGTGGGAGGGGAGGAAGGACAGCTTATGATGGGATGGAGTTCTCACTGTGAGCCTGCCAGTATCCTTCCTTGTCCCTTTTGTCCTCGCTGCATCCCGAGGGGCACGGGGGGCTTGTTTGCTCCCATCAGGACTGTTAAGTGGCACTGCTGACACTTGAATCCCAGGCTGTTTCCAGGCCTGTCTTTCCACCCACTGGGCTGCTGCCCAGCTCCCAGTGAGATCTGAAACATGGATTCCCGTCCATCCGTGTTTTCTACCTTGGCTGTGTCTGTGAAGTTATCCAGTATTTTCTGACCGTGCTATTTTTTTCCCCATATTTAAAAACGAAGAAAATTTCTTCAGTCAGTACCAAGCTTTCTGAGCAGTGTGTTAGGCTACTTGCAAACACTATTTTCACACAGCAGAAAGGCATGGGTTTCAAAGTACGGTCTCCCTGTGGGACCAGCTTAGAAAAGAGATGGACCCCCCTCTTCCACTTTCCACCATCTGCTTAGCGGTACGTAACTCAGCCACGTGCCCAGTGTTGGGCTTTCCCAGGGGCACCGTGGACTTACAGCAACCCATGGGACATGCAGGAACTGAGGAGGAGGAAAAGCACTTGTTCTTAAGGTAATTCGTCACATGATGGACGTCTTCTAAGAAATACTCTGCCTCTCTTCAAACAGCCGATTACTAGAAAAAAACAACCTGAACTAAAGTCTCTTTTGCAAAGGACAGAGCTGTTGCCTTTCAAGCATGTCACCTGGAATGGGACCCTCTGGTCCTTCTACAGTTGATTTTGCCCAAGGCTCAAGTTGGTCATTTATAGATATCTTGCTTCCTCCTCACTTTCTGGGCTAGCTCCTCAGTTGGAACATGTAAATGCAAATCAGTGAGGCATGCCCCAGAGGTGACTTTGCCAGTCATGGGCATCTTTAAAAATTCATACACTGTGGGAGTACTCGCTTGACAAACTCACCGAGCACCTCATCACCTCGTGCATATTGGGCATCGTGCTGGGCACGGGGGCTAGAAGGAGGCTGAGATGGGAGCTCACCTTCAAGGGACTTTTAGTCTAGTGTCAGAGAGTACTTCAGCAAGAAGTTTGAGTGCGGCGATGACGGTGTGCACACGAGGCTTCCCAGAGCCGTACTGCGGCGAGTGGGTCCTGCAGGGTGACCCGGCCCAGCCAGGTGAAGAGCACGAGTGAGCGACAGTGAGGAAGAATGGAGGGGTTAGCCTGGGGCTCCGAGAAGCGGCCAGTGGGGCACGTGCAGGGCGTGCCCTCAGCTCGGTGTCACCTGGCACGGGGGGCAGGGAGGGCATAAACACCGCTAGACAGGCAGGCAGGAGCCAAGCCTTGCGGGCCTTCCATGCTATCTCAACAAACGTGGGCCTGGTTTCAGGTTGGCTTTTTAGAGAGATTCTTGGCAAGGGCAGACCCACTTGATGTGGGTGCTAGGCTGGGTCGGAGGGGTCCTCTGGCCAGAGCTCTGCTCTCTGGCGGTCCCGGAGCTCCCACGTGCTCCACTGTGCCCCCCAGTGGCCTCTTAGAGGCAGGCGTTTGTAGGTTCTCTCTCTCTCCAATATCCGTCACAGTTGATACCTTTTAAATCTCCATTTTAGAATTTTTAAAAATTGAGGCCTGAGTGTCAGATCAGTTGAGTGTCTTGCAAGAGGAGCGAACTCAGGTTTGTCGCCGCACTGCTCTCAGAGGCTGAGAATGTGCCCCTGCAACTCTGGAGCTGCCCTTCTTGAGGTGAAAGGTTAAAGGTCCTGTGTGCCCACCAGGGCCACACAGCATTCTGCTTTCAGGGGACCTGCGTGGAAAGAGCTGCGCCTTGGCAGGAGATTGAGTTGGTGAGAAGAAAATCACAGTGGGCTTTCTTTAAATTGTCTCACATGTATGTAAAGTGGAGGGCGACGTCATCAGTGTGGCAGAGTCCGTGCTTGCTGACAGGGCAGTCTGCTCACTTGTATTGAGGTGCCTGGGAAGGCTGAGCAGGGTGGGCCGGCTCTGCGTGACCAGGGGTCCTTGAACTGGAGGCATCCCCACAGAACACCCGGGATGCGTTCGTAGACGTTCATTCTGCGTCCCACCCCTCACCGGCTTCCTTCCCTCTCATCCTGACCAACTGCGGGACACCGCACAGGCAGCAGCTCCCCACCGTCTGGCCCCTGCCTGCTCCTGTGGCACGGCCCACCGCTTCCCGGGGCTTTGCAGCCTCATGCTGCCCCTCTGCACAGACCTCCCCTAACTCCCCAGCCCAGCACCGTGATGGCCGGGCCTAGGTCCCAGCCAGCCTCCTCACACCTGTGGCCTGAGCTCTGAGCTCAGAACCTGACACACAGGAGTAAATGAACGTATACACAGAGCACAAAACAGAAGGCAGGGGGAGTGGTGGTATGAAAGAAACCATGCTCTTATGGGCTTATTAAGAATAAGAGTCTTTTAAAGTAAAATGATCTCTCTCCAGTGCTTTACACCCAAGCCTGACCTTTTACGTAAATAATAAGCATAGATAAATCGTGGCTGTTTTTGATACCTGTCTTCTCACACGTACACAGTATTCACCCTTGACTATGCTGCTTGGGGTCCCCGTTTTGACTCCTGAAAGGATTAATACATCATCCCAGTCTGTGCCCCCATAGTGTATGCGTTGTATTCACGAGCATGCTGGCCAGGTGATGGGGGCGTGAGCTTACTGAATGAGACACCTAGACTTTGGTCAGTGCTTTAAAGAGATAGCAGGCCCTTCCAGGGAAAGTTCAAAAGGCCTTTAACAAGAAGGAAAGAGAACTTTGAGAATTCAAGAAAGTAGGGCGTCTTTAAATAGAAACCTCTCCTCAGGAAGACAGAATGAAATTCAGTCCATCTGGAAGTGTTGAACACCTGGTAAGTATCCAGTCTTACTGTGTACTTTGGGGTAAAAAGGAAATGCCCCAGCCCCTGTCTACTAGGCGTTTGCAGCCTGTTTGGGAAGAAGGGGACATATGAAAATGTCGGCAGGAATGCAAAGCAACTTACAACAGGTGCCAGCAATAGAGGAAAAACTCTAGGAGTTGAGGAAAAAGATCTTTCTGCTGGTCACAGAAGGCACATGGTCACCCACGTGTGTTTGAGGGACAGGGAGTTTTCTAGTTTAGCAGAGGAGAGCTTACGGAAACATAGGAGATCAGCAGAGATAACAGTAGTTGTTATGGCGATCATGATGATATCCTGTATTATAAATATAGAGGCACCAGGCTCAGCTAACACCCAGGGAGTGTGACTCCATGCCAGGGCTCAGATTCAGTTCTGGAAGATGACAGACCGCCAGCACCCCATCCTCCCTGTGCCCCGTGAACCAAGGGCTGAACTATTAACGTTCCCTGATCTCAAAAAGACACTTGAAGTAAATTTTTAATGAACACATTCTCCTTGCTAAAAACAGTACTGTGATGCTCATTGCAATTTTTCAGTATAAAAAATATGAAGAAGAGGGGCGCCTGGGTGGCACAGCGGTTAAGCGTCTGCCTTCGGCTCAGGGCGTGATCCCGGCGTTATGGGATCGAGCCCCACATCAGGGTCCTCCGCTATGAGCCTGCTTCTTCCTCTCCGACTCCCCCTGCTTGTGTTCCCTCTCTCACTGGCTGTCTCTATGCTGTCGAATAAATAAATAAAATCTTAAAAAAAAAAATATGAAGAAGAAAATAAAATGACCCATAATCTTAGCACCCCAAGATAGTGAGTGAACATTTCGTGCATTTCCTTCCAGGTGTTTCATAGTGTGGAACTTCCACTGCTAATGCAGCATGACCAGTCTTAGTACCGATTTTTAAATGAGATGAATTGAGCCCCCTTGTGGGGGATTTCCCTTTACTGTTCCAAGAACAGAGCAGACACGTGAGCCCTGTTCACAGGGTAGCACAGCCCCGGCTGACACAAGGCTGGGCTGTCTCTTGTCCCGAAGCCATGACTGCAGCGCCCCGAGATCTGACCCTGCTCCTCCTAGAGAGAGGAGCCAGGGTTCTGGGGGGCAGTGCCTCAGTCAGGGCCCCACAGTGACCTCGTGCGGTCTGTGTGTCCTATCCTCCCTGGCTTGTGAGCACCGACGTCTTAGCCCACTCCTGCCCAGATCTAGAAGATGCCTTCAGATGGTCTGTCTGCTGTGCGTGTTGGTCAGTCTTTGCTTCAGTCATAAGAGCACTGGGGTGATTGAAGGCTGGAGCTGATAACCTTGGTCTTGTTGCTGAATTAAAGACAGAGCTGACTTATTACAAATAGCAGAATACACAAAGCAGAGAAGAATCTGGGTGGAATGACCAGTCCAGGGCAGGCAGTAGGAAAAAAGTATTAGATTTTCATTACATTTCATAAGAAAATGCATACATGTTTACAGCCTGGTGTCTTTGTTGATCATTTATATATGTATCCCTGTGCTTTTAATAGGAGTCACTGTCGTCTACTGAATATGTAGTACATTTTGATTCCACTTATCAAATGATATTTGTGAGGTATCCCCATCTTACAGATGAGGAGGTGGGCGTTTAGCCCTTGTGAATGGTGTGGCTGGGGTTTGCCACCTAAGTCCAGAGCCCGTGCTCTTTGTTCCTTGCTGGGTTTTGCATTTCGCTTCTACCTTTATTACAGAGGGCTTTTGCGGCCCTTCTGGTGGCCTCTCGTCCGATAGGACTAATACTTAGTGTATCCTAGCTCATCGTGACCTCTTCAGAGGTCAGGCTGCTCCTTTGGCCGTGACGTGGCCGTTTCATGCACTTCCTTCAGAGTGCAAGGTGAGGTGATACCAGCACAGATTCTTGGAAAGACAACTTTCCATAAGAATCTCCTCACAGGAAAACCCAGAGAGTTCTTTCTGAGCCTCCCCAGCTGCTTTGCAAGTAGGTGCTTCCATGGGATCCCAAGTATTGAAGCCGTTCTGATTTTTCTTCCAGGCTTCTCTCTCGTTGTTTTAATTACGGATGTCCCATAGGCTGCTAGAAAGCGTTTGTATTTATTTTTAAGTCCTGCTCTTCTAGGACAGAGACTCAAATTTTCCTGTCTGGGAGACTCTCCCAAGTGCTTATTAAAGCAGCTTGCTGGGGGACGCCTGGGTGGCTCAGTCAGTTAAGCATCTGACTCTTGGTTTTGGCTCAGGTCATGATCTCAGGGTGATGAGGTCAAGCCCTGTGTCAGGCTCCACGCTCAGCTGGGAGTCTGCTTGAGAGTCTCTCTCTCCTGCTGCCCCTCCCCACCCACTTGCACGTGCACTTGCTCTCTGTCTCTCAAATAAATTTTCTAAGATTTTTTAAAAATTTATTTATTTGACACAGAGAGCGTGCACAAGCAGGGGGAGGGGCAGAGGGACGTGGGGCTCAATCCCAGGACCCTGGGATCGTGACCTGAGCCGAAACCAAGAGTCGAATGCTTAATTGACCGAGCTGCCCAGGCACCTTATCAAATAAATAAATTAAAAAACAAAACAAAAAAGCCCCACCCCAAACAGCTTGCTGTGTTCCACCACCCACCCACTCCCTCCCCCAGTCTCTGATTGAGCCAGTCCGGGTTGGGGCCAGGGAAGTTGCATTTCTAGCACATTTTCAGGAATGCTGCTGCTGCAGGGGGAGACAACACTCGGAGAAACACTTCCAGGGTTTCTGGTGGAATCCCCATGCCTGCCTTCCCATGCCCCCCATCCCCTGTAAAATTACTCTCCAAACCACTTTGCTTTTATTTCCTTGTACAAAATTAGCCAGAGGCATCAGGTGAAGTCTGTGGTCTGGCTTCCGAAGTTAGGCAGCAGTGTGACTTGGTCTTTGGGAGCTCACTCATGTGGGAATGTGGTGTTTCAGGTAGTGAGAGCGGCCGAAGAGGCGGCGTCCACGCTGGCCAGCTCCATCCACCCAGAGCAGTGCATCAAAGTCCTGTGTCCCATCATCCAGACAGCTGACTACCCCATCAACCTCGCCGCCATCAAGATGCAGACCAAAGTTGTCGAGAGGATCGCCAAGGAGTCCTTGCTGCAGCTCCTCGCCGACATCATCCCGGGCTTGCTGCAGGTGGGCCCTCCCAGCGGCTGGCCGGCGCCTGTCTGCCCGGGGCTGTGAGGCCGGGAGCAGGCGCTGCCCAACCCGGGCATGTGGGAGCTTTGCTGTCCTCATTCACTCAAGGGGCAGGGAGGAAAAGGCAGGCGCCGACCTGTGCTTTTAGGAACCTGTGCAGCTGTATGGCTTGGACACCCCACACCTTCTGTTTTCTAATGCACCCTCCCCTGAATGTAGCAGGAAGATCTTTCTGGCAGATTAGAACTGTGACTCCCAGAATGAGTTTTCTGTTTACTATAAATATATTTTGGTCATTTTTGTTGTTGTTTATTCCTTCAACAAACCCTTATTGCACATCTGTGGGCCCCAGCCCTGGGCAAGGTGGGCCATGAATCAGATACGGGTCCTTGCTCTCCTCTCCAGCAAACCCTTACTGAAGAAAGCCTTCTAAGCGTGAGGCATTGCCTTAGACTCTGGAAGAGAAAAGATGTTTTGTGGTGCTGCGGCACGATCCCAAGGGTGGTTCAGCGTGCCGTGGCACCCAGTACAGCCGTGCAGGCGGCTCTGGATGGGGGCACAGCAAGCAGAATTACTTTAGGTGCAAGTGGAGGCCGAGGGGTGATTTCCGGGCTTGGGTAGCGGAGAGAGAAGGGCTCACTGAAGGCCGGTTTAGGGTTGGACCCTGGAAGGAAAGAGTGATTTCAGTGGGGAAGGTAGAGAAAAATCAGCTTCACAATTTAATAAATACTGCTGCTTGCTGAGCACTCGGCTTAGGAATTTAAATACAGACTGAAGAATCCTTGGGGCTGCTTGGAGAGCAGCAGGTAGTCCTATTTGAATGTGGGGCAGGGACCAGGCTGACAGGTAGATCGAGGCCCGGTTGTGGAGGCTGCACCTCTCAGGCTGCGGGTCTGGACCTTCCCCAGCCATCTTTGGCTGGCACAAGGTTCTGCCCACAAGAGTGAGGGATGCACTTCTCATTTCTTAAAAAGCATTTTCACACAAGATTTGCTTTACCCCGGGGGGCACCTGGGTGGCTCAGTTGGTTAAGCATCTGCCTTCAGCTCAGGTCATGATCTCAGGGGTCCTGGGATCGAGCCCCTTGGCTCAGGGCTTCCCTGCTCATCAGGAAGCCTGCTTCTCCTTCTCCCTCTCGCCCCCCTCACTCGTGCTTGCACACTCTCTTTCTCTTTTTCAAATAAATGAATACAATTTAAAAAAAGATTTGCTTTACCATTGGGAGAAACGTGAAAGAATCTAGCAGTTTTCCACCCGTAGTTCCTCTCCCGTTCTCTGTGGTGCGTGTCTGTGTTGGGTGGCGCTGCTGCGACGGCTGTGGTAAAGCAGCACCCCGTGCACGGGCAGACCCCTGTGCCACTGGCCAGCCTCCTGCTTCCAACCCCAGGATCCAGCTCGTTCTCGACACTGTCAAGTTTTGACCTCTCTGGGTTCAGTGGCAGATCTCAGGTGTGCCGTGGTGGTTGGTGACAAGTCCACGGGTGAACTGTGAGGGCATTTGTGGAAATGTGGGTGGCACATGGACTGTGAAGCAGGTCTTTGATCTCGTTTCCTTTTTGTGTCCCCTCTGACTTTGTAGGGTTATGACAACACCGAAAGCAGTGTGCGTAAGGCCAGCGTGTTTTGCTTAGTGGCAATTTATTCCGTAATTGGAGAAGAGCTGAAACCTCACCTCGCACAGCTCACGGGGAGCAAGGTATGTATAGTGTTACATGGGCCCATAGCACCTGGGCTCTGCCAGCCATCATAAATCTGCTTGGCCACGGTTCTGGCCTCCAGACAGCCAGGGTCCCTCGTGGGCATCCACGGTCACGATAGCAGGTTCTTGCCTGGTGCTTGCCGAGTCCCGGATGCCGTTGTCTGCACTCCGCGTGTGTTGATGCATTCGTTCATAATAACATCTTTGTGGGACAAGGACAGTTATCCTGCATTTAACTGCCCAAGGGCACACACAGCTCAGCTTTTCCCTCACTTTGCTACCTCTCATGTTCCTTTCAGAGTTTTCTAGAATCGGGGGCCGAATGTGGAACAAAAGGCCTATTAGGCTCATTGCAGCTGAGAGTGGCTGGAGTGCTTACTGGTTTAAAAATAAACTTAAAATCTGAAGAGCCTGCCAGGTGAGAGCAGGTGGATGTCCCAAGCTCTGGCAGGAGAGGCAAGGGTGGGAGTGGCAGCTTGTACTCCTGGGCCTTGCAGGCCTCCGGCCTGGTGGTGAGGCTACTGCAGGGACTGCCCGTGGGGGAAGCACGTCAACATGGAATTCAAAACACCCTGGCAGTATTCTGGATGAAAAACTGTGGAGCTAGAGGTGCCTCATGTGCTCCTTATGAAAGAAGGAATCAGCAAGTAATGCCCCGTTTCTTTCCAAATAAAGCTATTCCTCTGACATTGCTGGTGAGCGTCACAACCAGAGCCTTGCTTCCCCAGAGTTCTAGCAAAGCCAGCTTGCCTGCCTCTGTCCAAGCAGGACTTGCCCCTCAGCACCATTGACACTTGGGGCCACTTTGTTGTCGGGGTTGTACTGGGCATTGTAGGAAGGTCAGCAGCATTCCTGACTGCCGTCTGTACCTTCCAGTAGCACTGCCACCACCGGGTGTGGTAATCCCCGTCAAGCCAGATGGCCAGATTGCCCCTGGGGGGCAGGTACCCCCTGCTTGAGAAGCACTGATCCAGGAGGAGATACTTGACTCCTCTTGCAGACAGAAATAAGCAGCTAGGTCAGAATGTGTGAGTGAGGCGGGTGTAGATAAATGACTTGGGGGCTCTTTGGCCTGATTCCATTTTCCACTTCCTCCTTTCCTTTTCTCCCACAAAAAGGTTCCTCACTGATCCCTGCCCTCGCCACGACCCGAAAAACACTGAGCCAAGAGTCACCAGCAGTGAGGACTAGAAGACAGTATTCACAAAGGGAATTCAACTTTTAAAATTCATCCCCAAATAGTATTAGACCCTGGTTTTGTCTGGCAGTTTTCATTTTCCTCAGTCAGGCAACTGTCCCATCGTCTTGTGTGATCCCTCTACTAATGGACTGAGAAGATAAAGGTGTTTTCTCATCCCTGTCTGGCCGCTGACCTGCTGCTGCTCCTTCCGGTGGTGGCCTTGGTCCAGTTACAGCTTGAGTCTGCTTGGGGCTGAGAGAGGCTGAGAGAGGCCGGCCCGCACACCGTTCTCCTTCAGTAGCCCAATTCAACCTCTCCCAGTCGTTAGATGTGATAACTCCGGTCTGTTAATATGAACTGTGTAGACTCATAGATACATCTCCACCACCAAAAGTCAGTAGCTGACAGGGTGCTAAGTCTGTTCGAGTAGAAATAAAAAGAATTCCTCTTTCTCTGTTGAGAAAGGCCCAGTGCAAGGACACGGAAGGAATGCGTGTGGGGCATTTTGAGAGTGTCCCATCGCTGTGGCAACACCACCATCTTTGGGGTCAGACAACCTGCCCTCTGGTCTCTGTCCCCCACTTCCTAGCTAGCTGTGTGACCTTGAACAAGCTTTCTTTTTCTGATTTTTTTTTAAATTATGGCAAAATACACATAACATACAATTTGTTATCTTAACCATTTTTGAGTGTACAGTTTACCGTTAATAAGTACATTGTGACCATCACCTCCAGAACTTTTTCATCTTGTAAAACCAAAACCCTGTACCCATTAAGTAATAATTCATCATTCCCTCTTCCTGGCCCCTGGTCACCACCATTCTATTTCAGTCTCTCTGAATTTGACTGCTCAGGTGCCTCATAAAAGTGGAATCATTTGTCTTTCTGCGACTGGCTTATTTCACTTAGAGTAACGTCCTTGAGGTTCATTCTTGTGGTAGCATGTGCCAGAACGCCCTTCCCTTTTGAGGCTGAATAATAATCCATTATATGTACATATATCAGCTTGCTTATCCATTTTTCGGTAATGGACACTGGTTCTTTCCACCTGTGGCTGTTGGGAGTAGTGCTGCTATGAATATGTGTGTACAAATACATCTTTGAGACCTGACTTTCAGTTCTTCTGGGTTATCTATGCAGGACTAGAATTGCTGAATCCAATAATAACATTTCCACAGTGGCTGTGCCCTTTTACAGTCCCAAGAACAGCACCCAAGGGCTCCAGTTCCTCCACATACTCAACCAGCATTTGTTCTTCTCTTCTTGGTGGTAGCCGTCCCAGTGGCTGGTGGCCGTACGTTCGTTGGCTGCTTGTATCTTTGGAGAAATATCTACTCACGTCCTTTGTCTATTTTGAATTGGGTGGTTTTTTTTTTTTTTAATTGTTGAGTTTTAGAAGTTCTCTGTATATTTTGGATATTAATCCCTGTGTTTTGATGCATAAAATTCTTAAATTTTCTTGAAGTCCAATTTATCTGTTATTTTGTTGCCAGTGATCTTGGTGACATATGCAAGAAATCAGTGCCAAATCCAGTGTTGAGAAGCTTTTGCCCTATGTTTTCTTCTAAGAGTTTTATAATTTAACTCATACCTTCAGGTCTCTGGTCCATTTTGAATTAATTTTTGTATGGGATTAGGTAATGGTCCAATCTCATTCCTTTGCATGTGGATATCCAGTTTTCCGCGGCACCAGTTGAAAAGACTACCCTTTCTCCATTCATTAACTGACGATTTTACAACCTGCTACTTTCCTAAATGTATTAGTCTTAACAGGGTTTTTGGGGGGAATCATTAGGATTCTCTACATATAAGATCTTTCATCATCTGTGAATAGAGACTATTTTACTTCTTTCCAGTGTGGAGGCCTTTTACTTTTTTTCTTGTCTAATTGCTCTGACTGGAACTTCTAGTACCAAATTGAATAGAAGTGGGGAATGTCAGCATCCTTGCCTTGTTCCTGATCTTCGAAGAAACACTTTCAGTCTTTTACCATTGAGCATAATGTTCACCATAGGCTTCCCATATATAGATTTTGATATGTTGAGGCAGTTTCCTTTTATTCCTAGTTTGTTGAGTAATTTTATAATCAAAGGGTGTTGAATTTTGTCCTATCATCAGTTGAAATGCTCATGTGTTTTTTTCCTCCCTTCCTTCTTTAATGTGGCGTATTATATTGATTCAGTTTTCATACGTTGAGCTATCAGTGAATTTTAGGAAGAAATCCCACTTGGCCATGGGGTATACTCTTTTTAATATGCTGTTGAATTCAGTTTGCTAGGTTCTTCTTGAGGATTTTTACATCAGTGTTCATAAGAGACATTGACTCATAGTTTTCTGTTCTTGTCTTCGTCTGGCTCTGGTATTGGGACTGTGCTGACCTTACAGCATGAGTTTGGAAGTGCTCCTTAATCTTCGATTTCGTGGAAGAGTTTGAAGAGGGTTGGTGTTAGTTTGCTCAGTGTTTGATAGAATTTGCTAGTGAAGCCATCTGGTCCAGGGCTTTTCTTTGTAAGAAGTTTTTTGTTATTGTGTTTTTGCTTTTGTTTTACTGTTCTGGTCAATGAAAGGAAAACTTTATTGAGGTCCCAGGGCCTCAGGGCTCTGGCAGGAGGTGGCCCTGCGGGCAAAAGAAGAGCCGGTGGGTGGGGGGGTCTTATTTGATCTTCTTGGGGCACAGGCTGTTGGTGTGGCGACTTCCCGAGGCAGGTGACTGTGGGCGTGCAGCCAAGCGGAACGCTTGCAGCAGATCATCTTGTCACAGCTGTATTTCTGGGCCAGCTGGCGGAGGGAAGGCTCGATGGTGCCACCCTGCAGGAGAAGCTCCAAGTACAGGGTGGCCTCTTTCTGAATATGGTAGTCTGAGAGAATGCGGCCCTCCTCCAGCTGTTTACCCGCAAAAATGAGATGCTGCGGGTCGGGCGGGATGCCCTCCTTGTTGTGGATTTTGGCTTTAATTTTCTCAGTGGCGTCACTGGACTCGACCTCGAGAATGACGGTCTTGCCATCAGGGTCTTCACAGAGATCTGCATCTCTGTGTCTGCCACACGGGGCCGCTGCCACCTGTGAGAAGATTTTTTGATTACTGATTCAATCACCTTACTAATTATAGGTCTGTTCACATTTTCTCTTTCTTCATGATTCAGTTTTGGTAGGTTTGATCTTTCTAGGAATGTGTCTGTTTCATCTGGGTTATCTGATTTGTTGGTGTGCATTTATTCATAGTGTTCTCTTATAATCTTTCTTTTTTTTTTTAAGTTTTCATTTATTTGAGAGAGAGAGAGCATGAGCAGGGTGAGGGACAAAGGGAGAAGCAGACTCCCCGAGGAGCAGGGAGCCTGACGTGGGGCTGGATCCCAGGACCCCGGGATCATGACCCTGAGCCGAAGGCAGACGCTTAACTGGCTAAGCCACCCAGGCGCCCCTAATCTTTTTTATTTCTGTAGAATTAGTAGTAATGTCCCACATTCGTTTCTGATTTTAGTAATTTGAGTCTTCTTTTTTCTTAACAGCTAAAGATGTGTTGATTTTGTTTATCTTTTCCAAGAACCAACTTTTGGTTTCATTGGTTTTCTTGGTTGTTTTTCTATTTCTTTTATGTCTGTCCTAATCTTTATTATTTCCTTCCTTCTGGGTTCAATTTATTCTTCTCTGTCTACTTCCTTAAGATGTAAGTTAGGTGACCGCTGCGGGCGCTCCTGTGTTAGCCTAAGCATTGCGGCCGCACGTTATCTTCTTTGCGCTGTGCCTGCTGCAGCCTGGAATTTTGGGTACGTTCTGTTTTCGTTTTCATTTGTCTCAAGATCTCTTCTAATTTTCCTTGTGATTTCTTCTTTGACCCATTACCAGGATGCTGTTCAGTTTCCACAAATTCGTGAATTTTTCAGTTTTCTTTCCGTTACTGGCTTTCCACTTCATCCAGTTGTGGTCCGAGAAGACGCTTTGTGTGGGATCTGTCTTTGTAAATCTATTGAGACTTCATTTGTGGCCTCACAGACGGCTGTGCTGGAGCTTAAACTGTGCGCTTGAGAAGAATGTGTGTTCTGTTGCTGGGTAGAGTATTCTGCACGTGTCCATTGTGGTGTGCAAGTCTTTGCTTTCCCTGCCTTCTTTCTGGTTGCTCTCTCCATTCTTAAGGGGAGTCTTGAAGTTTCCAACTGTTACTGTAAAACGGTTTCTCCCTTCAATTCTCCTTATATTCTGCTGGCCTGGTACTAGATACTGAAATGTCTGTACTTGGTGTATCTTCTTGGTATATTGAACTCTTATGAACATATAAGGACTTTCTTGGTTCCTTGTAAACTTTTTTGGTTTAAAGTCTATTTTGCCCAATGTCATGAGCACAGCCACCCCTGCACTCTCGAGTACAGTTCGGATGGGGTGTCTCTTCCAGCCTTTCACTTTCAGCCTCATTGTGTCTTCCCTAAAGCAAGTCTCTTGTAGACGGCATAGAGCGGGACCATGTTTTCCTCACCCATCCTGCCCATGTATCTTTTGACTGGAGAGCCTCACCATAGCCATTGGAAGTAACTACTGGGGAGGAGAGACTTCGGTCATTTGGGTATATGTTTTCTATATGCTGTAGAGCTGTCTCTGTCCTTCATTTTTCTGCATTACTGTTTTCTTTTGTGTTTGATTTGTGTACTGAAACGTTTCTGTTCTCATTTCTTTCTGTGTGTATTCTGTAGCTATTTTCTCAGTTGCTGTGGGGATTACATCTCATGTCTTAAGGTTATAATAGTCTATAATTTGAATTTGTCCCAGCTTACGGAGCACGTGGACCCCAGCCTTTTCATCTGTAAGACGGGAGAACCTGTGCTACCTCCCTCAAAGGGTCTTTGTGAGGCTCAGCTCCTCGTGAACTGTTAAACACATACACGTCATTAACTCTCTAACCATCTTTTCCTTTACTTGCACTTATGTTCTGGACTTCGCTAGCGGGTACTTCATTGGTTTTCTTTTCAATTAACATATAGTATGTTATTAGTTTCAGAGGTAGAGGTCAGCGATTCATCAGTCTTATATAACATTCAGTGCTCATTACATCACGTGCCCTTCTTAATGCCCATCACCCAATTACCCGTCCCCCCACCCTCTCCCCTCCAGCAACCCTGTTTGTTTCCTATGATTAAGAGTCTCTTATGGTTTGTCTCCCTCTCTCATTTCGTCTTGTTTTATTTTTCCCTCCCTTTCCCTATGATCCTCTGTTTTGTTTCTTAAATTCTACATATGAGTGAGATCATATGACAATTGTCTTTCTCTGATTGACTTATTTCGCTTAGCATAATAACTTCTAGTTCCATCCACATTGTTGCAAATGGCAAGATTTCCTTTTTTTTTTGATGGCTGTGTTGTATTCCATTGTATATATAACTACCGCATCTTCTTTATCCATTCATCTAGTCAATGGTTTTGACTGCAAATGGGTACAACAGTGTTTAGCAACTCCTTTTTACCCAGCCTTTCACAGAAATAGAACTGTCCTGTCTCCTAGAACATTTTATTCTTCTTTAAAAAGTCTTTGATTCAACAAGTATGGGTTAGGAAGCTGCTCTTTTTACTATACCACTAACGTATGTGGGAAAAGCAAAACCTCATCCTGCCCTGGGGTAGCATAAAATGTACCTGGGGACAGGACTGACACAAAGAGGCCTTCAGGAGTGACCAGCATGTGGCTGACCCAGTGACTGGGTTGCAGGCCCGCTGGAGCAGGAGGAAAGGCGGAGGCCTCCTGGAGGAGGCGGGACTGAACTGGGGGGCTTGGCAGCACAGGGCTGAGCTGCAGAGGGAGAGAAGCAGGAGCAAACTGCCGGAGGGGACAGCAAGAACAGCTCGGGTAGGAACAGGAGAGGGGTGTCCGGAGGACGTGGTTTCTGAATAAGGAGCTACTGGAGGCACGTGGAAGTGTTCTCATTGTTCTTCATTTTGCAGGAGGGGAAGTTGAGGTTCAGAAAATGTTTTGTCCGAAGTCACACAACTAGTTAATGGTGAAGTTGGTTCTAGAACTGTGTTAGATCTCTTGAACCTCAGGCTGGCACTTTGATGGATAGGGTTTCCCTCGAACCTGGTCAGCCCTGGATATAGCACTCTGAACCTTAGAACATCAGACCTCCCATGTAAAATGACGGTACTGCCCTCATGGGGCGCCTGGATGGCTCAGTCCATTGAGTGTCTGACGTTTGGTTTCAGCTCAGGTCATGATCTCAGGGTCGCAGGATTGAGCCCCACATTGGGCTCTGCACCCAGCAGGGAGTCTGCTTGAGATTCTCTCTCCCCCTCTGCTCCACTTGTGCACATTCTCTCTCTCTCCAAATAAATAAATAAAATCTTTAAATAAAATAAAAGGCTTAAGATTTTAAAGGGGAAGGAAAAGCACCTGCGCTGTACTCGCTCAGTTAAAAAGGCTAAGGCCGCACTACAGGTGCTGGCGTGGGGAGACCCCAGCGCTGGACTGTGGAATAAGCAGCAGGCCTCAGACTGCTTACTCCCTTTGTGCAGAAGCACGCAGCACAGCCGTCCATTCCTTCTCTGCACGTACCTTTGAGTGATAGGTCAGGGACTTCGCCTCTCCTGGGAGCTCCGTACACTTGCTGTTCTGGTTCCCGCTTGTCACTGGGGGGCCTGCTTTCTCATGCACCACACGCTGAGCCTCTCTTCTTGGGTCCCCCTGGAGACCAGCCTCGTGACCTGCTTAGAGCAAGGCCGGTAAAGAGCTGTGGGTAGGAAATATTTCATAATTCCCTCAGTCTTATAAGGTGTGTGTTACGTGCATATTTATGGGCATTCCATTTCCACAAATACTTGTTCTTTTTGTTCTTAATATGACCAAGCCAGGTGTCAACATAACATACTAACTTAGTAGCATTCAAGAAGCATTTAAGAACCTACCATGTTACGCGCTGTTTTACGTATTCGGAGGGTCTTAGGGGGCTTACGTTAAAAGCAGATAAGATCTCGGTTATGAAAGCCCCTTGCATGGGGAAGCCCCGTGAACTGCAGCACGGGGCGGCACGCGCAGAGGCGCAGTGAAGCACCCATGCCCCGGGACTGAAAGAAAGGAATGGCTGCATCCCGATGAGCAGATGAGGGTCGCCTTTGTGCACGCGGCCTTTCCGATCGGTCTCTGATGTCACAGCACTGCAGTAGTCTTGAGGGGGCCAAAGTAGGGGTGGAGAGAGGAGGTGTGCTGTGTGGAAGGAGCAGCTTCGACAAAGGAGTGAAGGTCAGAAGACTTAACGCGTAGCCTTGCTGAGCCTACCCCGTCCCTGTGGAGCATGAGCCCACGCCCTGCTTTCCGCGCCAGCTGCGTGAAGCCGTTGGCGACAGTCACCCCGGCACGTGTGCCTCTGCCCTTCACGAACCTGCTTCCCCGGAGCCCTTGTGGCCCACCTGGTTAGAGTAACACTTTTCATTCTGTTCCTGAGACCCCACTGCACTCTCTCTCCCCTAGACCCCGACCTCCTCCCCTTGCTGTGGCCCTCACCCCTGCCAGATGTGTGCTGCCCTCAGTAAATGCTTGGATGATGACTTTCTCAGCTAAGGAACATGCTGTTTTCTTTTCCTTTTTTTTTTTTTTTTAAAGATTTTATTTATTTATTTTTGAGAGAGAGAGCACGAGCATGCATGGGGGGAGGGGTAGAGAGAGAAGCAGACTCCCCACTGAACAGGGAGCCCAGTGCAGGACTCGATCTCAGGACCCTGGGATCATGACCCGAGCTGAAGGCAGTTAACCGACTGAGCCGTCCAGGCACCCAGAACATGTTGTTTTGTTATTGTCACCTGGTTTTTTTTCCTTGTCTGTCTGGTTGCTTTTCTCCCGCTAATGCGTTTGTGTCTTCTCTTTGCAGATGAAGCTACTAAACTTATATATAAAGAGGGCCCAGACCACGAACAGCAACAGCAGCAGCTCCTCCGACGTGTCCACACACAGCTAATGGCAGCGCCAGAGTCTCTTTGTGTAGCCCTAGAAGCAATCGGTGGTGCCTCTCAGAGACCTTCCCCCATCCTCCCCCTCATCGGCTGCCCAGTCAGTACCAGGAGGCCCGCAAATATTTATTACAATCAGTATTTTGGTCCCTTCCAGCTTTTGTGTAGAATCTTACTGGTATTGAATGTAAAGGAAGCAAGGCCTGTATTGCAGTCTTCGTACGAAACAAATGGAATAAGAAAAGAGCCATACTTAAACACGTCTTGTACAGCCTGCTGAGATCATAAAACCATGTGTGTGGGGTGCAGTTTCAGAACATCAGAGCTCTCTAGCCAGCGCTTGGTAGAAAGGAGCATTTCCTCGTAGTTAATAACATTTGAGGAGGGTGTGTTAATTTGTGCTGCTCTCTCATCTTTGCTCGCTTCCTTCTGGATATGGCCTGTGATGCCAGGAAAGGGCGGTATGTCTTTCAGTTGTATTGTGAGACCCACTAAGAATGTGAGTCAAGTCTTGGCAAGAAACAGAAGCCTGAAGATGGTCTTGTAACAACCACGTGGGATTTTGCTTGTACACGATCTGGACTGGGAGCCCCTTCGAGGACTGGCTCCCCGTCCCCTCTGAACACTCCACTCGCGCTCTCCTCCCCGTCCGGAGCTTCCAGTTGAAAGAATTCTTTCTTCCATTTAAATCCAAACACAAAAGTCAAGGTAAATCTGTAGCAGCCGTTCGTGGGCGCCTCACGTGGCATTTCATGCAGCATGGAAGATAGGCGAAGGTGCGCGTATGTGTGTGTGTTCCACTACTCAGCTCCTGGGGAGGCACTGTGTTAACGGGGCTCTGCAGTGACCCTGGTGCTCGGTGGTTGGGATTTTCGGGTTTAGCGCCATCTCGTTTCCTCCCCCGCAGCCTGTGCCTACGCTGTTCAGTTCTGGAGTGTTCTCGGTCAGTCTGGCCAACGGCAACTCTGCCATCCCAGTTTTGACTTCTCAGTTTAATTTGGGTGTAAGATCAAAGAAGAGTACAGAGAGGCCAAGTATCAGAATCTTCTCTTTTTTTTTTAATTTTATGGACAAAAGTATTTCCTTGCTCATCTATTGAAATAGTCCTTGTTTAAGAAAGCAGTAATTTAGCGGCTGGGAAATTGCAGAAAAACAGGATTTGAAACCTGGTTTTAAAGTCTGTTTCCTTTTCTTCAGTGAGAAATTATCAGAGAAACTACGCTTCTTAAAAATTTTTCTTAAGGGTTTGATTGCTCCAGTAAAAAAGAACTATAGATTTGGAATCTGGTTAAATACATTTTGAGTAAAATTCTTAAAGCCAAATGGAAATCCTTGATGCCATCATGAAGACTTCTGTCCCCTGTCCAAATGGGACTGCTTGTTCCCTCTGAAAAATGCCTGCTCTGGTGGTATTTTTTAATGAGGTGTCCGCTGTTCCGATGCAGAGTCCCCTACAGTGGCAGCACTCAGAGCAGAGACTGAGGGGTCAGCGCGGACATCCATGCCCCCCTCCACTCTGGCCCTCCAGCCTCGTGGGGGAGCTGCGACACTGTGGCACACAAGCTCCGTTTCATTCAGAGTTTACTCTCCATACTTCATCTGGAGCTAGGCACTGAGAATGATGATCCAGGAACAGTGAAGCCAGTGTGCCTTCACTGAGAGAGAAGGAGAGAGAGAGAGAGAGTGTGAGAGAGTGTGTTTGTGTGTGTATGTGTAGGGGTATCTCACACATGGGGGGGAAGTACCCCACCGCTGCTGTTGAAGGAACTTCAGGGGTGCATTTTAAGTGGTTGAATATTATTGACTTATTTTTGGCTCAGAGCATAGCAGGACCAGGCCTTACTTTCATTGATAAATACCGTTTGTTAATATTTCACTAATGGGATTTCCTTTTTACACTCGACAAGTGAGTCAGGGCACCTTTTGATTACTCCCCTGTTGTAGACACGTGCGCTCTGGCTAGGTTATTTATGAGTTCTTTTACACCTGATGTGTTTGGAAGGACCTTCCTCCTTGAACTGACTCCCTGGTCTCCTGGTCCCGCCACCTGCAGTTGGGAAGAATCTCGAACATTGCCGAACGTCCTCAGTACTCACAAAGGGCTAGCCTTGAATGTCACTTCCCCAACCTTCAATCTCCCGACCTAGAGAGAGATACAATCACTTACAGGTCTCTTGGCCTCAATCAGAACTGCTGCCCTCGTCGTCGGGGAGACTCGCATGCCGCCACCACCTCACGGGGAGGGAGCCGCGCCTGCCACCGCCCTCCCGAATCCCGGCCAGCAGCCGCTGCCTCGCCGCCTCCGCCTCCTCCCTGCAGGCCTCCTGTTCGGCCAGACACCACAAAGAGCAGAGCACCCAAAACTGCAAAACTGTGTTTGCCTCCCCTGTTCACCCGACCGTCCAGGACCCCGAGGAACCCTCCCGAGCCTCCCTCCGGCTGGGGCGGCTTGCCTCGCGGCTCCTGTTTCCGAGGGCGCGGCCGCGGGCTGAGGCGGAGGGCGG